>NC_062550.1:94553779-94860960 GCF_016906955.1 Phacochoerus africanus
TTTAATCTTCCCTCAGAGCTTTTACTGCCGTAAAATCTCAGGCAGGGTTCATTCATTCCTCAAATATGTATTGATGCCACTATTTACCAAGCACTGTGTTAAGTGCTGTGGATATACTGGTGAGCAAAATCGTCACAACACTGGGTAGTTATGTGTTTCTTTGAGCAAATTCTAACGCCAGATGTGGTATATATGGCAGACACCGCTTGGGTCCTGAGTTGCTGTGGATGTGGCATAGGCCTGCAAGCTGCAGCTCTGATTCAACCCTTACCCTGGGAATTTCCATATGCCTTAGGTGCGCCCACCCCCCAAAAAAACCTACGTGGATGGTAATTCTGTTCACCGGGCCAATTTGTTCTGCCCAGAGAGGGTGCATTTTGTCCCGTATTTGTAGTTCCATTGACACAGTCCTCACAGCCGTGGTCTGAGGAAGTAGTTACCCCTTAGAAGTTCTGATTACTTAGCTATTTACCGTATCCTTTAGAGTCTTCTTTCACCGTCACCTCTTCGATGCTACATGATCTAGATCAGGAACAGACAAAGTATTGCCTAAGGGCTAAATCCCTTCCTGTTTTTGCAGAGTTTTATTGGATCATAGCCATGGCTCATATTGCTGATGGCTGGTTCTGATATGATTTTGGTATTGATTGATATTGACTCAATACAATAGCAGAGTTGAATAAATTTGGCAAAGATCCTCTAGATCACAAAGTCAAAAATATGTACTATCTGTTGTTTTTTCGTTGTTGTTGTTATTTTAGGGCTGTACCCATGGCATATGGAGGTTCCCAGGCTAGGGGTCGAATCAGAGCTGCAGCCACTGGCCTTTGCCGCAGTCACAGCAACATCAGATCCAGGTTGCATCTGTGAGCTATATATACCACAGCTCACAGCAATGCCCGATCCCCAACGCACTGAGCAAGGCCAGGGATCGCACCTTCGTTCTCATGGATACTAGTCAGGTTCCTTTCCACTGAGCAATGATGGCAACTCCCCTCTGGTTCTTTATTTAAGAAAGTCCGCCCATCCTGATCTAGACGTCTAGTGTTTCCGGTATAACTGAACATTTGAGCAGATCTAAAGAAGCTTCTTAAGAGATAGGGGCTTGTTATAGATTTTCTTGTAGGCTTCCTATAAAGCAAATGAGGAATAGAGCATCTTAGGAATGGGTCTTCACTTTCTTTTTCTTTCGTGTGTGTGTGTGTGTGTGTGTGTGTGTGTGTGTGTGTGTGTTTTCGGGGGCCGCACCCAAGGCATATGGATCTTTACTTCCTAATTTTCCTAAGAACCAGAATTCTCAATATCCTGGTACTTAGTAACTCTTCCTATGCTTAAAATCTTTTTTTTTTTTTTTTTGTGGCTGTGCACCTGGCATGTCGAAGTTCCCAGGCCAGGGATCGAACCTGCGCGACAGCAACCCAAGCCTTTGGGCGACAATGCGGGATCCTTAACCCGAGGCGCTGCCACTGCTGCTGTAGAAGTCCTTAATGTGCTTAAAATTCTTGGGTGGAGTTCTCCTGTGGGTCCTGGCCAAAAACAAAACTAAACAAAAAAACACCAAAAAAAACCCTCTTGGGTGGTTTCTTCCTTCTTCCTTGGGTAAGATTAACATCTTAAATGCATCTTAAATGCAATTCACAAAGTGCCTCAGGCTCTAGCCTCACTTTCTTTTTACATTTTTTTGTTTGGTCTCTTCTCCTCTGTGAGGACCACTGGGTTCTGCTTTGGGCATACCTGTGTCCTCTTTGTAAATTGTTTTCTTTTTTTTTTTTTTTGTCTTTTGTCTTTTTAGGGCTGCACCTACGGCATTTGGAGGTTCCCAAGCCAGGGGTCGAATCAGAGCTACAGCCTCTGGCATATGTCAGAGCCACAGCAACACCAGATCCAAGCCAAGTCTACGACCTACACCATCTCTCACGGCAACGCCGGATCCTTAACCCACTGAACAAGGCCAGGGATTGAACCCGCAACCTCGTGGTTCCTAGTCAGATTCATTTCCACTGCACCATCATGGTTAGACTTTCATGATTCCTGTATTTCTGTTTTACAGCAATTTTCAGAATGGCAAAATATATACTTATTTGCACTATTAACTCAATTTCATTCTTCCTACCAGATTCTATAAGATATGGGACAGGTCCGTTCTATTTGTGGATAGGTCTTCAGTGCTCTAGCTGGTACCTTATTAGTCAATAACTTTTTTTTTTTTGGGGGGGTGTTTTCTAGGGCCGCACCCACGGCATAAAGAGGTTCCCAGGCTAGGGGTCTAATCAGAGCCATAGCCACCTGCCTACGCCAGAGCCACAGCAGCTCGGGATCCGAGCTGCGTCTGCAACCTACATCACAGCTCAAGGCAACGCCAGGATCCTTAACCCACTGAGCAAGGCCAGGGGTCGAACCCGCAACCTCATGGTTTCCAGTCAGATTCGTTAACCACTGAGCCATGATGGGAACTCTAGTCAATCACTTTTGTAGAATGAAATTAACACCATAGAACACTTATACATCAGACATTTGACAGTGAACTTATTCTTGGCTCTTGTTGAGGAAGTCAAATGAAGAATGTACTACCTGGAGTTCCCATTATGGCACAGCCAAAACGAATCCGTCTAGTATTCATGAGGATGCAGGTTGGATCCCTGGCCTCCCTCAGTGGGGCAGGGATCCAATATTGCTGTGAGCTGTGGTGCAGGTCACATACGCATACACAGCATGTTGCTGTGGGGAAGGCCAGGGGCTACATGCCTGGGAAATTCCGTATGTGTTGGTGAAACCCTCAAAAGCAAAGACAAAACAAAACAAAAAAAGAATGCACTGCCTGAAGCATGTTTTCCCTGAATGTTTTATAAAATTATGTGAAATCGTCTCATATTATAAATTGATAAATTTATCAGAGTTTAATACATTTAATGCTAATACATGTTTGGGGGGCATAGTGTCTTTTTTTTTTTCCTTTCTTTCTTTCTTTGTTTTTTGAGTTAACAAGGACAGCGTATTTTTTGTGTTTCTTTTTTCCTGGACACTAAAAAACTCTAAATATGTTCCTTATTTACAGCAATGTTCTCCAAATCTAGTTTCCTGGTAAAAATTCTACTTTCTTTACATATTTATCATGGGAATAAATCCAGAAAAAGTATATAAATAGCACCTCTTGGGCCATACCTAAACAATTGCTAAGACAGGAGGCTACAAGCAGACTCAGGAGGATCTGAGTGTCCTAAATGAAATTATGTGATGGCCTTAGTCATGGGAAATGAGGCTGGGGAAGGGTGGTGTCCTTGAAATCACTTTTATCTTTTTTTTTGTCTTTTGTCTTTTTAGGGCCGCTCCTGGCGGCATATGGAGGTTCCCAAGCTAGGGGTCTAATCAGAGCTGTTGCTCCCGGCCCATGCCAGAGCCACAGCAGTGCCAGATCCGAGCCGCCTCTGTGACCTACACCACAGCTCACCTTAACACCAGATCTTTAACCCACTGAGCGAGGCCAGGGATTGAACCCACAACTTCATGGTTCCTAGTTGGATTAGTTTCCACTGTGCCACGATAGGAACTCCAAAGTCATTTTTATCTTTAAAAAAAAAAAGGCAGCAAAATAAACTGAAGTGGAATTTGAACATCTTGTGAGTACACTGCGGCAGCAAGTGGGCAAAACCCAGCTTTTTGTGCTGTGGGTACAGGGCATCGTCCTGCCTGTGTGTATCCATTTTAAGAACTAGGACCTGTTGTTGGGTCATCGCTTCTTGCCTCCCTGGTAGGCTGGTTACTTCTCCTGCCTCCCTAAATACAGCAGGGGATTGGGGTGCAGGGGAAAAGAGGCGACTTAAAAGAGCTCATCCCTCGAGGAGGTGGAGGAACTTAATCATAAGTTTGCACTTTCTTCAGATGATTAAACAATGAGTGTTTATGAAATCAAGAGAAATGTTTCCCCCCCAGAGTTTTCTTTTCAAAGAGTTCTCTGTGCGCTCTAGCTAATTTAAAAAGAGCCCCATAGGGTGCTTATTTTTTTACACATATATTGCCAGAGTAGTTCCTGTTTTGGTTTAAATATGTTCCTTCTTTTTAGTCAGATGAAAGAGAACTTTCTTTAAAAAGAACTTCTCTGCTGATCCTGTTTGTTAGAATGAGCCTAAATAAAGCTTGTGTTGAGTTTAACTCTTTGGCTAAATCCTCTCAGCTAAATTATCTGGCAGATTTTGGTCCTTTGTTGGACTATGGAACTAGAATGCTCTTCTTACCCTTCCGTGCATTAAACGTCTCCCTCCCTGAGCACTCTGCTGAAGTACATGTCTTGAGGAAAGGGATTTTTCTCTCCATGCAGGTGGCTTATTCTTTGCGGAGTTTGGTGTTGGGGTGTAGGGGTGTGGCTTATGCTAGGTAACACACGTGAACAAGTCATTAATCTTGCAGCAGGCAGTGGCCTGGGAGAGGAGGGGCTAGGTCAACCCCTGGAGAAACGACATCTCGAAGGCTTGAGAGATGATAGTAAAATATCTAAAGGGGAAAGAGAAGCCCCCAAAGTTGGCTCCCATCAGCCTGGCAGGCACATATAATATGAAGCGTCTTAATGAAGAGTTTCAATTAAGAGGGTATTCTGGGATGATACAACAGGAAAAATAAATAAGCAAACAAACAAATAATTATTTGATATATGCTGAAAACAGACAAAATCCTAAAACCTTATGCTAAGTGGAAGAAACCTGATTCAAGAGCCCACATATTATATGATTTCCTGTGTATAAAATGTCCAGTAGTTCTCCTGAGGCACAGCAGATTAAGGATCCAGCATTGCCACTGCTGTGGCTTGGGTCACTGCTATGGCGCAGGTTCAGTCCCTAGCTCGGGAACGTCCACGTGCTGTGGGCACAGCCAAAACAAAAAGTTTCCTGAATGGGCCAATCTATAGAGACAGAAAGTAGGTTGGTGTTTTCCTGGGACTGGAAGGGCCAGGGATGAGATTGCGGTTTTGTTGAAGGAGATGAAAATGTTCTGAAACAGATGATGGCGATGGCTCTTTGGTACCACTTCATAAATTAACTCAAAATCATTTAGTTGCACACTTGAAATGGATGGATTTATGATATATAAAATATATCTCAATAAAGCTCTTTTCTAAAAAGGTGAGAGGGGAATTCCCGTCTTGGCTCAGTGGAAACAAATCCAACTAGTATCCACCATCTGGCGTTGCCGTGAGCTGTGGTGTAGCTTGCAGATGCACCTTGGAACCCGAGTTGCTGTGGTTATGGTGTAGGCCAGCAGCTGTATCTCCAATTTGACCCCTAGCCTGGGAACTGCCGTGTGCCACAAGGTGTGGCCCTAAAAAGCAAAACGAAAAATAAAAATTGGGATTTCCTGTCGTGGTTCAGAGGAAACAAATCTGACAGCATCCATGAGGATGCAGGTTCAATCCCTGGCCTCACCCAGTGGGTTAAGGATCCAACATTGCTGTGAGCTGTGGTGTAGGTCGAAGACGCAGCTCAGATCCTATGTTGTGTTGTGTGGCTCTGGCGTAGGCCAGCGGCTACAGCTCCAATTTGACTCCTAGCCTGGGAACCTCCATATGCAAGGGTGCAGCCTTAAAAAGACAAAAATAAAAATAAAAAAAATTAAAAGGTGAGAATATCTGTTCAAAGGGAGTAAGGATAGAACTTTCGAGACCAAAGATGGAAGTGCTTGTCTTGACTCTCATAGCCCCCATCTTCTAAATATTGTGTAGACACCTTTGTTTCTACAAGGTAGAACCCATGAAATAATCCATTCCTGAATTTCACTGTTTGAAATCAACTTGTGCAAGAAACAGTAAGGTTAGACATTAAAAACCGTGGGCAGAGGGACTATTTCTTGAGTTTCAAGGTCATCATCATAGTCAAAATTCAAATCATTTTTCAGAAGATAGGATGTTTCCTACAATTTGCTGAAAATGATGAACAGATTTAAAGAAGAGGCCTCTACTAAAAAACAAGCAAATATAGAATATTTTCAGCACATCGTCATGCTAATAAAGGATCCTTTGCTTTTTTACATTCAACGAGATCAAATTGCATTAGGTCGAAGATTGCCTCGGCTTCATTTATAAGTATTTACTAAACACATGGATAAGAACACAAGATAATATTTCTTACTCTGTCCCCTTCAGAAAATAAATGCAATTGGACATGCTAATCATAACCCTTTTTTTGTTTAGAGAAACAAAATTCTTCCTCATAGCTGGAATATTGTCTTTTCAGGAATTGCATCATTCTAACTTGTTATGCCCCATAAATGAATACATCTTAATTTGCATTTTCCAGTGGGATTGCAACGCTTGACTTCCTGTTAAAGTATATTCAAATTCATGATGGTTTTCACAATCCCATAGGACATCTCTGTATAGGACCTCTATTTGTACTTATCACACTTTTGCAACTTGAATGCTCCTTTGTTTTCGTTGGACATTTAGTTTTAATGATGTGACCTCACTTAATGTGTGTAAATGTTAATATACTTTTTTTTTTGTCTTTTGTCTTTTTAGGGCTGCACTAGCGTCATATGGAGGTTCCCAGGCTAGGGGTGGAATCGCAGCTGCAGCTGCCAACCTACTCCACAGCCACAGCAACACCAGAATTGAGCCACAACTGCAGGCTAAACCACAGTTCACAACAATGCGGGATCCTTAACCCACTTAGCAAGCCCAGGAATCGAACCTGCAACCTCATGGTTCCTAGTCGGATTCATTTCTGCTGCGCCACAATGGGAACTCCTTAAAGGCGGTTTTTACATATCAACCTCATATGCAAATTTTTTTGTTTGAAAGCACAAGATTTCTGTTTGAGATAGCATATGCCTAGAAGTTTGTTGCTGGTTTTAAGTTACAGAGTTTTCGCATTATTTTCTAAAAGCAGTTGTTCTGAAACGTTGGTGCCTGAGTAGTTGAACCCCTACCCACCTTGAGTTTCTGATTTAGTAGATCTACAGCCAAAAGTCTGCATTTCTCTCAATCTCCTGGGGTGATGTTGGGGTGTTTGGACTGGAGACCGCACTTTGAAAACCCACCTGCCCTGTTAGTTTTTCAGGGAAGAGGAGGTCTATGTGCTCCATGTTCACTAAGTTGTAATTACTATAGGCCAGGATTACAACTTTTAAGAACTTGATATGGTTCCTGAAAGGTTAGTTTTCCAAAATTGATTCTTATCATCTGTCTCTCTTCCTACACTGTTGTTAAACCTCAAAAGTGAGATGGATTGTTGGCAGGTGTGGAGATACAGGTAAACATCCAGTAAGCCTGAATGCATGGGGTGGCAGAGTTGCCCAGGTGACAGTGTAGATGGTGTCAGCTTATAAAGGAGGAAAGTGGAATCATAGGGTTCTGCTAAAAGGAAGGAAAGAAGGTCTTGGAAGGAGGCTTGGTTTTGAGAAATGGCCCTGGAGTTTGACAATAGAAAGGTCAGTGAGAATTCCCTGAGGGCACGGGATCAGGTTCAACAGTGCCCTGCAGAGAGAGACACAAAAGCATCCCTTTTTGTTTTCCTTCAGCCCCTCCACCTGAGCTCTCAGAGGTCACTTGGGCTCCCCTTCCTTGCTGGGAAAGGGGACTGTGGGGCTGACCTTGCTTCATCGTTCCTCCTCCCACTTGAGGCCAGAGGAAAAGTGAGATGCTTAAATAGTCTAAAATAGAAGATATTTTTGCTGCTTTCTCTTATCTGCCCCCAGGGATAATTTTCATTCCAATGAAATTATTTTATTTGGCAGATGAATGTTTTAGTATGTCTTTTGATTCATTTTTTAGTGAGCCTTTTAAGAAATGTAGCTGTATTTTCCAGGATATGTCAGCCATGAGAAGTCTCCCAGGCTGTCTTGAGTTTTTGTTGTTTTTTTTTTTTTTTCCTTCTCCTGTCTCTTCTTATCCCCAGAAGGTTTTCTACCTTAATAAGGTTCTATTTCTCACAGACCCTTTTGGAAAAGGTAGTATCAGGAACTCACCCCCAAGTTTTACAGTCTATCACTTTAAGGTTCAAATCTGGTTGTAAGGCTTTGGCTAAATTACTTAATTTTCTTTAGGATTGATATCTCACTAACATGTGTCAGTGCTGTCAGTTATACTTACCTGGTGGTATTTGTGGGAGAATTAAATGGATGCCTCTAAAATACTCAGCCCAGGAGTTTGTGGCACAGTGGTTAAGGAAGCTGACTAGGATTCATGAGGAGGCAGGTTTGATCTCTGGCCTTGCTCAGTGGGTTAAGGATCTGGTGTTGCCCAGCTGCAGCTCCGATTTGACCCCTAGCCTGGGAACCTCCATATGCCCCGGGTGTGGCCTTAAGGAAAAAAAAAAAAAAATGCTCAGCACCGTGTCTGCTGTACTGTCAATGCTGCTAATCTGTGTAATCATTCTTATTGCTGCTGGGAGGCAACTGTGGAATCCTTTTTCCTTCCATTTTCTTCAAATAATCCGAATTGCTTTAACAAGAAGAAAACTTTTTGCCCCAAATCTGTGTCACCCTCCGATTTCTAGTTCTCTTGTTTCTTGAACCCTGGATGATCTAAAAAAAGGCTTAGTTTGTGCCCTTGGCTTCATACATAAGTGAAGCAGGGCAGGATGCCAGATGGGGAGGCTACTAAAACTGATCCCCTTCCTGTGGGTAACCAAAAAAAGAAGAAACAAAGGGCCTTAAGTCTCTAGGTGAAGAGATGAGCTCACTTGAAAGCTAACTTATTTAAAGATTTAAGTAAGAATTAGAGACAAAAATAGAAGTCACTTCAAATTACCCCTATTTAATTCATCCTCCTTTGGGCTTTCCAAAAAAAAAAAAAAATCTGATCCTATCACTTCCCTGCCAAAAAAATTCATCCCAGCTCTCTACACCCCTGTCTCCCCACTAGTTTTTTTTCAATGATATTTATCTTCCTTACATTGGTGTAAGCCTTTAAGAATTTTTTTTTTTTTTTTATCTGTACCCATGGCTTGCAGAAGTTCCTAGCCAGGGATCTAATCCACGCTGCAATTGTGACCTACCCCACAGCTGCAGCAATGCCGGATCCTTAACCCACTGTGCCACAAGAGAACTCCTGCTTAAGCCTTTAAGATAGTCCAAGGGGAGGAGCCTCTTTTTTCCCTTCCAGAGACCTAATTATGGGCCAACTTCACTGTCTTGCAAAGATAACTCACTTTGGGGGCCTCCTTATCTCCTTCTGCCTCCAAAACACACCCTGGAATAAATGCCCTGTCTCTGTTTGCCACTCTGTAAAGAACTCTCCTGCTTGAACCTGTGCTTGTTGGTGAAGTGGTGAGATTTCTAAAGCGAGCACCAAGGATACCTAGCTCCCCATGTGGAAGTAAGGTCACAACAGAGGTCGCAGTAGGTAATACTTGAGAGAATGAAGTCAGCACTGACTAGCAGCAATGAGGCTCCTTCAGCTCGGCCAGAAGTCTTGACCCAAAGGTACCTTACTCCTAGTAGGGAATAAATAAGACTTTCGCTGAGTGGGGTTATGACGAGGGGTGGGTCTGGGAGTGTTGGGGAAAGCCTTGGACAACTTTGTGATAGAGCCTTAAAAAAAAAAATCTAGGATTTCCCTAGCAGTCATGTGGCCTGAGAATGGGTTCTTGTCTAACACTAGGAAGTGAATTGTCCGAGGAGACATCCGAGGAATCTGACAAAGCAAGAGACTTTACTGGAAAGGGGCCAGGGCAGAGAGCAGCAGGGTGAGGGGAGGAGAGCTGCTCTGCCACATGGCTTTATGGGAATGGGGGTTAGTCTCTAGGTTGTCTGCGGGTTGTATCTTGCTCAGCTCATACTTGGTCTGGCCCAGGGTCCTTCTTGGTGTCGCATGAACCTCTCAGCCAAGATGGATTCTAGCGCCAAGGATCCTGGGAGGTGGGTTGTCCCTTCCCTGCTATTGAGCCCTCCCAGATCCACCTGGTTAGTCTTCAGGGCTGCACCAGGTTCCTTATTAGGGCCTCCTACTGGGAGACCATTCATGCAAGCGGCTGTTGTCGGGCTTGGTCAAGGTGGGCATTTGCTGTCATTGGTCCCCTAATAGTAATGCAAGATTCCTGGATCATAGGGATGAAGTGAGAAACAAGCTTAAGAAAGATGCTTCCTAACTTCAGGATAGAATGGCAATATGAGAGAGTGGCCCACAAACAAATCACACCCACGGGCAACCTGATCGTGGAAGTTCCTGGGCCAAGGATGGAACCCAAGCCACATTATTGACTAGGGCCACAGCGGGGACAATGCCGGACACTTAACTGGCTGCACCACAAGGGAACTCCCACTACGACAGTATTTGTTAACCAACATATCCATGTCTCTTCAGTCTTCATTTCCTTTGCTTTGGAAATGCAGCCTATTCTAAAACAACATTTATCTACAAAATCAATTTATGCAATAATCTAACACTTATGGCAGCCAGGAAGACAGTACCATAGAGCTGAGTTACTTATCTTCTTAAATATTGACTGTCCAATTTTAAGCATCAGCAACTCTCTCTGCTTTTGTCACCTGAGAAATTGCAAGCCATGATTTTTGTTGTTATTGTTGGTGGGTTTTGTGGGGGGTTTTCTTTTGCATGTAATGGTTTTGATGGAATCATTTAAGATGTCTAGTTGACATCGGTCACCAGCATTTACTATTTAATGCCAGTTTCTTAGGCATCGGGGGTGAACCTGCACACACTCAACCCACTTGCGCCTCAGCCAAAACTCTTGATTGGGATTTGATCCCATGGGCTGGGACTCAAACCCATTGTCTTGCAATTGAAATCCCACACCTGGTGTTAGGACTTACTGAAGCTCAGGTTCTTTATGTCTCAGTGCAGAAGGCGTTCATTGAGGCAAAGTGATAGGTAAGAAGTTGATTTATTGAGAAAGATACACACTCCATAGTCAAAGTATGGGCCATTTCCGAAGGCGAGAGGCCCAGAAATATCGGATGGTTAGTTTTTATGGGCTGGGTAATTTCATAGGCTAACAAGTAGAAGGATTATTCCAACTATTTTGGGGAAGGGGTGGAGATTTCCAAGAATTGGGCCACTGCCCAGTTTTTGCCCTTTTATGGTCGGCCTTGGAACAGTCATGGTACCTGTGGGCTTGCCGTTTGGCCTGCTCAGTTGTTACACGATGAGTGTATAGTGAGGCTCAAGGTCCAAAGGAAGTCAGATGTTCTGCCGTCTTGGGCCTTATCAGGTTCTCGAAGGCTAACGTTTATATCCACAAAGGCAATGTCCTGCTTAAGGTCATGGCCTGCCCTCTTCCCTTAGGGGTACAATAGTAAATGACAGAAAATGCCTGTTCCTTAAGAATCTACAGGCTGGAAAGGAAGAGGGACTAGTAAACACAGTAAATCCAGGATGTCTGATCAGCACCAGCGCCAGCGCAAGGGGAAGCAGAATGCTATAGACACTCATGTCCAGCGAGTTAGGGCAGACTTCTTAGAGGATGAGCAGAAATTAGCTAGGGAAAAGGAAGGCGAGGAGACATCCCAGGCAGTGGGAATCACATATAAAATAAATAGCACAGTAGCTTAATTTAGTGCTATCGTGTTCACAGATTAATAGTTTAGATGAGTTCCCAAATGCTGAAATGCAAAAGGTGACATTTAGTGACTTAAAACCTATTAAATTAAAAGACCATGGGAGTTCCCATTGTGGCTCAGCAGATTAAGAACTGGACATAGTGTCCGTGAGGATTTGGGTTCAATCCCTGGCCTTGCTTAATGGGTTAAGGATCCAGCACTGATGCAAGCTGTGGCAATACATTGCAGATGTGGCTTGAATCCTCATTGCTGTGGCTGAGGCTTAGGTCTGCAACTGCACCTCTAATTTGACCCCTAGCCTGGGAACTTACATGTGCCACAGATGAGGCCTTAAAAAAGAAAAAAAAGAAAAGAAAAGAAAAAAGATCATGCTTTATTTTTCTGATATGGTTACCTTTCCTACTTCGGGGAAGTTAAAAATACCATCTTTTCCCCAAAATGATAGTGACAGTAGATGAGAATATAATGCTTTTTAAAACAGTTTTGGCAAAATAAAAAAAATTTCAACCTTGTGTTGACCCTTAATTTGTACCAGTCTATGAAATAAAGAAGTTCATTCTCTGACCCTATATAATTTTTTTTTCTCTTCTTCTTTTTGGTTAAGTAACACAATGCTTAAAAAGCCTACAAGGAGCTCTGATTTGTTATTCCAGAGAAAACTGTTCTAGTAACATTTGAGCTGACGGATAGGACTATAATGCCCGGTCCTTTGAAATTCTAGTTAGTTGCCTGATAGTTTTGTCTATTGAAAGTACTTTCTGAACACTTAGGCACTCCAAAGACCTGACATTTGTTACTTGCAAACTTATTTTGAAACCCAGGTTCATTTTCTGGATTGTTTTGACAGATTTCCTGTTTTCATTGTTGTTTGTTTCTTTTAGTGCTTTGAACATTTTCTAGGTTTTAAAAATTAATTTGATAATTATCAAATTGCCTGATGATAATATATATACGTCAGCTAATGTAGGTATTTGGATGTTTACTTAGTGCTGGAGACAGTGCTAAATAGTGTCTAGTTATTCCATTTAGTCCTCATTTTTTCTATTATAATGCAGAGGGGTTAAATAACTTGCCTAAGGACACAGAGCCTAGGGTTGGGTTTGTAAATAGTTGGGAGTACCCTGTAGTTTAGCATATCAATGAGAAGAGAAAGTGCCTTTATAAATTTAAAAACCGCCAAGAAATATGTGCCAGTTTCTTGGATGGGAAGAGCCTTACTACTAAATGTCTGTAAAAATATTACTAAACCGATGTATATCCAGATTTGAAAACCATTAGCAATTAATATTGTGCACTATCTCTTGCATTTAGAATCTATATTTATCCTCCCCCCGCCTTTTCCCCTCTAGATCCCCCAAGATAAGAGTAATTTCTTAAATCCACTTGTCTCTTAAAGGAATGATTTCAGGTGGGAAACACACATATATAATAAAAAACAGTGGGAGGAAAAAAGAATATGTGAGTTAAACTTTGTTCACTCTATTCAACTGATTTTAAAAAGATTTCAGAAAGGGTTCAGCTTCTGCATAGAAGGCTGTTAAAAGTAGTGTACATTTCATAATGTATGCAAATGTCAAATCATTCACATAGTACACCTGAAACTAACATGATTTTGTACATCAAGTATATGTCAATGAAAGAAAAAAAAAGCAGTGGAGAAAAATAGGGACTGGGAGACGCATCTGAGTTTAGATCCTAGTATTTTGTTAACAATTATTTCTGTTTTGTAGATGAGTCAATTTAAGCTCAAAATTATTGGGAGTCCAAGTTGGAGACCAGGCTTGGAGGAGAAAAACTTTCAACAAATTTCTATTCTAGTTCTCAAATGACTGATGATGTAAGGAAAGTGAACAGAGCAGATGATTAACGGTGGGTGGGGTTTAGAAGGATATCAGAAAATCTTGTTCTAGGGTTATGGTAATTTTAAGGATTTACTGTTTCCCTATCTCTTTTTTCATTAGTAAAAGAGGTTTCACATCCTTAGTGAAGTAATTACCACCACATTTATTTATAAGCACAGTTCTATGTGAAAAGTTCTAGAAGGAAATACTACCATTATTTTTGATGCTTTTATCCAATGAAAATACTTTCACAAGTCATGCTTTTAACAATACTATTTCTTAAAGTATTTATTTCACATATAACTACATAATTATTTTGTGTGAATGAAAAAATAACCTCAAAGTTGTTTCAAGCCCAGTTTTACATATTTCATGTGAACAATAAGATTTTTCCTTCTACTGCTTTATAGCAAATTCTACTTTTGCTTCATTTCTATACCCTTTGGCTCAGTATTAAAACAAAACCTCAAAGTGGTGTGTTTTGCAATATTGATGACCAGCTAAGCTCAGGATATTTATTTCCATCTGGTAGAGTTCAACTTCTGCCTCTTGTTTGCTTTCTCCATCTGGCCGGCTCACCATCTTTTTTTTCTCCTCCTTAATGGAGTTCTGGTTAACCCTCTCTTAGGCCTAATCGTTTTAGCAAGTTCACGCCTTCCTATTTTTTCCTAGTTCAGCAAGTAGGGCTTAACTAAACAAATATCTGAGCAAATTTTATCTTTATTTTCTTGTTTTTATAAAGAGCAACAGAACTCTAAGGCTCAAACAGTTCAGTGGATTAGGAAAAAAAGGAAACAACGTTCTGTTTTGTGCAGAAAAGATGTAAAATGCATTATATAGGTTTTTCTTTTACTAAACTTGTTATAATTACATTTATATTCAATAGCAGCCTTTCTTATCACTTTTAAGCTGGTCAGTAAGGTCTCCACTTTTCCGTGACTCCTCAAGTTACTGAAACAGCAACCACAAAAGGCTTACTAACCTTTATTTATTTTGCAATTAAACTTTGACAAAGACATGCCCCAACCCTCCGCAAGGGTGGAAGGGAATCGGCTCCGAGGCGTTGGCTGTAGGTTTGTGAGAACTGGGTTCCGAAAGCTGCAGGATGCCCCGCGAGAGCCGGTTCCCTCCACTTTTCCCCGCACTCCCAGCTTCCTCAGCACGGGTACCCGCATCCCGCGGCTCTGCATGCTCTTCCTTCCTGTGGAGCCAGGCACGTAGACTCAGCGTGGTGACGGGTTGTAAACACCGAGTACGCGAGCCGGCAGGTGCCTTGAGGCCAGATCCGTGCCGCAGGCGCGCGTGTAGACAGCCTGAGCGGGGCTGCTTTTATCTGCACAGCTCTGTCTCCTCGAGGCGAGCCCAGGCAGCGAACGCTTGCAGAGGATGCGCTGGCGCAGCTCCAGGAGTTGTTGGAGCAGGAAGGAGGAGTTAGGGCTAGGGGCGGGGCTTTCACACGCGCACCCTCTGTTTCCTCCGTCCCGTTTCCCCCCCGCTGGGCCGCCACTCGGGGGTTTATTTGTTTACAAGCGGATTACGTCAGCTCCTCCCTCTCCTCCTGGTCTCTGGGCACGCCCCCTGGCCCCTTTTCCCGCCCCCTTCGGCTCCGAATCTGCTTGCATCACAATGGTGCGATCTCCGGATTGGCTGGAGTCGTCCGTCACGCTCCAGCTACGCCACTTCCTTTTTCTGCACTATAAAAAGTGCCGCACGGCCGCTGCATCTCTTTGCCCGTCTGAGCTGGAAATGCAAGTGTTTGGAGCTTCGGAGGCTGCGGAGCTGGAGGCGGAGGCGGCCGGGGCGGTCCGAGCGATGTGACCAGGCCGCCGTCGCTCGTCTCTTCCTTTCTCCTGCCGCCTCCTGTCTCGAAAATAACTTTTTACTATAAAGAAGGGAGGAGAAAAAAGTAGCCGTCCACCGCTCACGCTCTCTCCCCCTCTCAGCCCACTGACCTGTGAGGGAGCCCGGGGTGGCCGCTCCGCCGTCGGGGCCGCACCGCCGAGCCCCGGCCGCCCCGGGCCGCCCCCGCCTGCCGCCCCCATGCATCCCTTCTACACCCGGGCCGCCACCATGATAGGCGAGATCGCCGCCGCCGTGTCCTTCATCTCCAAGTTTCTCCGCACCAAGGGGCTCACGAGCGAGCGACAGCTGCAGACCTTCAGCCAGAGCCTGCAGGAGCTGCTGGCAGGTGAGCGGGCGGCGGCAGGGCGGGGGGCGCCGAGGGACGCGGTCGCACATCTCTGGGCCGGGCCGTCGGGGACGCGGGAGTCTTGGCGGCACTGTGGGCAGTTCGCTCTCGGTTCCGGCAGCGGGACCGTGACTGGCGCGCCCGGCTGCCGCTAACGGCGGGTCTGGGACAGGGTTTGGGGGCTGGGCCAAGGGCGCCCCCTCCCCCCCACGTCTGGCAGACCAAGGGGACAGGAAAACAGAAGCACAACAAAGAAACTGAAGCCGACCGAGGCGGGAGCCGCCGTCCTCGGACGGTCCGCGCATTTGGGGGACAAAGGAGCCGCCGGGCTAGGGTGGATTCGACGCCCCCTCCCCCCCCATCCCGTCTAACCGTTGCGGGCCCGACGGCCGGGCCACGGGATGGGAAGGCGCGCCGCTGCCGGGGAGCCAGCCCGGGCGGGACGTGCAGTCTCTCCGCGCCTCCTACCCCTGTCCATTAATCATCGGATTTGTCACCGGTACAATTACAGCCCTGCCCAGAGCGTGGTTTAGGATGGCTTGTTCCCTTCCCTTCGGGGCGAACAGTCCAGTGGCGCTTTTCTTTGAAGCCATAAACCCCATTGTGTGTGCGGCTGGGGTGGGGTGGAGAAAGTAAACAGGTTCCCGCCTGACCACCGGTGCCACCCCGCTGCCCGGCTGGCGGAGGCTGCCCGCCGGATTGCCGTTTTGGCGACTCAACCAGTTGGTTCCCGGAGATTGTTCTGTACGGTGTACTACTGTTATTTCTCAAACCCTGCCCGCTCGTTCCCCATCGCCTTACATGGACAGCCTCGGATTCAATGCTGGGTTCTTTTTTTTTTTTTAAAGAAAGTTGCTAGTTTGCATTTTCTCTCAACGAAGCCAGCCGAAGAAAGAAACTACAGCGGGAGCCAGCAGTAACGATATCTAAGCGCTGTTTCTGTTTTTTTTCTTCTATAGAACATTATAAACACCACTGGTTCCCAGAAAAGCCGTGCAAAGGATCAGGTTACCGTTGTATTCGCATCAACCATAAAATGGATCCTCTGATTGGACAGGCAGCACAGCGGATTGGACTGAGCAGTCAGGAGCTGTTCAGGCTTCTCCCAAGTGAACTCACTCTCTGGGTTGACCCTTACGAAGTGTCCTACAGAATTGGAGAGGATGGTTCCATCTGTGTGCTGTACGAAGCCTCACCAGCAGGAGGTAGCACCCAAAACAGCACCAACGTGCAAATGGTAGACAGCAGAATCAGCTGTAAGGAGGAACTTCTCTTGGGCAGAACAAGCCCTTCCAAAAGCTACAATATGATGACTGTATCAGGTTAAGATATAGTCTATGGATGGATCCTCTTATAATGGATGGATAAATTTGATTTTTGCTTTGGGTGGGCTCCTCTTGGGGATGGATTATGGAATTTAAACCATGTCACAGCTGTGAAGATCTGGCACAAGATAGAGTGGTAAAAAAAATTTTTTAAGTGACAGTGCCATAGTTTGGACAGTACCTTTCAATGACTTAATAGCCTGTGAGTCCAAGTAAATTGATCACCTTATTTGCTAGGGAGTGAAGTCCTGGGGTGGTTTCAGTTTCTCCCGGACATGATACCTAAATTTTTACATCCAGTCCCTTTAACACAAATCCATATTTCAAAGAACCTTTCTCTGCAGTAGAACTTGGCAGAGGAAATTTGCACTATTACACTTAAATTGTTATCCTTTTTGGCAGCTCGATAGGAAAGCTCAACATTTTAAACGCGGTAGTACTGGAAATTTTATAACAAGACTTTTACCTAGCACTTAAATATGTATAAATGTACATAAGACAAAACTAGTAAGCATGACCTGGGGAAATGGTCAGACCTTGTATTGTGTTTTTGGCCTTGAAAGTAGCAAGTGACCAGAATCTGCCATGGCAACAGGCTTTAAAAAAGACCTTAAAAAGACACTGTCTCAACTGTGGTGTTAGCACCAGCCAGCTCTCTGTACATTTGCTAGCTTGTAGTTTTCTAAGACTGAGTAAACTTCTTATTTTTAGAAAGTGGAGGTCTGGTTTGTAACTTTCCTTGTACTTAATTGGGTAAAAGTCTTTTCCACAAACCACCATCTATTTTGTGAACTTTGTTAGTCATCTTTTATTTGGTAAATTATGAACTGGTGTAAATTTGTACAGTTCATGTATATTGATTGTGGCAAAGTTGTACAGATTTCTATATTTTGGATGAGAAATTTTTCTTCTCTCTATAATAAATTGTTTCTTATCTTGGCATTTTAATCAATCTCTTGTCATGATTATAGAGGTTCAGCTAAAAGAAATCTATTTCTCAGAAGACTTAGGTTCTCTAAGCTGTGTGAAACTCAGTTGCACACCGGTCATGCTGAAAACCCTTTGATAAGGAGTGAAGATGATCTGTGTATACCTGTGTAGGGTTAGGGGAAACCCAGGGGTAACAAACATGCTCTTTTAAAATCTCTAAAGTCGAAACATGGACACATTTCCAGGCTTATCGCGTGCAATGAGGATAAGAGACAAAGGTGACAACAACCCCAAAAAAGTGATACTCAGAGGATTACATTTCGTTGCTTCCCTGTTGAAGTGAAGATATAAATGTTCCATTCTCGCCCACCTTTGAAAAACACTTATTTTGCCCCATGGAGTCCTTGTTCAATTAGAAAATCCTGGGGCAAGTGACCCATAGTCTTAAAGAACAGGCTAATCACTGCAGAGAGATTGGTTGCTTTTTGCCTTTCGTCAGCTGCAAGATTTACATAAAAATCACTTAAGCTGGAATTCAACAAAAGGTATGTTTGAATTTTTATTCTCAAATTGAAATGCTGAGTTTTTGATTCCTCATTTTCAGACTAATTTCAGAGAAATACCAAGAACCTAAGAGAAGGATGAAAATTGAATGCTGGATTGTAGATTACCCCACCACCCCGTATGATAAAGCTTGTTGCTAATTATTTGGCTTTGGGAGGGTAATACGGTTTTTTAGTGGAAATTGAAAATGGAGAATTTGGGGTTTTTCTCTACAAAAGTAAGTTAACCTAAAGTGGCATTTTGGGGTATTAATGTAAACATGTTCACCCTGGAAATAATGCAGTCTGGGTTACTTGAAATGCATCACTTGAAATCAGTAGTCCCAAATAAATTTGGGAATTTCTCTCTGTAAGATTAAACTCTCATATTCTAGACTACACAGGAAGACTCCAGACAAGCAGGAATTTAGAATACAAAGGATGTTTGTGTACTTTATTGGCAGGTCATCCTTGAGAATTTGAATTATAACCATTAACACATGGACTACCATTGCCAGTTATTAATGGTTTTATTTTCAGTCTGGTTTTTGGAATCCTGCGTTTGCCCCACTCCTGCCTCCAGTTTTTCAAGCTTGAAGTGTAACAACTAGTAGTATAGTTTCTACACTGGTCTCACCCCTGTGCTGACTGCTACTCTTTACTACCTGTATTTCATCTGGTAACTCCTTTGAAGCTAGGTAACCTGTAAAGCTTTGCACACTAGATCATAAGGACCTAAGGGGAAAGAAGGGTTCCAGTTTATCTGGAAACTTCTCAGCTGGCAGAATCATTCTTGAAGACTCTGACATCAGACTTTTTGGTACTTGAAAGAAATTTAGTGGGAAGAGAGAACTTCGTAAAAGCATTTTATCTTGGAAGTCAGGCGATGTCTGGCATCTAAGGAGCTGTTAAGTTCCTCTAAAAGGCTTGCAAACATCCCTGAGACTTGCATGGAGCTGTTTCCTGTCACTTTACCCTTAACATTCCCCAGACAATTGTCTCCAGTGTAGTTGCTTTTTGATGTATCTTTTTCATTGCTTCTGGGAATGTTTTGAGGAGCTGTTTTAATAAAAGCTTTTAAGTGTCTGCTGTATGCTCATGAAGGTGTCTGCCAGCCCTGCCCATGTATAGTCATTTATACCAATTGTGTACTTGCTTTTTTTTTTTAACCGTGCTAGACTTTAAAGGGCCTTTACACTGCCTGATTAAAAGTTTCTTAGAAATCCTTTTAAGAAAGGACAGTTGCTTTCAATATTAATGCCACTGCACCAGGGATTCATAGTTACTGGCAATAAGTTAGCAATCCTGCTTTCTGAATTTTAACAGGTAGTTTTAAAATTACTTAATTTTCTTCAAATGTAAGTACTATCTTGTTCTATAATGCTGAATGAAGCAAGGCTTAAAGTGGATTTTATGGCAAGAGTTATCCCAGTTCATGTAGGATAATGTGGCTGTTGCTCCCTGCAATCTGGATTGGGAGTCACACATCCTTACCCTTAAATTTGCGATATTTTAGTAATAATAGACTGGAAGGACCACCAGAGAAGTGCTTTCTGGTACTACTGCTCAGATGATTTCCTTAAATCCCAATAACTCAAATTGTAAGTAATCTTGTTTTGTATAGGTGTTACAGATCATAGAATTGGCCTTCAAATGAAAGGAAGTGGTATTGATGACCATTCTAGTGTTTAATGACTCAAGGTTTTCAGACTCCCTTTAATCTTAGAAACAATTACAATTGGTGATTTTTATAACATTTATGATTCTCTTCTTGCAGAAGATAAATAACACCCTTTTGTATTATCGAAGTATAAAGATATTTACTTCCTCTCCCCTTTGCACCCTTATTTCAGATGATGTGGTGCGATTGATAAACTATGTGGGGAGGATTTGTCCATAGTTTTATATATACACAAGACTTCAAAAAGTGTATTTTGGATTGTCTGAAGTAATTGATTTCTTATTTATCTGAAGGTACAAGGACTGCACACACTTTAGTCTTATCTCTGTCTCTGCAGTTGAACTTTGTATATGCCGTTGCCAAAATGTAATAGTGGTTTTTCATGTTTGGAACATAACAGTATGAAAAAATCTTTCATAGTGAAATCGTTGGAACTACTAACGAAGCCGAGCTGCTTCACAAAGTCCTTAGGTCATTTACGTTCATCCAGATGAGCCAGAGGAATTCAGATGTTAGGAGTTATTTCTATAGTTGTATATTCTGGAAACAGCGCAAGGTGAAGAAACATTGTTACGCAAGATGTTAAGTTTGGTATTTCTGAGAGGCTCCCAAAACGAGCCTTGTATTTGTATTAAGAGTGAGGCCTGATGGTTTGTAGAGTATAACTGACAGTTGTATGGACTGCCATTTTAACCTGGTTTACCGTTTCCTTTGGCGTTGTTCAGTATGTCAAGCAGGAATAGAAAATGGTAAGACTTCCAGTCATAGGATTCTCTTTTTTTTTTTTTTTTTTTAATGTTTGTTGTCTCATAGTTGAGTACTCTTACAAGAAGCTTTTTGGAGTTCAACTTCTGACTTCTGTATGAGACTTTTCATAATAATTTGTCATTTTAGTATTGAAGATGCAGGATTTTTTGGAAATTCTATATAACTGTAAAGGGTGATAATACTGGGGGAAGAACTTTTTTTGAGTCGATGGATGAAAAAGGAGAGGATGGAATGAAAAGTGAGAAGCTTAGCTGAGATAGAGGAATTTAAAAGGTTTGGTACTAAAAATGCGTTTTCTGAGAGGTTTGTACAGCACAGTCTTTGGCAGAGAGTTGGGGAAGTACTTTGGGTAGGGATTCTGTAATTCCTGAATCTGGGACAAAGTACTTGCAGTTTGTTGGTGAACTAGCAGGTTAAAGTGGTAGTAAGGTTTAGGCCTCTACTAAGTGGAACCAGCTTTGGAGAAGGAGTGGACGGGAAGCATATAGTAAAAGCAGGCTGCTGTAGGCAGTTTTAAAGAAATTCCCATGTAGTGCTTCATGCCTTTGTCTCAGTATTCTATAAAGGGAAAAGATTTTTTTTGAAAGCTCTGTTATAAACCATGTGATCATTATCGCCTCTTTCCTGGTACCTTGAAGATGTGAAGGCCATTTGTGACGCATTCCTAATGACGGAAGGATAAGTTAGTATAGGTCAGACACCTAACATAACAATAGGAACCCCAA
Organism: Phacochoerus africanus; assembly: GCF_016906955.1. Taxonomy (NCBI): domain Eukaryota; kingdom Metazoa; phylum Chordata; class Mammalia; order Artiodactyla; family Suidae; genus Phacochoerus; species Phacochoerus africanus. Next base: position 94,575,288 of record NC_062550.1, read on the forward strand.
GGCAGGAAGAATACAATGCTACGGAGTTAAGGGCACTCCAGTATTTGGAGACCGCTTTGTCAAAGACTAATTAGTTTAAGCTGTACGTTGATGGAAGAAGACATGGTTACCCATGGGTATGCTTGACTTTAAGAATTCTCTAGATAGGTCGTCTCCAAAGTTTCTTTATGTCTTCCTTTTAAAATACTGTTGCTTGTGTTTTCACGTGTGTGTGTGTGTGCTCTCGCACGCGCACGCGGTAGTACATTTTATAAATCACTGTATACATATTGGGGATATATTGGGGGTACTAAAAGCTTTAGTGATAGAGGTGCATAAATAAAAATGTCCAGAGGCTTTTTTCCAGATATCACTAACGAAGATGAGTGTTTTTTCCTCTCCAGAATAAGTTGTGACTATTATAATCTTTAAATGATACTTCTTAAAATAAATTGTAGGAATCTAGAATGCTGCCTTTTCTAATTTACGCTTATCTTCTTGAACCTTATTTGTAAAATAAGATCTTTTACAGCCAACAGTTAAACCCAACATGAAGCGCTAATAGCCATTCCAAGTCCATATGCTCTTATGCATTAAATCATGTATGGCCGTGTGTTGAAATTTACGTTTTCTGCTTTTAGAATTTTTCTTTTTTAAATGTTGGGGCTCTTAGAACGTTTCATTTGTTTGCATGGTTGTTAAAGAACTGACTTAATGTGGTTGTACATCAGTGATTAGGTTCGTTTTAACGATTACAGTTTAACCAGAAATCCCTTGTATATTTTTTCTAGTTCTGAATGATTCCTAAATGTTTTAGGAAAGAAAGATGACTAATCAATTGGATTTAATTTGAGAAGATTCTATATCTAGACATAAACCTAAAAGGATAGTATGTGGCAGTTGCAATATAAGAAAGAATTGAATGCATTTTCTAGTCTTGACTTAACAGCACTTTTGTCCCTAAATACAATAGACTAAGTGGGGTTGTATTTCCTATAAATTCACTTATGAGCCTTCACCTTATCAATGTACATTTTTTTTTTAACCTCCTGACAACTGGGTGAGGTTGACAGGTAGGTGGGTCAGTATTTTTTAATCTTTATTTTATGGATAGAAAACTGTGGCTTAGGGAATTTAATTTGCTCCAAAGCTAAACAGCTAGTAAGTCTTTGACTCATAATTTGGACTCAGGACTTTCTGACCCCATAATCCAAGCTGGTAACTGTTAGTATATTGTGGCGTATGAGTGGTTTACCTTGTGTCCACCTTGTTGGAACAGGCGTTTTTAACGTCTCCTTCCTTTCACTCTCCATGCCCAGGAAGCATAGAACTGTCTTAAAACTTGGCTTCTTTCTTTAAGAGGCAGTTGGGATCTAATACAAAGAATCCTAGTCTTAGAAGAACAAGCAAAATCCAAGCCTGTACCAGCTCCCAGCTTGTGACTTCGGACAAGTTGCTTAGCCTCTCTGAGCCCATTCATTCCCTGTGTAAAACTGGAGATAAAAAACAAGTGCATTGTCTAGGTCAAGCATAGGAACACCCCTAGCACGGAGTGGTTGGATTCTTAGAAGTTGGACGGATGCCCTGTATCATGGAAGCAGATGAACAGCAGATAATGTTCTTGGTTTCTTGAAACGGTGAGGATGTCGCTGTGATTGTGTTTGGAGTTTCTTGAACATCTGCTTTAGCCAATAGCTACAAAAATATACTTGTGTCTTCGAAATAATATAGGAAAGAAAATGAGCTGCTCCCCCACCCCCTCAAAATACAGCTTACCCAGGCCTTGCCATATGTATTTTACAGATTTCCCCTTAGCGCTGTGGTTTTCAGAGCTATGTTCTCAGTAAAGGAGCAAAAAGTTTCTTGACTGAGATCTTTTTATCTATATTGAAGACACCTTAAGTCGAGAGAGGGAGTGACATTACCGATGTGTATAGCAATACAGCCCCGTAGAGTGAACATTCATTCGCATCCGTTATCCTGTTGAATCCCGACAACTCTTTGTTAAATAAGGTGACCTTTCCCAGGGTTTGCGGTTCTTCAGGCCATATGTATTTGGCATGTTTTTGCACGAGATTTTCAAACAGAACTCTTTGGTTCTCCATCTTATTAATCTAGAGTAGTGTGAGTACTTCCTTAACTGCAAAGAAAAACAGCCTTTTTAAAAGTTATCAGTTTGGGTTTGAGTTTCTTCTTGTGATGTAACCTGGCGCAATGTTTGCTTAAATCACTAATAATGTAATTGATTTCTTCTAGTCAGTCATAAATGAGTCAGTGACCATGGGTTCTTTCCTTTTTTTTTTTTAAAGTGCTGCACTTGTGGCACATGGAAGTTCCCAGGCTAGGGGTTCAATTGGAGCTACAGCTGCCGGCCTACACCATAGCCACAGCAATGCTGGATCTTTAAACCACTGAGTTGGGCCACGTTCCATCCCTGGCCTGCTCAGTGGGTTGAGGATCTGGCATTGCCATGGGCTGTGGTATAGGTCACAGATGCAGCTCGGATCCTGTGTTGCTGTGGCTGTGGCACAGGCTGGCAGCTGTAGCTCCGATTTGACCCCTAGCCTGGGAAACTCTGTAGTACTGCAGGTGTGGCCCTAAAAAGGCAAAATATTAAAAAAAAGTAAAATGAAATAAACTCAATTCTCTTTTTTTTCTATGTGAAGGTGTCTTCATTGAATAGCTTTCTCCTAGGTTGTCTTAACACTGCATACCTCTGTGAGGTTGGTACTCAGCCAGCAGTTTCTTGCTAATTTATTTTGCAATAATAGAGGAAACAAGGCCTCAAGAAACTTAGAGGCAGAATTCCTTTAGCCCTTTCAGAGGTCTTGCATCTTAAAGCCCCTTTGTGGTACAGGCCGAGCTTGGAGTTGTGTGTAGCTTTATTAATTAGTGTGTTCCTATGATGTTTAAGATAGTGACGTAAGGAGTTTGGAACTCCTTAAAACAAGATTCGGTGGCCAGTGTCGTCAGAATAGTTACCTCTTTAGACAGTCGTTATGGTTGTAGAATTAGAAATACAGCGCTCATGTAACATTGAAATACTGGATGTCTGCTCTCTTCGGACTCCCAGTTTGTTGCATTTTCCTCCTTACAATGTTAGGATCCTTTCTAATGGTCAAAATATGGTCAGTGTTTTGTCCTGTATCTACTATGTTTATTTTTTTTTATAATAATGAATTTTATTACATTTAAAGTTGTACAACCATCATCACAACTTAATTTTAGGACATTTACATCCCAGACCCCCAGCCCATCCCTCCACACCCCCCAGCCTGTCTCCTTTGGTAACCAAAAGTTTTTCAAAGTCTGTGAGTCAGTTTCTGTTCTGTGAAGTTCATTGTATCCTTTATTTAGATTCCCCATATAGCATATGATGTTTGTGTCTCACCGTTTGACTACCTTCACTTAGCATTATAATTTCTAGGTCTATCCATGTTGCTACAAATGCCACTTATTTCATTACTTTTTATGGCTGAGTAATATTCCATTGTGTATATGTATCACATCTTTTTAAACCACTCCTCTGTTGATGGACGTTTATGTTGCTTCCATGTCTTGACTATTGTATATAGTGCTGCAATGAACAATGCTGTACATGTATTTTTTTTTTTTCTTTCTGTCTTTTTAGGGCTGCACCTGTGGCATATGGAGGTTCCCAGGCTAGGGGCCTAATCTGGAGCTGCAGCTACTGGCCTACACTAGAGCCACAGCAGTGCAGGATTTGAGCCGCATCTGCAACCTACACCACAGCTCATGGCAACGCTAGATTCTTAACCCACTGAACGAGGCCGGGGATCAAACTTTCATCCTCATGGATGCTAATCAGATTCGTTTCCAATGAGCCATGACGGAAACCCCTACATGTATTTTTTTTAAGTCATGTTTTTCTCTGGATAGATGCTCAGGAGTGGGATTGTTGTATCAAATGGTAATTCTATTTTCAGCTTTTTAAGGAATCTCCATACTGTTTTCCATAGTGTTTGCACCAATTTACATTCCCACCAACAGTGTAAGAGGGTTCCCTTTTCTCCACACCCTCTCTAGCACATTGTTTGTTGACTCTTTGATGATGGCCATTCTGGGCTGATGTATTGTGGTACCTCATAGTGGTTTTGATTTGCATTTTTCTAAGAATGAGTGATGTTGAACATCTTTTCATGTGTTTTTTGGCCTTTCATATGTCTTCTTTGGAGAATTGTCTGTTTAGATCTTCTGCCCATCTTTTGATGGGTTTTTTTTTTGGTATTGAGCTGCAGAAGGTGTTGATAAATTTTGGAGATTAATCCCTTGTCAGTTGATTGATTTGCAAAGATTTTGTCCCATCCCATTTTGTCCCATTGTCCCCAGTGGCTTCATTTGCAAATATTTTCTCCCATTCTGTGGGTTGTCTTTTCATTTTGTTTAGGGTTTCCTTTGCTGTGCAAAAACTTTTAAGTTTGGTTAGGTCCCATTTGTTTATTTTTGTTTTTGTTGTCATTACAGTAGGAGGTGTGTCTGAGAAGATACTGCTGTGGTTTATTTCAGAGAGTGTTTGGCCTATGTTTTCCTCTAAGAGTTTTATAGTATTTGGTCTTATACCTAGGTCTTTACTCCGTTTCGAGCTTATTTTTGTATATAGTGTTAGTGAGTGTTCCTGATTTCATTTTTTTCCATGTGGCTGTCCAGTTTTCCCAGCACCACTTATTGAAAGGGACTGTCTTTTCTCCATTGTATATTCTTGCCTCCTTTGTCATAGACAGTTGCCCATAGGTGCGTGGGTTTAATTCTGGGCTCTCTATCTTGTTCCACTAGTCTGTATTTCTGTTTTTGTGCCACTGCCATACTGTTTTGATGACTGTAGCTTTGTAGTGTAGTCTGGAGTCTGGGAGCCTGATTCCTCCAGCTCCATGTTTCTTTCTTGGGATTGCTTTGACTATTCTGGGTCTTTTGTACCTCCAAACAAACTTTAAAATACGTTGTTCTAGTTCTGTGAATCTGTTGCACTTATTGAACAAATCCTTATTAAGTTCTCCTACATGCCAAGTACTGTGCTAAGACTGAGGATGCCAAACCAGTCACTGTATCTGCCCTCAAGGGTCTTGGAACCTAGCGGCAGAGAGGAGGTTACCAAACAAATGTAAACATTGGACCTGAGACTGCTGAGGAAAGGAACATGGTGAAGTGGTGTCCAGAGAGATGTGATTACCTGAGGAGGGCTTTCCACAGGCAGGGGTACTTGAGCTGAGATCTGAAGGATGGGTGGGAGTTTGGGTGAACAGTAAAGAGTGTGCACAGACCTGGATGGAGAGAGTGTGGTGAAGGGAGGGGAGGGACTAAAGGAAGATCAGGGTGTCTTGGAGTGGAGAGGAATTAAGGAATGGGGCCAAATCACTGGGGTTTTCTAGGTAGAGTGACCAGGTAATTTGATTGATGAGTTTATCAACCAGTCTATGACTCTTGAGAGTAGCAAAACGGTGCTATTAATAATTCTACCCAGACTACAAGCGTCAGCCCAGACATACAGTCACCTCACTTTTATAGGCCGTGTTAGAAATTTCATCTCTGTGAATAAGGGCTGGGCAACCAGCAGTGCGTCTCCTTCCTGGTGGACACATCAAGGAGTTAGAACACTTTATCCAGAGTCTAAAGGGAACCCAGGTAGGACTCAAAAGTGTGTTTTTTGGAACAGTTAGGTTGTGATAATGTGTTTTGGTACAGACTTTCATGGGTTTGTTTTGTTTGTTTTTGCATTTTCGGTGGCCCTGTGGCACAGGGAGTTCCCTAGCCAGGGATCATATCCAAGCCACAGTTGAGATCTATACCACAGCTGCTGCAATGCTGGGTGCAATCCTTAACCCAGGCCAGGGATTGAACCTGTGTCCTAACACTCCCAAGATGCCACTGGTCGTGTTGCACCACCGTGGGACCTTCATTGACTCACATTTTAAAGGTCTAGCATGAAAAGTTGGGTTTTAGTGTGAGCTCCTGGATTAGCGGTACTTCCATGGTGTATGAGAAGCAGAAATCAAACATATCTTGCATATTTACCACAATTTTACTGTAGCACTGGTCATTTTGCAATGAGAGTTTATTTAAATAGAATTTTTTTAAAAGTTTCATTCTGGGTTTACATTTTGAATGAAAGTACCTGCTGGGCATAACTTTCAAGGTGTGAGCCACTTAAATTTCTTTAAATTGATGTAAACATTTTATACAGTTTAAATACATAGAGTTCAGTGAATTTGGTGTACCCATGTAATCCACACTCTGATCAAGAGATAGAACATTTCAGAGTTCCTGCTGTGGTGCCACAGGATTGGCTTCTTGAGAGTGCTGCTGTGTAGGTTCAATCCCTGGGCTGGCACAGTGGGTTAAGGATCCTGCGTTGCTGCAGCTGGAGCATAGGTCGCAGCTGTGATTCTGATCTGATCCCTAGCCCAAGAACTCCATGTGCTGCAGTGTGGCCAAAAAGAAAAAAATGAAATACTGTTTAAAAAAAAAAGAGAGAGAGAACATTTATTTCTACTACCCAGAGAACTCCTTTTTGAAGCACTTAAAATTTGATTAAGAAATAGGGTCGTGGAGCCAGGCCTCAAATTAGAAATGAGTTGTTTTCTCTCTCCTTTTATAATTTTATTTTTGCTTCCTAAACATGCGGTAATGGTTACTTTAAACATGAAGCAAATTGTCGCCAGGAGAAACTGTTGCCTTCCAACTAGTTATGATTTAGTGGTTACTAATGTGGTACATCCCTGCCCAATTCGCTATGGATTTTTAGTCTTTCAGAGTGAGTAGTAAAATTTGAGTCATATTCCCATCACTGACTCACAGCCTTACAAAAGATTGTCTGGTGTTTATTATTAGGCTGAAACTTTAGATTCTTGAGCAATTGAAAACGATTGTGATAATGCCAAATTTACATAATATTCTCCCCCAGCTCCGGCCTTTTCCTTTTAGGCTGATTATATCTGTCTGTAATAGACTTTGCAGATAAAGAGACAAACAAGTGTTAAACCCACAGTCATAAGTGCGTCCTAGCCTTGAGTACTTCCTTCCATCTCAAAATTCTCAACTCCAGTTGCAAAGAGCAGTTACAATATTGACCTAAGTTATAGCACCATTAGTTGTGTAATTGAACTCAAAAGAGCTGTGTGTCACTGTCTTTAAAGATTCTTGAGTGCAGAGTTGAGAAGATTTGTTCTAAGGAGACTGAGTTTGGGGTCTACTGAGGGGTAGGCAGAGGAGATCATTCACCAGTGATTGAAAAAGGGGTTTACTCCTTTTTTTCCTATAATGTTCTAATTTGGAACCTGATCTGGAACCAGAGCTTGACTGAATTTTTTTTTTTTTTTTCCTGCGAAAGAAAATGTGTTCTTCTTAGCAAAGCCTCTGCTGCCAAACCAATGGTGGGTTGTGATGGTGACATTGGTGAGTGGCTTAGACATTCCTTTCTCAGGGTAATTTTTAGTACTAGTTGTATATTTTTTTTCTTTCTTCTTACTCTCCACTTTAGAAAGAATGGCAACTCAGAGAAGGTGGATGGAAGCTTAAAGCAGCCAAATTTAGTGGAGAGTCTTGTCCATAACCCCCTTCCAGTTGGAGAAACTTCTACTCTAATTACATACTTACATCACTCGCAGGCTCATTCCTCATCTTTAAAAAGTTTCATACGGAGTTTCTGTCGTGGCTCAGTGGTTAACAAATCTGACCAGGAACCATGAGGTTGTGGGTTCGATCCCTGGCCTTGCTTAGTGGGTTAAGGATCCAGCGTTGCTATAAGCTGTGGTGTAGGTTGCAGACGCGGCTCGGATCTGGTGCTGCTGTGGCTCTGGCGTAGGCTGGTGGCTACAGCTCTGATTAGACCCCCTAGCCTGGGAACCTCCATATGCTGTGGGTGCAGCCCTAAAAAGACAAAAAAAGAAAAGTTCCATTCATTAAGCACAGGAAAATTTAATACGGCATTTCTTTGTATGCATGTTGAGGACAATTTTTCCTTCTTTCCTCCTCAGTCCTCTTACCGGCAAGCCTTCCAGGAGTACCCGATAGCTTTAGGTCCCCTACTCTGCTTCTCTGCCTCTGTAAAAATCAGACTTGATGCCACAGGCATTTGCAGTGGACTTCCTGAGTGCCAGGACTGTGCTGTGCACCCTGGGCCTTCCTTCACCAGCTTCTCATCACAGCCTGTAAAAGCAGACAAATTGTTACTCCAGTCAACCCCGATTCAAAGAGATCGTAGTGCAGCAGTGGTATAAACCTGCCCAAGCTTGTAGAGTTAGGGGACAATTTGAGACGAGTTCAGGTCTGACAGAGGCCAATAGCGGCTCTAAGCACTATCACATCCTCATGGGCTCTCTGATCCCACTGTGTTATAATGATTTGTAGTCCTGTCCAATTTTCCCATTATAAGATCTTCTTTTTTGGTTTTTTTGTTTGTTTGTTTTTTAGGGCCACACCCGCGTCACATGGAAGTTTCCAGGCTAGGGGTCAAATTGGAGCTACAGCTGCCAGCCTGTGCCACAGCCACAGCCACAACCACAGCAGATTCTAGTCAGGTTCATTACCACTGAGCCACAATGGGAACTCCCCATTAGAAGACCTTTAAGTCAGGGGAGTTCCCTTTCTGGCTCAGTGGGTTAAGAACCCAACTAGTATCCATGAGGATGATGTTTCAATCCCTGGCCTCCCTCAGTGGGTCAGGGATCCGTCTTTGCTGTGAGCTATGGTGTAGGTCAAAGATGTGGCTTGGATCCCATGTTGCTGTGGCTGTGGTGTAGGCCAGCAGCTGCAGCTCCAATTTTCACCCCTAGACTGGGAGCTTCCATATGCTGCCAAGTGAGGCACTGAAAAAAAAAATTAAATAAATAAAATAAAATAAGGACCAGAGCTTTAGGAGATGCTTGCTATAGTTGGTTAACATGTTTATCCATAAAGACTAATTGAGCACCTACTGTGTGCCCAGCATTGTTCTAAGCACCTGGAGATAGAGCAGTGAACCCCACAAAAATCCGTACCCTTAGAGTGGTGGGTAAACAGGCCAATAAAATGTATGATTACTCAGATGATGGGTGTGCTGAGGGGCAGGGCTGCTGGGCTGGCACTGCGCATGTGGCTCCCGTGGTGCAGCACCAGCACTGCAGGGCCCGGCAGAAAAGGCTGTGATATAGGGAAGGGAGTGCCGGAGGGCAGGTTGCTCTTTTAGGTAAAAGGCCTCACTGATAAGGTGATATTTGAGCAGAAACTTGAAGGAGACCAGTGATACCTCCTTGGAGATAGCTGGGAAAAGAACATTCCATTCAAATAATTGAGTGAATTCCAAAATCCTTCTAGGCTCATTTCTCCCCAAATATATAATTGTAATCTGGCATTCTGGGACTCTGTTATAATGTTAGTGAATCTGGCTTAGGGCAGTTTTTTCCCGACCACTTTTTACTTAGTTTTCTGGTTCATGTGAGTATGCTCCAGGAATTAGCACAGTCCAGACTACCGGAAAACCCAGCTGTATTTTTTTTTTTCCCTCCATCTTAGAATTGCACATTATAATAAACAGGCTAATAAGACTTGAAGTTTCTACCCAAAAAAAGGCAGATTTCTTTAAACTCTTATCTACAGTATGAAATGAGAGCTGATGGTCAGTATGCTGTAGCAAAGCGCTTGCTATTTTGTTAGCATGTTTAGCTAGGCGAGCCAGCCAGACAAGCCCTGAAGACACAAAGGGTCTTCTTGCTGACATTTAGATAACCGGAAAGTTCAGTTTTCCAAAATGCCTTTTTCTTAGAGGATCTGAGCTTCAGTGCAGACTTGTTATCATTTCAAGCCCCTGGCCTTGCACATAGGAGATGAGATGAAAGCGAGGGTAACATTGCCTTCATCATACAGTCACTGGAAAGTCAGGGAATACTTACCCTTTAAGGTTCTGATGGGTATCTGGTTTATTCTTGAGGTACAGAAAGTCCCTGGTATTAGGATATAGAAATGGATATTTGTCTGGTTCCACTCACCGTATCAAAAATGAGTGAAATGTAATGTCTCAAATATGTCTCACCACGAAGTCTATCTACCCCAGCCATGCTCCCAGCCCAAGAAGTAGTTGCTCCTTTCAAATAATTTGAAATCTGCTGTATTCATCCAGTTTAGGTGGACTTCCTTTGGCTGTGTCAAAATTGCATGCGTACTTTGGGCATCTCAAGGTCGAGTCTGCATCACTCAGGTGTGACTTCGCCCTCGTCTGAGAGGACAAGCAGTGCCCAAAAGCAGAAATCTCAGTTTCTGAGTTTAAGAAAGGATTTCTTTCAAAGATCCCAAATACGCACAAGATAATTCTGGCCATTTGGCTGAAGATCGTGAGATGTGATTGTGTGAAGAGAATGAATTAAATAAAAAAGGGGAAAATGCACTTTGAAAGGCAGTGGTGGTATTAGGTAAGATTTCATGCAGAGCTAGATATATTATCCAAAGCAAACATCACCAAAGTGCCGTGGGACCTTTTGGGGGGGTTGAAGTAGACTCTTGAACCCCCAGATTTGTTCTTGCCGACGCTGACCAATTCTACACGACACTAATTATCGTGTATATATACATACATGATGATGATGATAGGCCCGTAACCAAAATTCCCTAATGACGTTTGGGAACAGAAGTGGAGCAACCATGCTCTTTTGAAACTTGGTATGGATACAGGTACTGATTATACCTGTGCATCGGCTAATAGTATGCATGACAATAACCTATGGCATCTCTCCGCAAAGACTGCACAGGTTCTTCTGTCCAGACTAAAGGGCCTTCTCTTATCAGGATGCTGGCTCTCGTTCTCTGGCTGTGAAAGGAGTGGTTCTGCCCTCTGTTTCCATGAGAAAAGTCCTGCCTTCAGTTCTTGAGTATCCTCTTTGTTTTCCTTCCACCTCCCCACCCTGAACTTGTCAACTTAGGAAAACACTTTACTGTGTAGAATAAAATGAAAACACCTAAATGTGTGGTTGGACAAACTTGTAATTTTTTTGGTGTGACACTTTTTGTTGGGCAATAATTAAAGTTCTGATGAAGCTAATCGAAATGGAGTTATTTAGTTGACTATTTTATTTTTAAAAAAATTTTATTTATTTATCTTTTTTTTTTTTTTTTGGTCTTTTTTAAGGCCGCACCTGCGGCATATGGAGGTTCCCAGGCCAGGAGTCTAAGTGAAGCTGTAGCCGCCGACTGTCACCACAGCCACAGCAACGCCAGATCCGAGCCACGTCTGTGACCTACACCACAGCTCACAGCAACGCCAGATCCTTGACCCACTGAGCAAGGCCAGGGATCGAACCCGCAGCCTTATGGTTCCTAGTCAGATTCGTTTCTGCTGTGCCACGATGAAAACGCCACAGTTGACTATTTTATTGTTAAAAGGTTTTAAAGTTATTAGAGTAAAAATTTATTTCAGTATCTTGTATCTTGAGTGCAACTTTCTGGCCTAATACATATATGGGTTTTTTTGGTGATAAATTTGATCTCACTAGAAATTTATTTCAGGGGAATAAAACCTAGAATGTTTGTATGGGTGGGTGTGTTATATATGTTTGCTGGGTAGAGGGTTAGTGTTGGAAAGAAGAGAGGGTAATATTCAAGAAATGGTGCAAAAGGGAAATTTCTGCATCATGTACATGTCGCGTATGTCTCCCTAAGTATGTTCTTCTTAAATCAGGGCAGGGAAAGAGATGTGCAGATAAGCTGTCTTTTTTTTCTTTCTCTTTTTTTTACAGTAGAGTTTATTCTGATGCCTGGCCACTGATTTTGATAAAATTACAGAGATAGAAAAATATTTCTTTTCCCACAGTCTGTCGTCACACCAGAAAAGTATGCCCCTGGTGAAACAGTTAAAACCTTATCTTTTTCCTTTGAGACTAAAGCACCTGACAAAGAAAATGTAGAAACCAGGAGGGTAGAATTTTTACATGCTTTTCGAATTGCCAGCATTTAGGGAGGGCCCACGGGGCACATAGACTCTTGGTGAGACTGGAGTTCTCCGTGTTTGGAAACAGCAGGATACACCCTGGCAAACTGACAAGGTCCTAGCCACACATTGGTGGTGAAGCACCAAAAGCTACAGCATTAAAAAATGGCATGGTAGCAAATGGAGCCTCCCATTCCGGAAAGAAGGGGTGATGTCCCTTTATACTTGACACCTGGATTAAGTGCTCATCTATGAATATAGCAGCCAAAATAGTAATGTGGCAGCACTAATTTATAGGTGGGGCTGGAGTTCCCCTCATGGCACAACAGTAACAACCCAGCTAGTATCCATGAGGATGCAGGTTTGATCCCTGGCTTTGCTCAGTGGGTTAAGGATCTGGTGTTGCCAGGAGCTGTGGTATAGGTTGCAGATGCGGCTCAGATCTGGCGTGGCTGTGGCTGTGGCGTAGACCGGCAGCTGCAGATCCGTTTCTACCCCTAGCCTGGGAACTTCCACATGCCATGGATATGTCCCTACAAAGCCAAAAACAAAAAAGTGGGGCTTCCCTGATTCCAAGGACCCAAGTTAGACACTAAGGCTGCTGTGCCCGTGCAAGCCTCTGATTTGTGGGTGCTTGATTTTTTCTGGCTTTGATTTAGTCAACCAAGCTCAGGTGTAGCTGTTAGGAGTTCAAATTTAAAATGCCCACAGTGGGTCTCAACCCTTTTCCTGTTTTAATAGGCCCAGCAAAATACATACATACATACATACATAAATACATACATAAATATCAAAACAATCACAAACCACAAGCTCCCTTGGTCATTTCAGGGTGGTGTGTAATTTCAGGTAGACGTGCCCTCCTGGCAGAAAGCCTATTAGAGCAGAGGCGGTAAGAGGGGCAGTGCTGAAGATGCTGTCTCTCCGCAAGTCCGTCTGCACGTCGTGGTACCTCCCATCACCCTGAAAGCAGCCAGTGTCACTGACTCCTTGAGCACTGGGTTGATCAGACCCCCCATTCTTCTAGCCCGATAAAGTCCCATGTCATTCTCAAGTTTTCACACATCCCTAGGTAGCACACCCTTTCCTCTGAACTCTGCCCTTGAACCCCCACCACTGCTGGATGAGGTCAGTGAGCTGAACATTTTACCAGCCTGTGGGGGCTGTACTGCCCGGATCTGAAGCCCTGGCCACCATCCACTCCTAGAGGCATCTCCTTATGCAGCCGGCTGTAGCAGGGGAGTGAGAGGATGGGGGCAGCGGACACTACAGCAGCCCAGACATCTTAAATCATTAGGATTTTTATAATGCTTTGACCACTGTTGGATTCCAGGCTTCTGGTCCTTTCTCTCTCTTTTCCCCTCCCCACCCCCGGCGTCCCCACCCTCCCCTCCCTTCTCCGCACTCTCCCTTCCTTTCCTTCTCAACTCCATCTCTCAGGAGCAAACCTCAGATTCCTAAGGGAGTAAAGAGATCAAGGCTGATGCTGCCTATGTCTGTGATAGCTGAAGGAAAACAGTATCTTCCCTTCTTCATTTTTGGGTGAGGTCACGGAGAAGACAAATGATGAGAGCCGGAGGGATGGGAAGGAAAGTCTGAGTCTTTGGGGTGGCAGAAAGACTTCAGACACATCTCCTTTCTGTAGACACCCCAAGAAAGCCTGCGGGCCAGGCTGGGGGCATTTAGGCACAGGCTCTGGAATCTGAGATTTCCTGGTTGACTCTGGCCCAAGCACTGCTGCCGGTGCCAATAGACAAGGCACCCCATCCTCTCTGAGCCCCAGGGTCTTGGCCTGGAAAATGGAGTTGATAGCACATCCAACCTTCAACTCCGAAATTCACCCTCGGAAAGCAGGTTTGGGGTGTTTTTCGATCTAGGTTTGGCACAACACTTGGGGCAGTAAAACCGGACGTGACCTGAAGCAGCAACCTCCTTCCTCCTGTATCTGTGCGCACTTTGTGCTGCAGGAATGTCCACGTGGTTGACAGTGTCCAAGGAAGGGCTTCGTACTTGTGTAGTCCAGGCTCCTTAGGGACTCTCTGAAATCTGAAAAATGTTGAATTGCAGAAACGCAAGTGGCCCTTAGGTTTGGGATAAGGTCGTCTAGTTCAGAGGGCGTTAGGGAGCCTAAATGGGAAAGCCACTAGCTGGGAGGGGTTAATGGGAGCCGGCGCAGGGATAATCAGTTACATTTTGGCTGCTTTCACCAGCACACCTTGCTCTTGAGTGAGAGTGGGAGGGTATGTGTCACTCTGGGAATAGCTACAGACCTGTGTTAGGAAACACATAAGATGCTGCAGTATACACCTTGGCTTATTTTATTTCTGTTGTTTATATTTATTTTTGAGTATTGAATTTGCTTCCATTTTTCTTTTGGAGTAGCTTCTCAGTGCTAACTCCATGCTTTTATGAAGAAAAGTAGCATTTTCCCCTCTCTTGCCGTCTCTCTCTCTCCAGCACGTAAAGCCTCTTTCCCCGTGATCACAGGAAACCAGAGAGCTGGTTACTGGTGATGCTGCAGAGTCTTTCTCTGACTGGTGATGAAGGGTCAGAAGATGCTGAACGTGAAGCAGTCATTCACGAAAGCTCTTAGGACACTTTCTCTGGAGCCAGGTGCTAAGAACTTCTCAACAGGGACAACTTAGTGGGGGGAATGGAAAATGAACACACACCACAATGTAAAACTTTGGCTACAAATATGAGCTGATTTGCAGAGGAGAATCCTGTTTTGTGTGGTATTTTCTCCACGGTATGGCTTATTGCCTGAAGTAGGTAAAAGTCTTTTTCCTGCACAGAAACCGAGGAGGTTAAGTGTGAGGAAGAAGAAAGGGTTTTGGCTAGAAATACCTGATTGATTGAAATAAAAAATTAAGAACCCTTCTGTCGCATGGTGAGAAAATAATCAAAATATCCTATTGTGAGAAATCTTGATGTTCAGTAAAAACGAGACAGAACAAAAGAAAAAAAAAAACTGGCAGTAAGTTTTGGATTCCTTTGCCTTTTGAAGCCAGTTTCCCAAACTCCAGGTGAAGGGAGACCATTTCTTGAATAGGCCTCCACGAAGTATTTTAAGTTGTTAGATGTATTTTTGTTTTTGTTTTTGTTTTTTTTTAAAGATTGGACTCTTAGAATAAGATCTGAATGTCTGTACTGTTATTTTCATTTAAAAAAAAAGTGAGCAAAAGAAATCATTCTAAGTGCAAAGGAGATGCAAACAGTCATGAGAACGTAAAGCTTTTAATAGTGTTGTAGGTTGACTTTGTAAACTCAGCCACAAATCATTTCTTGCTGACAGCTCTTTTAGAGGCTGAAGAAATGAATTTGTCTTGAGCACAATTGCTATGACTTTTTTGTAGAGTCCACATTTTTTCTCTTCGTTATGGCTTTCTGAGTGCTTTATGACACACAGCCTCCCTACCTCTGCAGGTCATGTTGTCTCAAGACAAATAGAGAATTTGTAGAAAATTAAAGCACTCACAATTGGTGTTGGGGGAAAGGAAGTCACAAGGGCTCTCTCCTTAGCCTGTGATGGAAGATACAAATAAGCAGGTTTTTCTTGGCCTTCTCTAAGGATAGGCTTGGCCCCGTGGAATACACTTGAGAATCAATCAGTAACACCCCCCTCCCCCACCCATGATCAGGGCTGCGTTAACTCATTCCCCAGGTGTGGTCCCACAGCAGGCAACGTCTTATCTTCCCCTCTGACAGCATAGAATTTAATCTTAATCTCTTTATCTCTTTTTAAATTTCTGAGTCCTGTGTTTCTTAAATATTTTTTCATTCAGTGTTTTTTTTAATTTTGATTTTTGTTCAAAGGCAAATCTAGTTTCTGATGTCTTTCTTCTTCCATACTAAAAACACATGCATGATATCTTTCCAAAGAATGAGGAGGAAATGGCTCATTCTTTTTTTTTAAGGGCTATACCTGTGGCATGTGGAAGTTCCTGGGCGGGGTCGAATCCAAGCTGCAGCTGCTAGCCTACACCACAACCACAGCAGCAGCAACACCAGATCCGAGCAGCATCTGTGACCTACATTCACCACAGCTCATGGCAACACTGGATCCTTAACCCACTGAGTCAGGGATCAAACCCAAATCCTCATGGATACGAGTTGGGTTTCTAACCCACTGGGCCACAGCGGGAACTTCCAAAAATGGCTCGTTCTTGAGTGTTGTGTTCAGTAGGAAAAGAAGTTAGGATTTGGGAAGTTTTTATATATGAAAGGATCTCAAGGGAGGACTTTGAGGTTTTTTTAAACTTTGTTTCAAGCTGTTGTTGTCTCCCCTTTAGCCAGTCCAGGCACGTTCATTGTATCTAAACCTTCCTTCCTTTCCTTTCTTTTTTCTTTTCTTTTTAAAAATTTTTTCGGCCACCTGGAGGCATAGGTAGTTCCCTGGGCTAGGGATCAGATGTGAGCCACATTTGCCACCTAAACTGCAGCTGTGGCAACGCCAGATCCTTTAACCCACTGTGCCAGGCTGGGGTTCGAACCTGTGTCCTGGCACTGCAGAGATTCCGCCAATCCTGTTGTGTCCCATGGAGAACTCCTCCTTTCCTTTGAAATATGTGTTCAGGATCTGGTTTTATGAGCATCAACCAATGCGCAGCACTTGGCTCAGCCCTGACGAAAGTTCAAAGGACATGAAGGCATCGTGCCAACCACCAGGAGGTCATAAGCTCGTGCAGAAACCAGACTGACTAAATCTGACAGTGAGATAGGATATGTTGTGTGACGATGAAGGTACAGAGTGAAATGTTTAATTTAGGGAAGGCGTCATAAGAAAAGTGGCATTTGAAAGAAACTGATGAGGGAAGCCAGAAGGGCAAAGGGAATGATGTCAAGACCGAAGGCTTAAGTGCAGTGAACAGAGTGTTCCAGTACCTAGAGCTCAAGGTATGTGTATAAACTCTAAGACCTTGTCCTTAAAAAACAAAAAACAAAAAGGAGTTCCCGTCGTGGCGCAGTGGTTAACGAATCCGACTAGGAACCATGAGGTTGCAGGTTCGGTCCCTGTCCTTGCTCAGTGGGTTAACGATCCGGCGTTGCTGTGAGCTGTGGTGTAGGTTGCAGACGCGGCTTGGATCCCGCGTTGCTGTGGCTCTGGCGTAGGCCGGTGGCTCCAGCTCCAATTCGACCCCTAGCCTGGGAACCTCCATATGCCGTGGGAGCGGCCCAAGAAATAGCAAAAAAAAAAAAAAGACCAAGTTGAGGCTCTGAAGTTGGATGGCTCAGTTCTGCCACTTGCTTGATGTTTAATCTCAAAGTGGTACCTGAATCCATCTGTGCCTCGACTCCCTTCTCTATGAGATGGAAATAATATAGTACTTATCTCACAAGATCATTGTAGGAGTTACAAGAGATAGTCCATGGATTTATCACTGTGGTTATGATGTAGTCACATTTTATAAATATTATTTAAAATTTCGAAGGAGTTCCCATTGTGGCTGAGGGGGTTAGGAACGCGACATAGTGTCGGTGATGATGTGGGTTCGATCCCTGGCCTCACTCAGTGGGTTAAGGATCTGGCATTGCCACAAGCTGTGGCATAGGTCACAGATGCGGCTCAGATCCTGTGTTGCTGTGGCTGTGGCATAGGCCTAAGTTACAGCTCTGATTCGACCTGGAACTTCTATATGCTGCAGGTGTGGCTGTACAAAGAAAAAAACAACTTTGGTCAGATATGTAGCTCCTTCTTGCTTTGTTTGCTGCATGATGACAAACTGTGATGGTCTGTGGCATGTGTCACTTTGTCTGGGCCATGGGATGCCCGGATAACTGGTTAAACATTACTTCCTGCTGTGTCCATGAGGATGATTCTATGAGGTTAGCATTTGAGTAGGTGGACTGAGCAAAGCAGGTGGGTGGGCATCATCCAAACTGCTGAGGGCTTGGAATTGAGCAGACAGGCTAAGGAAGTTCGGTTCCTTGTTCTGCTAACTGTTTGAGCCGAGACAGTTTTCTGCTCTTGAAGATCCTCAAGCCTTTGAACTACACCATAGGCAATCTTTTCTTTTCTTTTTAAAAATTTTTTCTTCTTTGTAAAATTTTTTTTGTTTTCTTTTTTAATTTTTTTAGATTAAAAATTTATTATAGTTGATTTACAGTGTTCTCTCAATTTCTGCAGGACAGCAAAATGACCCAGTTATATGTATATATATTTTCTTTTTCTCGTATTATCTTCCATCACATTCCATCACAAGTGATTGGATATGGTTCCCTGTGCTATACAGCAAGACCTCATTGTTTATCTACTCCAAATGCAATACTTTGCATCTACTAATGCCAAACTCCTTGTCCATCCCACTCCCTCCCCCTGCCCCTTTGACCACATGTCTGTTCTCCATGTCCATGAGTTTATTTCTGTTCTGTAGATAGATTCATTTATGCCATGTTTTTATTTTTATCTTTTAATTTAAAAAAATTTTTTTTTTAAATTTTTGTCTTTTTGCCATTTCTTGGGCCACTCCCACGGCATATGGAGGTTCCCAGGCTAGGGGTCAAATCAGAGTTGTAGCTGCCGGCCTATGCCAGAGCCACAGCAACTCCAGATCCAAGCCGCGTCTGCAACCTACACCACAGCTCACGTGTGCCGTATTTTTAGATTCCACATTTAAGTGACATCATATGGTATTTGTCTTTCTCTTTCTGTCTTATTTCACTTAGTATGAGAATCTCTAGTTCCATCCATGTTGCTGCAAATGCCATTATTTTTGTTCTTTTTTTATGGCTGAGTAGTATTCCATTGTGTGTGTGTACCACCTCTTCTTAATCCATTCATCTGTCAGTGGTCATAGTGGTTGTTTCCATGTCTCAGCTATTGTGAATAGTGCCGCAGTGAACATAGGGGTGCATATATCTTTCTGAATGAATGTTTTGTCCAGACATATACTCAGGAGTGGAATTGCTGGATCATATGGTCGTTCTATATATAGTTTTCTGAGGTATCTTCATACTGTTTTCCATAGTGGTTGTACCATTTTCAATTCCCACCAACAGTGTAGGAGGGTTCCCTTTTCTCCACACCCTCTCTAGCACTTGTTATTTGCAGACTTATTAATGATAGACATTCTGACCAGTGTGAGGTGGTACCTCGTAGTAGTTTTGATGTGCATCACAGATTCACTTTTTTGAATCTCCAGCTTTCAGACAGCAGTTATTGGGCTTCTCAGCCTCCATAATTGCATGAGCCAATTCTTCATAAGAAATCTCTTCCCCGATATTTATATATTCCTATTGTTCTTTTCTCTGGAGGACCTTAATACATGATCTTTCTAACCAAAGTGTGGTTTGCAGTGAGTGGCATTAGCATCATCTAGGAGCTCATTAGGAATACCTATTCTCAGGCCCCGCCTTGCAATTTAACAAGATCCTTGAGTGATTCCATCCATGTTAGAGCACTTGGTTCCCTTATTCCCCACGAAAATTTCATGGTTGTTTCATTGCTCCATCAACTATGGGACAGCCACAGCATCATACCACAGACTGAGGATTAGCCAGTTAAAGACAGTTTCAGCAAAGGTAGTAAACAAAAATCCAGTTCTGTTTCAAATAGTGCAGTTCTTAGGAAATAAAAGAGTTTTTAAGGCTGCTCTAATAATCCCTGAAAGAGAGGGACGAAGGGCTAGATCTCTATACCACAGGGTTGTTAGGGGAGCTGGAGGGGAAGAGAGACCTAGTGACCAGGAACAGGATTCCTTACTCTGCTCTTAAAAAGAGGCCACCAAGAAGAGAGTGGAGGGAAACAGAGGAGTACCTGCAAGTCAAGCATCTACTGGAGAAAGTTGGTCCGATAGAGATAAATAAGAAAGAACAAAAAGCCTTTGAGCCAAGAGCTCTCACACTAACCTGGTTTCCTGTGGCATTAACTTTTCACCATGGAGTGAGAGAATAACAAGAATTTAAGAGGTATTTTTCAGAGTTCCCGTCGTGGCGCAGTGGTTAACGAATCCGACTAGGAACCATGAGGTTGCGGGTTCGGTCCCTGCCCCTGCTCAGTGGGTTAACGATCCGGCGTTGCCGTGAGCTGTGGTGTAGGTTGCAGACGCGGCTCGGATCCCGCGTTGCTATGGCTCTGGCGTGGGCCGGTGGCTACAGCTCCAATTGACCCCTAGCCTGGGAACCTCCATATGCCGCGGGAGCGGCCCAAGAAATAGCAACAACAACAACAACAATAATAACAACAACAACAACAACAAAAAGAGGTGTTTTTCTTAGTTGGATTGGGTGGAGTGAGGATCAAGACGTTTGTTGGAAAAGTGCCTACAGAACCACAGCTGGGCTTTGGCTACTCAACACCTATTGTCTACCTTCTCTTCCCTCCTCAGTTTTCTGGATGACTGAAAAAAATAGACATTACATTGTCTCAAATGTCCAGATTTCCAGCCAGAGCCATAAGAGACAATTCAAGGGGACCAGGTAAACACTGAACGGATATGATGGTAATCCACCAAAGCTATTGGGCTGTATCAGCAGCAGACAAAAAAGTACCCAGTAAAAGGTGAATACAAAGCAGGAAAAATGGGATTTCCTTACAAATCATAAAAAAAAAAAAGAAAAAGAAAAAGGAATGTGACCTGTGAAAGAAAGTGGCACATAACACACGTTAGAATAATAATTACTTCAGGAAATGAAAAACAATAGACTAAGTTTCCTCAGTCCCTTCAAAGGAATTTAAGTCCTGGTGAATGGAAAGGAGAGCTGGTATGCTTAAGAAACTGAAGGGGAGAATATGATCAGCTTTGAAATGAAAATGACTTTAGAAGCAGAGGAGCAGAATCAGCATTGAAAGAAGATCAGTGATGTGGAGGATAGGCATGAGAAGAACCACACAGAAGGCAGTGGAAAAATAGAAGGCAATGAAAGAAATTTACCAGGAGCTCACAGAATTGGAGACCTAACACAAGGATGATTTGAGCATTGAAAGATGAAAAACTAGAATGGGCTGGAGCTAAATAATGCATCAGGCATTTTCTCAACATGCTGTTTTCCAAAACAAAGCAATGGCAGAGGAATGCATGCAGGTTTTTATTATTTATTTCAAGCTTAAAAGCATGTAAACATTTCTATATGTATAGCACATTGTGAGAATATAAAGCAGTGGAATGATAAACTAATTTGAAAGAGTGGCTACCTCAAGGGACTGGGGGATGGACTCTGAAATGTATACATAGTGAGCTTCAATGGCATTGGTTATGTTTTATTTATTTTTCAGGAAAGGTGGTGGGAGGGTGGGTATTTACTATACTATTTATGGCTTTTTGTTTTATGCTCCCGAGGATAGAACAGGCCTATTCCTACTTTATAGATGGGAGGGAAAGTTCTATTAAGTTATTTCTAGAGCTCAGTGAGCGTTTTCAGAATTCATATTCAGGAAGTTATTCAGGAAATTTTTCTTTTATTATATCCTAAGATTTTATATTATAAAATACATAATGTATAAAGCAAGGCTTAAATAAAATTTTTTGGAATTTTGTCATTGCATTGACTTTATTTTGGGAGGGATTCACATTTTAATGATATTAAGTCTTTCCATCTAGGAAAACTATATTTGTGCATTCATTCATATCTTGTTTGTTTATATATCTTCCCATTGTTTTTTTTTTGTTTTTATTTTTTGCTTTTTGGGGCTGCACCTATGGCATATGGACGTTCCCAGGCTAGGGGTCAAATTGTTGCTGCAGCTGCCAGCCAGTGCCACAGCTACAGCAACACAGGACCTAAGCCAGGTCCATGATATACACCACAGCTCACAGCAACACTGGATCCTTAACCCACTGAGCAGGGCTGGGGATTGAACCTGCGTCCTCATGAATACTAGTTGGGTTCGTCACCACTGAACCACCCATTATTTTCCTGTTAATTAAATTTCTGAATATTTTTATACCTTATATCTTTACTGTATTTGGGATAATATGTCCATTTCAAGAAATCTATTAATTTGTCCATATTTTCATATATTTTGATGCCCTGCCAAGTTTTCCCAATTAGCTTCAGTAAATTTTTAGTTGCGCATTTTGGGACTTAATATAATATGAAATTTGCAAAGAAACGTAACATCTTTTTTCATATATGTATGTACATGTACACATATGCACATATGTAATAGTTAATATAGGGGTTTTTTTGCCTTATGCATTCGGATCATCTAACATAATTTTGAAAAATAATAGTGATGAAAGGAATTCCTGATTTCTGATTTGAATGACAATGGCTTAAATTTTACTGTTTATAAAATATTTCTTGCTGTTTTTATTAAAAGTTCTTTAATATGTTTAGATAGATTTCTTAAAAGATATCAGAAAAAGAAACAAGAATGGGAATATTTAGATAAATAAGAGATGATAATGTATTTTTATTTGTTCAGAACTTTTACTAGGATTTTTTTGTGATATATTTACATAAAATATATTTACATTGCTACATCTACAGGTTTTTTGTTTTTTGTTTTTTTTTTTTTCTTTTTAGGGCTGCACCTGTGGTATATGGAGGTTCCCAGGCTAGGAGTCAAATCAGAGCTACAGCTGCTGGCTAATGCCACAGCCACAGCAGCGTAGGATCCAAGCCACGTCTTCAACCTATACCACAGCTCACAGCAATGTCAGATCCTTAGCCCACTGAGTGAGACCAGGGATTGAACCCACATCCTCATGGATACCAGTCGGATTCGCTTCCACTGCGCCACTATGGGAACTCCCGATATTTTTCCTTTGAATTGATAGTATAATTATTCTTTTCTGACATGCATCTACTTTTTATATTATGTTACTTTTTATTTGGTGTATTTAACATGCTAATATTTTATGAGAACGTTTGCTTTCATAAGTAGATTTTTTTTTTTTTTGCTTTTTTATATTTTTAAATTGGGCATTCCTGTGCTAGCTTAACAGACCATCTTGGTAGTTTTCAGTCATTGTAGGGAGTCCAGAACATTTTTTTCTTCTGCACTCCCATGGCATGCAGAAGCTCTCGGGACAGGGATCAAACACCTGCCGCAGCTGTGACCTGTGTCATAGCTAGGGTGGTGCTGGATCCTTACCCCACTGCACCACAAGGGAACTTCTGGGAGTCCAGAACGTTTTGACTAAGATAGTTAAAATAGGGATTGCATGTATTTCCTCACATTCAAATGTATTTGCCTGAATTCAGACAGCAGAAGTTCAGATAGAGTTACCATAGTTCATATTTGGTTTCTAGGGTTTGGATGAGAAAGCCAAAGAATATGTTCTCAAGAGGTGAGAAACTAGAGAATCTGTTAAAATTTTCTAAATATATTCAGCTCTTAAGTTGTACAGTGACAGCTGAGATAGTGTGGAGTATTATCTGAACTTTTATTTGTTATTTTGCAGGTTAAACTCTGCAGTAACATGAACTCGGCCTAGACTCTTTCTAATGGTAGGTTGTTCATTAGATTCAAATATTTTCTTAGGTCAAGAAGAGAGAGAACATGTTATTTTTGGTTTAGGTTGTCTTTTTTTGCTATTATTTATATCTCCATAACCTTGCTTATTTGTATCTGCTTGATGCATCAAATTCTCATGCAAAATTCCCCACCGTGGCTATGATTTTTATAATGATTATACCTGTCTTTGTCAGAGCTTTGCTTTATATATTTTGCTACTGTAGTTTTTGGTGTACAGGAATTCACTAATTATACTTGAAGATGTCGCAATATGCCTCTTTTCCCTGCTTACGGTCTTGATCTTGAATTCTGCTTATCTGATTGCGATTCTGCCATTTCTGCTTTCGGTTTGCTTACATTTGCCTGGTGTAATTTTCCACATCCTTTATTTTCAAACTTTCTTTATCGTTCTGTTTTAGGCGTGTTTCTTGCATATGACATTGGGCAAGGTATATCTGTTAGGATAATTTGGGTTGCAAATAATGTGCACTGGTTTCAAAAAATAGAGGAGGATGTATTTGCTCTTATAATGTTGCAGGATAGGTTTTGTTTTCAAGCATGGTTTGTTTCAGTTTTGATGCTTGATTTCTCTCAGTTCACTCAGCTCTGTGTTCCTTTGTGTGTTAGACTATTTTCTCTCCTGGGAGCAAAATGGCCACAGAGGCCCCAGGCCTCCCATGTGTTTATACCTCAAAGTCCAGAAAATGAGAAAACTTCTCTTCTGAAAATCTTGAAAACTCTTTAATCACATGTCAAACCCTAAAAAAAAAAAAATTCACTGTGACCGGTGATGTGCCATGCCCCATTGCGTTTGGGCCTGTATTACTCATCTTCGAACCAACCACTTTGGTGGGGAGATTAATATTATGATAAAAGGTTCCTTTGGGTGAATTAAAGCTCAAAGCCTAAAACTGAAATTTAAGATTAATTCCCATATGAGCCAGTGTGCCAGTGTTCAAGAGAACAGAGTAGATAAGTATTGTAAAGAAGTTACCACAGTTCTCATTACTGGATAACAACGTAATTCTTTATCTTCAAAAGGCAAATGAATCAACTAACACAATGTACCAGAAAAAAATAAGAAATAATAAGTAAGATTGCTTTTGCAATATTAATGTTGATAAGTAAAAAATCAGGAGTTTCCCTATCACAAATCATAACCAATTAGAAAATATAACTGGGAGTTCCATTGTGGCTCAGTGGGTTATGAACCCAACTAGTATCCATGAAGATATGGGTTTAATCCCTGGCCTCAGTTAATTGGTTAAGGACCTGGCATTGCTGTGCCTGTAGCTTTGGCTGGCAGCTGCACCTCCAATTTGACCCCTAGCCTGGGAACGTCCATATGCCATGGGTGTGGCCCTAAAAAGCAAAAAAAAAAAAAAAAAGAAGAAAATATTTCATATATAAAAAGTATAAAATGTATTGGAATACACTTATTAAGAAACAAAGTATTTATATGAAAACATATGAACTTTGAGAGATTTAAGATATTTCTAGCTAGGAAAACTCAATTTTAATAAGTTGATTTAATAAAGATGTCTGTCCTCTTTAAAATACTCTGTTTTGGGGAATTCCTGTTGAGGTGCAGTGGAAAAGAATCTCACTAGGAACCATGAGGCTGTGGGTTTAATCCCTGCCCTCACTCAGTGGGCTAAGGATCTGGTGTTGCCTTGAGCTATGGTGTAGGTCACAGACATGGCTCGGACCCCGCATTGCTGTGGCGTAGACCAGCAGCTATAGCTCCAATTCAACCCCTAGCTTGGGAACCTCTATATGCTGCAGGTGTGGCCCTAAAAACGCCAAAAAAAAAGTGCATCTGGGGATTTTCCAGTGTGGCTCAGCAGTGAGGAACCCAAATAGTATCTATGAGGATGAGGGTTCAATCCCTGGCCTTGCTCAGTGAGTTAAGGATCTGGCAATGCTGTGAGCTGTGGTGAAGGTTGAAGACACAGCTTGGATCTTGTGTTGCTGTGACTGTGGTGTAGGCCAGCAGCAGCAGCTCCAAATTGACTCCTAGCCTGGGAACCTCCAGTTGCCGCATGTGTGGCCTGAAAAAGAAAAAAAAAAAAACGTGCATCTGATAATGCATAACACAATATACTAGCCAGGGAATTAAAAATGACAAGAACAAACACTGTAAACCAAGTATAATGGAAAAAATAAAAATCATTATTAAAAAAAAAAAAGAACAACAACAGAAAACAGGGGTAATGAGTGTGGGTAGAAGAAGGAAGGCTTTTCTCACCAGATGTATAAACCTAATATAAAGCTCTGGTAACTAAAATATTGGAGTGCTGGTGCAAAAACAAATAGAGAAAACAGTTAAACAGAATAGAAAATCCAGAAAAAGACCAAAGTAATATAAAGATGGGTTAGCACATTAGTGCATTAATAGAATGTTTGCTTGTGTAAATTCCAAAAGAATATATGAATTATTCAATACATAATTAGATAATACTTAGTTATTCAGGAAAAAAATATATACGGCTAGTTCCTCATCTCACAGCTCATGCTAAAATCAGTATCAGATGGAATTTAACTGTAAAATGGAATAGCGTAGGCCTTTCTAGGGATGACAGAAACAATCAAGAAATATAACTATATAATGTTAAATTTTGTGTGTGTGAAAACAAAGACATTAGCAAACAATCCTTTCCCTCCAGCTATGAAAACTACAAAATCCACACAATTTTAAAGGAAAAAGCCATTTAAATGCTAATAAGTCAAAGAAAAGAAGGAAACCCAGAGAACTGAGCCTTGCCTTTGGGTCTACTTCTCCTCTATAGGGGTCTGCCAATTTTGGAAGCTAAGTGGGTGGCTGAGAAGGTGAGCTGAGCCTTTGCAAACCCTTAGGTCTAGAGGAGGAAGAGGAATTCAGTGCTGCCAAGGAGGGAAGCATTGGTACTTTCACAAGTTTTAAGTAGAGACTCCAAACTAAAGAGCTATGTTCCATGAATGAGGCTGGTCCTGAAATAGATCTTCCCCAGATGGGACTGATGATGTCATTTCAAGATTGAATTAACATGATTCAGGATTGCTTGTGTCACCAGCCACCTATCAGAAGCAAACAAAATCATCTCTGAAAGAAGGTAATGTCCTAGTCTCAATTTCCTCTTACCATTTTCCTACACATTATCTGACACTTAGTCAAAAATAACCAGACATATAAGGAATCCAGGCAGTGTAATGGAAAATCAAAAGAAACAACAGATGGTATAAGGAGCTCATCCGGAGTCTTAAAATTAGATTCATACAGTGGATTTTAAAGTAAACATAAATAATACATCCGAGATAATAAAACATGAGATTGATCATTTCAACAGTGAATAGTAAATTATAAAAAGATACAACATGGAAATTCTAGAACAAAAAAATA
Organism: Phacochoerus africanus; assembly: GCF_016906955.1. Taxonomy (NCBI): domain Eukaryota; kingdom Metazoa; phylum Chordata; class Mammalia; order Artiodactyla; family Suidae; genus Phacochoerus; species Phacochoerus africanus. The sequence continues at coordinate 94,601,958 of NC_062550.1, forward strand.
TAATAAATCAGGAATTTGATAGATAGGTTTAACATGAAGCTAAACATGTAGAAGAGAGAATTAGTGAACAGGAAGACAAATATGAAAAGATATATATATATATATATATAAATATGAAAAGTATATATATATAAATATGAAAAAAGTGCAGAAAGATAAAAGATTAACACACACACAGAAAATAATGTAAGAAGCATAGGGGAACTAGCGAGAAATTCAAACTTATATGTTACATAAGACTCCCAAAAGGAGAAGAGAAAGATAATAAGGGACAAACAATATTTAAAGAAACCATGAATGATAATTTTCTTTAAAAAAAAAAAATCTAAAAAAAAAAACCAATCTATGAACCCAAACCAGATACATAAAAGAAAACCACACCAAGGCAAAATGACAAATAAAGCGTCATATAACCAGCTAGGATAAGGAAGAAAGGAAGGAAGGAAGGAGAGAAGAAAGAGGAGGAAGGGAGGAAGGAAGGAAAAGAGAGGGAGGAAGGAAAGAAGGAAGCGAGGAAGGAAAAAAAGAAAAATAACCCTTTAAGTAGCAACCGTAATACTTATAATTGATTTTCCTACAGGGAAAAAAAAAGTAAGCCTTAAGACAATTGAGTTATACATTAAAAATGATGGGCAAACTCTTGAAAAAGAGTTTTTATAAGCTGAAAACATGTCCTTCAAAAACGAGCTTGAAATAAGGGCATTCTTTGATAATAAGCACTGAGAGAAATTTTTTAACTACAGATGCATACAAGAAGAAATACTAAGGTGTTCTGTTCTGAAAAAAGAAAATTATTTCGAATGGAAACTCAAAGATATAGGATAGATTTAAGAACCTCAAAAAGGATAAATATTTGATGTTGTTATAAAACTATAATAATAGTATTTTGTAGAGCGAAATGTATCACAAATAGCATGTTAAAAGATAAGATCAGTTAAAGGGTTCTAAGTTTTTTACATTGTCTGGGGAAGAAGTAAATATATATCTTAGACTACAATATGTCATCTATGAATGTTGTAATCTCTAGAATAATGAATAATAATAAGATAATGTATAGCTACCAAGTTAATTGAAGGAGGAAATGGAATTATAAAAAAAATAATTTAAAGAAAAGAAAAAATATAGAACCGTAGTACAGATAAAAATCAAATAGCAAACGGCTTCATATCAATAATTACATTAAATATAAATGGGCTACATAGTCCAGTTAAAAGAACAATATTGTCACACTAGGTTAAAAAAAAGAAAAGAAGAGCCAACTATATATAGAGAGAGGAGGGACTAGTCCTAGAGAAGCACAGGTATAGAGGGGGAAGGAAGTACGGGGCATGCTAAGGGCATGGCTAATAGCCCATCATTGTCAGCAGATAAAGTGGACATAATGGAAGAAGCATTTGTGAAGCAGACCGGAGTTGGGATGTGACTGCCTTTCCTTGGAAGTTAGAACTATTCAGGATTATTTTAAAGGCCACTCTTGTATAGGAAACATTCAGAGAAAGTTATACTTAAGGTATAGTTGTACTTTTCAGCTTATAGAAGAAATTCAGTATTCATGTTCCCAAAGTAGGTAAGTTTTAATAGGAATTTAGGTCTCATAAATAGAATAATTCCTTCTTAAACTAAGTGATATTATGACCAATTAAACATGCACTGGTACTTGCTGAACTGTTCAGTATATGGTTATCTAAGCTATGACTATAATAACAGTGATGAAAATAATAGCATGAGTAATAATACCATCTAATACTAATTGACAGCATTTTATGTGTCAGGAAATATTGTGGATAATCCCATTAGCATATTTAATTCTCACAACACGTTTTTAAGCAGATAACTGTGTATGTCAGAAAACATTTTGTAGGGAGTTCCCTGGTGGTCTAGTGGTTAAAATGAGACTTGTCACTTTCAAGTGGCCCAAGTTCAATCCCTGGTCTGAGAACTGAGATTCCCATATCAAGCTGCTATAAGCCATGCTCAAAAACAAAACAAAACTAAAACAAACAAAAAAAAAACCCTTACAATTTTTTTTGTAAACAAGTGAAAACATTAAACCAATGATAATGGTAGGTTATGTTATAGTCTTTATATACACAGTAGGTCTCATCTGACTCATTTTACCTACATGCCCATCTTTTCTCTAGTTTTATGCTATAGGCTAGTGAGAGTCAGAGAGACAAAAAGAGGAAGGAGGGAGAGAGGCAGAGATACAAGAGGAAAGAGAAGAGAGAGAAATAGGGAAAGGGAAAATTTTAGGAAATTATTATCCCAACTACAGTTTGACTTTTGTTTTTGTTCTTGAAACTCACTTAAAGACAAAAAAATAAGACCAGTCTATCAAATAATTTTATTCCATCTTGCCAGTTCTGTCCAGGTTGAGACTGGTAGGTGCTGAATTAGAGATTCTGGAAGATACATTGGGTTTCAGACAGACTGAGAGTTTGTCTACTGTATCTGCCTATCAAGCCAGGCTCAGAGTAAGCACCCTAATATAGTATCATTCCCTCCCCACTTACTACATTTGCACAAAATCAGGTACTTGGGTATTAACTCAAGATAGTCACTAACTTTCCAATCAGAACATTTACCTAGTTGTGAAAAAAAATAGAATAATGAGCATGACTCTCAAAGTACTATCAGGAAGATATCAATGGACAGCCCCTTAAGACAGAATTACAATGGAACTGTCAATTTAGAAATTTAAATCTTGGACTTAGATGAAAAATTTTTAAGAGAAAAAAAACAAACTCTTGCAGAAGCAGGGATTTGCTTAAAGTTCTTTTTAATCCCTAACAACTGTGGGTCTAAGACTTTCACAAAATGAGAGGAAAGAAATTATGTGTAATTTTCTCATCTGAATTAGTTTCCTTTTGCCCACTCCTTTCCAAATTTCAGCTTCTTAGTGTGTCGGCCAAATCCTACAGTGAATGTCACTTTAGAACTATCCGAATGGGAAAACCACAGAGCCCCACTTCTTTAAAATTATGCACAGCAAATCCAGAATAATCAGAGGAAGCACAAGAAAGATTAAGTCTTACCTAAAGTGGAATTTAAGACATGCTGCAAGTAATTGATTCTCTTTCTAGGATAATTTGAGGACAAAGGCTTATTTGACTTCTTCAACACGATAGCAGGGCACTATTTTAACATCAGCGTAAAGTCAGAATCACGAAGCCCCTTACTGATGTGACTGATGTATTTTTTTCTTTTTGCTGCCGCTGTACTGCCCCCTCTAGCACCTGCCACTCTCTGTGGCAGTTCTTTGTCTCCCCTCACTATTAGATTATGAATTCCTTGAGAGCAGGAATCTCTTATTTACTCTTATAAAAGGTATTTACGATATTTTCCATAATACTGGTACATGGTGGGCAGGCAGCCGATGCTGGTTGAATGGATGAATGAATGCATGTGTGCGCGCGCGCGTGTGCATGTAAGCGCGTGCCACGGCAAAAGCCGTACGCTAGCAGTTACACGTCTTGCGTTCTATTTGAGCTCTGCCATTAACTAAGTTACTTTGAACAGTTGATTTAATGTTTCTTCACCTGTAAGAGATGGTACCGAAAATCTGTCCATGCAAATGTTTATTTCTAGAGCAAAAGAGTCACTGCATTTTATAAAATGTGAAGTATAAAGCAGATGATAAATGGTTCAGATTTTGATATCTGACCACCATGTTTTGGGAACCTGGGTATCGTGTACTCTTTCTTTCTCATTTTGCCAAAGATTTCAGTTATTCTCCTTTCTGGCTCATTTTGGTTTTTTCTCATTGATCTTAGATTTAGAAAAAAAAGTGAGAAAAACCGTCATCTTATTGAAGATATTGAAGGTCAGAGAACTTTGTTTTTATTTTTGCTGCTCGGGGCTCCATTTCTCGGAGCTGTTTCCATGCCAGCCTAAAATAGCCACCCGGTCCCTTCAGAATGTGTTAGAATTCTAGTACAGTTTATGGCAGCGAAAGGAAACACAGTGGGAGAAGGTAAATCAAGTTGGATTTTCTGAGAATGTTTCAAACCACAGGTTGGTTATTGGGTGCCATCTCCTTATTTTTAAGATCATGGAGTCTTACAACTATGCATAGGCATCAATTGCCCTAGAAAATTTTCCATGCTTTGGAAACGCTTACATAATTGCTAATAGGGCCACTGCAAAATCATCCTTCCATGTGGACTTGACCCAGAGAAGGAAATGTCCTACTCAAAATTTCAGGCTTCCTCCCCTGCAGAGAGGGAAGGAGAGGGAGGGCTGTCAGCAGGGGAGATAGGAAGAGGGCGGAGTTGGTGTAACCAGTGGAAAAAATCATTAACGAGTTTGTAAACAGTCGCAGTTCATTGAGGCAACTGCACTTGAGACCGAGGGGGAAAAGATACCATAAATCCGATTGTTTGTCCTCAAGTCAGCAGAGAAGGAGATTGTTCATTTGGGGTCTTATTCTTCTGTGTTTCGAAGATTGATGTGAAAATGAAAGCAATGAGATACTTGTGTGTGTGCGTGTGTTTTTCCTGATTTGTTAAATGAAAAACCAGCTTCTGAGAAGGCAGGATTTTGAATGTACTACATAAGAGTTTTATTCAGAAACTCTCTTGGCTGTTATTTCAGAAAAAGAAATGTTTTCTTCCTTGATTTTAATAGAGCAATGAAAGGCTCAGAGAGAAATTTGTTGCCAGAAATAAGTTTAGGAGTCTCTGATTTGGGAGAGGGGTTGGTGCACTGTGATCTAAAATTCAATGTGTTTGAAAATTATTGAGGGTTTCAAGGCCAGGGACTTGATGTTTTCCCAGCCAATCTGGTAGCTTGAAAAGGAGAGATCTTTAAAGCTTTGTCCCCCTCCGTGTGTGTGTGTGTGTGTGTGTGTGTGTGTGTGTGTGTGTGAAACAATTAAACATCAAGACAAATAATGCCTCTTTCCCCAGCTCTCTGGGATGTGTTCCCCCTGGTCCTTGCTTTCCCCCTCCCCCAACAATCCCATGTGCAGCCTCTGATTTCGAAGGTTCAGGGCAGCTCTGCCTGTGTAAGACAATAGATATGCAAGATAGCAACAGGGCAGTGGCTCTGAGGCCTTGGCCTTTATCGGGATTAACTGTTACACCAATAAGCAAAACAGGGCGGCAGGATTTTTCCATCACTGGTCTTTGCTGTTCCTGGGTGCCAGATGGCATTATATCCATGAAAAAAAAATGCTGCATGTTATAATGTTGACCAGGCACTGTTACTTCCACTTGATCACACTGTTTGGGGCTCGCTTTGATGTACAAAACACTCCTAAGATAATGAAATGCGTTGGCAGCTGGCTAATGGCTGGGAAAGTGCAAACCCTGCCTTGAACTCTTACACCAGCCTATTCAATGGCAAGGTAACGGCAGGCCGGAGCTGGAGAGGGAGCAGAGAGGCTCGTTGCCAGGCAGGCCCGGGACTCCTGGGCAAGCGGCTGTAGAGGGGCTGGTATTTTTCTCTCTTCAATAGCAGTGGCCTGTGCCTGCAGCAAATGTGAAATAAATCCATCAAGGCCAAGCTCAGACTTATTTGGAAGTGGCTGCTGGAATTTGCATGAGAGCCTGGTGCACACAGGTAAACAAAGATAAACCAAAGTCGAGGTGATCTGAGAACTGTTAGATTTTGTTTCTGTACAAAGGAGGGCTTCGTCTCTATGCAAAAAAAAAGAAAAAAAGAAAAGAAAAGAAAAAGAAAAAAAAGAAAAGAAAAGAAAGAAAAGGAAAAGGTCTTTTGAATTAAATTTGACTTTGCTGCTAATCTTTTCACTGGCCTGATTCCCTGGGAAAGTAGAGCATGCATAATTGGGTAGGGAGACATTTTCTCACCCCTCTCTCCCTGATGCTACAGGGCAGCTCCGTGGAGATACACCTTGGGTACCAGCCCCTTTAGGAAGTCCCCCTGTGCTCCCATACCTTCTGCCCCCCCAGCCCTCCCAACCCAAGTTTGCTGGCCACCAAGTTCTTCCGTCACCTGGACTCCCCCCACCTAAGCCGAAATCCTGTCCATTTAAAATGCCTCCTGATTTTCCCATTTGCGCTTATCTGTGTTGTTAGAACATAAACTTGGGGCACAAACTCTCCTTTTAGACCAAAGGTCAGGAAGCTAAGGGCCAGCCCAGGAACCAGATGCAACCTGCCACCTGTTTTTGTACAGCTAACAAAGCTAAGACGGGTTTTTGTGCTTTTAAATGATTGGAGAAAATCAAAAGGAGAGTATTTGGTGACATATGATATTTCTATGCCATTCAAGTGGCAACGTCCAGAAGTAAAGTTTGATTGGCACACTGCTCCACCGCTCATTTATGTATGGTCTGTGGCTGCTTTTGTACTGCAGCTGCAGAGCTGAGTAGTTGCTTCCGAGACTATAGGATGGCTTGCAAATTCTAGCATATTTACTCTCTGATCCTTTGCAGCACGAGTTTGGTCCCTGCCTTAAGCTTGCTGCAGAACCACAGAGTCGGGGCTTCATGCACCTTTCTGATCCTTTCTCGAGTCTGAGGGTGCGTTTAGGGGGGTGAGACGTCCTCCACAATCCCAGTGTTTTCATCACCTTTATCTGAAAAAATGGTTGTTACGTTTGAGACACTTTCTTTTCTTTCTAGCTTAAAATGGACCCAGCTTTTGAAGTTCTTGCTAAAGCTGCCTTTCTGTCCTCTGTCTCTCACTGCCAATGGCTCTGTGGACTTTAAGCAAGTACTTCAGGTTTGACATGTCCCAAAGGTGTCTGTTCGGTGTAAGTGGAATTCTGTGGGGAAACGCAGGGGGTGGGCAGAGTCCAATTATCAAGTTTCTTACTGCCGTGTTTTCGCTTTCCAGACTCCCTCTGCCAGTCCTCAGTGTTGGGGTCCCAGCTCAAGGTGGGAGGTTTCTCTGAGCCCACAGACATGGATCTGCCCATCCCACGACTGCTGTCTGTTTCTGCTCAGAGCTCTGACTTTCTTAGTGTGAACAGTGTCTTCAAAAAGAGCTACGGAGCACGTTTTTGTTTCTTCCTCATCCTGTTTGTCAGGGGCTACTGGGTGTGTGGTCTGTAACTTCCTACCTTCTCCGCCTTATCTTACAGTGTTGGGACCTTCTTGGTGAACTCTGGCTTCGCAAGCTGGTTGGCCGCTGTTCAGGGTCTATTAAACCTAGAATCTTTCTTCATCAAAAGATACAGCAGTTGGCTCTGTATGGTGGATTGTGGGTGACTGTTTCCCTCTTGTGCTTTTCTGTGTTTCTTATGGGAAACGTAGATTTCCTTTATATCAAAGAGAAAATAAGATGTTTTTTTAGAAAAGGGAAAATATGTTAAAAGTACCAGTTTGGTAACAATCGCTCTTATTGATGGGTGTCTCAGTTCTTAGCTTCCTTCCATCTCTTTATGAAGTGTGCCCGGATGTGTACAAATAGTATTTAAACCCATGAAACGAGATAGATCAACTTTGTATATTATGATTTCCTCTAAAACTGTATGTGTGAGGAGTTCCTGCTGTGGTGCAAAGGGACCAGTGGCATCTTGGGAGTGCTGGGATGCAGGTTCGATCCCCAGCCTGGCACGGTGGGTTAAGGATCCAGCGTTGCTGCCACTGCAGCTTAGCTCACAATTGAAGCTTGGATCAGATCCCTGGCCCAGACGCTCCATATGCCATGGGGCAGCAAAAATGGAAAAAAAAAGAAAAAAAATCAAACATATGAGAGAGTATCTGAGAATGTTGTATGAGCTTTAAAAAACAAACAAACGTGGTCTTCCAGTTTCTAAGGACAGTAAGCAAAAATCTGAACAAACAGAAAAAAAGACCTGGAATAGGAGTTCCCTGGCAGCTCAGGAGGTTAAGGACCTGCTGTTTCCACTGCTGTGGCTCTGGTTCCACTGTGGTGCTGGTTTGATCCCTAGCCTGGGAAGTTCTGTAGGCTGTGGGCACAGCAGGGGAAAAAAAACAAAAAACAAAAAATAAAAAACCACAACCAAACAAAAAGACCTGGAGCAACTCTCATTGAATTATCAAGAGTAGGCAGGCAGCTCTCTAAGTAGGTTTAGGGGTAATGACTATTTTTACTTTATGCTAAACTTGGATTGTTTTACATTTTTAATTGTGATGATCTATGACATTTGGAATGATAAAAATATTTGAAAATGACTTAAAAACTCAAATCTGCCTCCACAGACCCTTTGAATATCCATTGTCCCCACTTACATCTGTTATTAATCAGCCCCTCACTCCCACCCCCTCCCATGGCAAGAAATCCTGACTCTAGATCCCTAGATCACCCTCCATGGAACATTTGAAAAACGTTAGTATTATAGCTCATCTGGGATGGGAAAGGGAGTCAGACTTCCTTTATGGCTTCAGATTTTTGAGTTATGCATAGAAAAGCTTTCTTGGCTCCATGGTTATACGGTATACATTGTTTTATGTGTGCAGTCAACTATGTTTTCCTTTGTTATTTGGGCTTATTGTACAATTTCTAATCCATCTGGAATTTATTTGTGTATACATCGCGAGGTGGGAATCTGATATAGGATGTTTTGACCCCACCATTTTGTAATCAGCACAAATTAACGCTGACAGTTACAACTGCACATGGCAAAATGAGCTACAAACTAGTTGCTTCAAGAAGAATAAATCTTCTTGACACATTTATATCTGCAGTATTTGACTTGGGAAAATTACATCTGATTAAAAACAATGGTCATAGAGAAAAACTAAGAGGGGCAGAAGTTCTAATTAATAAGATTCGATAAGGATAGAACAGCGCTATAAGCCCTTATAAGATTTATGTGAAAAACACATTCTTAGGCTTGATGAAAGTGATTTTTGGTAAGAAGGACATGGTGATAATCAGAGAAATGTTTTATTATGCTATGTAGCAAGTTCATCAAGGAAAAATAAAAACAGTTTGATTCTAGAAAATGTTCCAAGGAAAATTCATTCAGTTTTGGTAAAATTATTATTAAAAAAAATTCTCTGTATTGATAGAACCAGAGTGAAAGGGTTCTTGGGGCAAAATCAGTGGCATCAATGTGCTCCTTTTCTGTGGAGATCATACTTTCTTTTTCTTTTTGTCTTTTGAGGGCCGCACCTGCAGCATATGGAGGTTCCCAGGCTAGGGGTCAAATTGGAGCTGTTGCCACTGGCCTACGCCACAGCCACAGCCACAGCCACAGCAACACCAGATCCAAGCTGCATCTGCGACCTACACCGCAGCTCATGGCAACGCCAGATCCTTAACCCACTGTGCAAGGCCAGGGATCGAACCCACAACCTCATGGTTCCTAATCGGATTCATTTCCGCTGCGCCACGACAGGAACTCCATACTTAATTTTTCTAAATGAGTTTCTTACTATTCTGACACCGATTATGTAGGTCCTGATCAGTCCTTACAACTGGTTTGAAATGAACCTTTTTCACTCACTGAATTCTCATGCTTGATCTATGTCTGGACACTGTTTTATTTCATTGATCTACTTGGCTAATCTGCACTGTTTTTATTTTTATTTTTAATTTATTCATTTTTGGCCATGGCATGTGGAAGTTCCTGGGCCAAGGATCAAACCAAGCCGCTGCAGCGACAGTGCTGGATCCTTAACCCACTGGGCCACAAGAGAACTCCATTATTAATCTGCACTTTTTTAAATTCTTACAGATTTATAGTAGAGTGGAAGAGTTCCTGCTGTGGCATAGTGGGTTAAGAATCCAACTGCAGCTGCTCGGGTCGCTGCAGAGGTGAAGGTTCGATCTTCAGCCCTGCACAGTGGGCAAAAGGATCCAGTGTTGCTACAGCTGTGGCGGAGCTCGCAGCTGCATCTCAGATTCAGTCCCTGGCCCAGGAACTTCCATATGCCATGGGTGCTTTCTCACATTTACTCTTCTAAGGAACTTTAGCACCAGCTGGTTAAGTAGACCAGATTTTTAATAAACTCCCTGACAGAATAATATAGCTGTTTTACCTTTAATTGCCTAGGTAAATTTTTTTTAATATTTTCACTTAATTTCATATATATTTATTTAAAGCTATGTAATCTTTCTATATCTCTCTATAGAGATATATATGTAGATATGTGCGTGTGTGTATATATTTTGTTTTCAGCTTTTAAATGAATCAAGAGTTTTTAGTTTACTTTTAGTTTCAGATCTGTTTTCTTATTTCGAGCCCTTAATGATCCTTTGGTATTTGTTCCTTTAGAAGATAATTTTAGTTAGTGTATTATATTTTGTCCATTAGCTGTTTGTTTTCCAGAATAATAAGGCCTGAGAGCGTTAGGATCTCTAATATGAGATAATTTTGTCACTTACTTGGAAGTTGAAATGGCCAAGGTTTATTTTTTTTCCCTATTGATGAAGGGCCAAGATGTTGAAGTGTCCTTGCTAGCGGGATTTCCCTATGCCTTCTTTCTCTTTTCCAAAGAATGAGAATCTATGATTTATCCTGTCCTTTGCTGTGTCCTCTAAATTCTTAGATGAAATTCACAAGGAGCTTTTAAAGTCTATTCCCCTTTGATGAGAGCTGGTGATTTGAATTTGCATTCTAATGTTTCTCCTAAAAGGCGACCCCTAACCTTCACGACACTATACTGCAAATTCCGTACTAGATAATGGACGCTTCTTTGAACTGTTGTCTCACTTATATATCACTTATTTATGGTTGAGTTGGGGCTTCGTCATGTGACCTTTGAGTTTCTCTGTTTTTTATTTTATTGTATTTTACTTCATTTTATTTTGTTTTGTTTTTTACCAATAACCTTTCACATACAAGTTGTAGTCCAAGGGCAGAAATTAGGTCTGATTTCTAATTCTGTTCAGTGTATAAGATAATGCCTGGCACATAGTAGGTACCCAGAAAATAGTGTCGGTTGACCTGTGTTCCTTTATTTCCAAAAACAACAACTTTTGAAAAATGCCAGCTTATCAGAATTAGCTCTTTGTCTGCCTCAGAAGTCATCATTGTGTATCTGGAACCAATCTGACAACCCCAAGCCTCTGACTCTTCTTACTCCCCAGTCCTGGTGTTGGTGTCCTCCGCATTATGTTTAGGCTCAGCCTTTTGCATCATTTTGATCTTTGTCTCTTATCTCTCTCTCCCGCCCCGCCTCCCGTCACACCCACAAAACGTGTCGATTCTTCTTTATAGAGTCTCTACACCGGTTCAGTTCTTAGGGGACCTGCGGCCCTGGTTCAAGATCTTGCTCCCTCTCCCTTGGCTGTTCCAGGTTCCCCCGAGTCATTATCCTTCCTTCTCTCCTCTCCCTCCCTTCACAAAATCCACTTGAATATTGCTCCTAGAACTGTTGCCCTTAAACAGGTGTGCCCCCATCCCCAGGTGCCTGTCTTAACTTCTTACTGCCTGTAGAACACAGTTCAAACCCCTTGACCTGCTTTGCATAGTCCTCCAGAATGCGAAGGGCCCAGTCATTGTTTCCAGTTTGTTCAGTCTTCAGCTGTATACGCTTTTCTCTGGCCAGGGTGGGTAACTGCTCAGACTCCCACAGCCCTTGCTATCTTTGCTGCAGCTCTTTGTTCCATCTCTCTGTGCTGTAGCCACACAGTCGCTTTTCGGTTGATTGCCCTCTGTGACCTTCCCACTGCAGTCTTTGCCAGCCGTGCCCTCCGCAGCTTGTCTGCCAGCTGCACTTGGTTGTGTGCCTGTCACTCATTCGCCAACTCTCACACCAGAATCCCTTCACACATCCACAACCCCTTCGCAGAGAGCCTGTCCTGTTTCTCATTCTTGTGCTGGGTCAGAGTAAACACTGATATGGCTCTGGGACCAAAAGGGACACAATATTAGAGACATATTCATGGGACTATTTGATTCATGGGACTATTTGATTAACTGTTTCTCCCACGTTGTTTTAAACTCTGTGAGTGAAAAGATCTGGACGACTCGTCTCACCACTGTGCCAGCCCTCGTACCTCACGCAGGAGCACACGTGAAATCCTTCGTGAATGAATGCAGCAGACCACGCGAGTCTCAGCCATGCTCCCTGCCCCATCGCCTCTCCGAAACTATCCGAGATCCCCCACTTTGAATTCATCTCTCTCTTTCCTGTAATCCCAAGATGCTTAACCTCTTCTTAGAGTTCTTGGTAGTTCATATGGACGTGCTATCTGTCTTCACACCGTAGGTCCCCCTAGGAAGCCAGGAGAATGGTCAGGTTTGTGTTTAAGGATGAGCACTAACCCAAGGCTTTGTTCACGGGCGTGAGCAATAAAGGTTTGCAAAAGTTCAAACGTTCTTTTCATTTGAAATGTTCGGAGTAAATCATACTTCTACTGATATCAAATTTAGGGTCAGAAGCCCATCTGGTTGTTCCTTGGTGGCTCAGTGGGTTGAGGATCTGGCATTATCATGCTGTGGCTTGAGTTGCTGCGGTGGCGTGGGTTCAATCCGTGGTCCAGGAACTTCTGCATGCAGTGGGCGAGGCCAAAAACAAAAAACAAACAGAAGCCCATCCGAACCATTGTCCTCCAGTTATACCTCACTTTTAGCCACTCAGTTCACAAATGTGTGAAGCTGTTGATTAGCGAGGCTGGGATGGGATATGTGATACGAGCAGCGGGAATTCCTTCCTACTAGTGGAAAACCCATGACCTGGTGCTCGTGGGTTAATGACAGCATCTTACATTCTTATTTGGTTTTCTTTTGCATACCTAACTGGTTAACCTTGTTAATAAATTCTAGTGGATAATGATAATCAGGAAATGGCAGGAAATAATGATTAACTAATCTGTGTTTGTCCTGTCAACTGCACCCTAGCTGAAGGACCTAAACCCTCATGGAACACTTGGCCCTGTCTATTTAAGTCTGCCTTCGTAACAGAGAGGGGGTGCTGGAGTTTTCCCAGGGCTGCAGGTTTATTGCTCTTAGTTCCACTCACAGTAAAATGAGTTATCCCCCTGCCTGGTTTTGCCAGCTATTTCATTTGGACTGAGAGATGGTATGTTTCAAAAGGCCAGCAAAAAATGTGCAAAAAGGGATGTAAAGCAGTTAATTTTGGATTGCTGCAGAGGGATTGGAGAATTTCCTGGGCTCCTATGTGTTAATCTGAAGTCAAAGGAAAGAACGCAGGAAGGGACAGAAAAGTTATACTCTTATCCTGGAGCTGCCAAGGAGATAGGTGTTAACAGCATCTTGTAGGGCCACGTTCTGGCTTATTTCTTATCTTAGCCATTGGGAAGGTAGGATGTGTGTGTATGTGTGTGTGTTTTATTTTTTATTTTATTTTATTCTTATTTTTTTGCCCTTTTAGGGCCACACCCGTGGCGTATGGGGGTTCCCAGGCTAGGAGTCCAGTTGGAGCTACAGCTCTCAGCCTACGCCGCAGCCCCAGCAATGTGGGATCCAAGCCGTGTCTGCACCTTACACCATGGCTCACAACAACACTGGCTTCTTTAGCCCACTGAGTGAGGCCAGGGATGGAACCTGCAACTGCATGGTTCCTAGTCAGATTCGTTTCCACGGAGCCACGACGGGAACTCCTGTGTGTGTGTGTGTTTGAATAACATAAAACGTACTCATCTTTCGTGCTTATGAGAAAATTCCTGAGAGATGCTATTCTGAGAGTCAGAATAGGTATTGTTCTCATCTCTGCGGGGGTTCAGAGTTTCACATCCTCAATTTTGATAACCTAGCACCTAGTGTGTTTCTTAATTGTTTCCTTGATAAAGAGAGGACTTTCCCAAAAGATAAGGGCCAGAAGAGGGAGAAGTCAAATTTTAGTCTTCTAGAAGGGAAAGCTGAGGTCGTTGGGGTTTCAGGTAACTTAGTGAGGAGTCAGATTCTGTAGAAGAGAAAGACAATGAGATCATTGTCAGGACCTGAGACTTTGGTAACTTGTCCAGGTCTGCCCCTGGGGTCATGTCCTGTCTCCATTATGCCTGCCAGCCAAACGCTTACAGTGAAAATCATTTGTGGGCAATATATTAAGTATGGTGAATCATTCGTTCATTTGGGCAGCTTTTATTGGATGCTTATCCTGAACCACGCGTGGGTCCTTCCAGGGCCTGAGAGCACAGTGTTGAACACGACAAGGATCGGTGCCTTCATCGAGCAAAGTGGACAAGGAAGGAAGGACGTGAAATCTATAGCGCATTAGAGGCTGTTCAGTGCAACGTGAAGGGAAAAAAGGAAGGAAAATGGACGCGTTGAGGAGGGAGTTGCAATTTTAAATATGGTCCTTCAGAAATGTTTCCTTGGGAAGGTGACATTTAAGTAGAGATCTGAAGGAAGAGGTAAAGCTAACTGTGAGGTTATCTGGAGGAGGGTGTTTCAGGCAGAAGAATACCAAGTTCGAAGATGACTTCTAGGTTAGAAAAGGAATTTATTGGCTCAATGAATCTGAAAACTCAAGGGCTCCGGCTGGCTTTAGGCAAGGCTTGATAAAGAGATTAGGAAAGCATTCTCTGTTCTCTATGTTTTGGTTTTATTCTTATTTAAATCAGTCTTTTTGTGGCTCTAAGAGTTATATGTCTCCTATTCTTAGATCCTTGTGCTTCAACTCTATAGGAAGAGTAAAGGTCTTTGTGTCAGCACCCGCAGCAAAAATCTCATTTTGGAGTTCAGGTCCTGCTTCAGTGGTAACAAACCCAACTAGTACCCGTGATAACTCGGATTTGAGCCCTGGCCTCACTCGGTGGGTAAGCATCCAGCGTTGCTGTGAGCTAAGTGTAGGTTGCAGATGTGGCTTTGATCCTGACTTGCTGTGGCTGTGGTGTAGGCTGGCAGCTGCAGCTCCAATTGGACCCCTGGCCTGGGAACCTCCATATGCCATGGGTGTGGCCCTAAAAAAAAAATAGCACACAGAAAAATCTCATTTTGTCTCTTTGGCTCTGATTGGAGCATCGCTGAATTCTGAACCAATTATTGTGGTCAGAGCAGTGATGTGTGCTGATTGTTTTATGCTTGTGTCTCTTGCTCCACTGGAATGGCATGGCTGTAAAAGCATGTATGGAGTCTGTTTCTTTGGGGGTGGGGGTGGGGACGTCCCCTAAGGAAAACTGGATAACCAGGAAAAGGGCCAATGGACTTTGGTAGCAAAAGCAACAAGAGTCCATTTTATCATGTCTTTTAGCTTAAATGAGAGCCTTATCCTGGGGAAAGTCACTTCATCTCTATTGAATTCAGTTTTCTCCTTCTCAAAAATGAAGAGGTTGGACCCATGAATTTTGTCACATTCTAATTTATACTGTCTAAGTGTGTTTCTTTCTTTTTTTGCTTTTTAGGGCCTCATGTGAGGCATATGAGCCTCCAGGCTAGGTGTTGAATTATTGCTAGAGCTGTTGGCCACAGCCACAACAACTCAGGATCCAAGCTGTGACTGCGAACTACACCACAGCTCAAAGCAATGCCAGATCCTTAACCCACTGAGTGAGGCCAGGGATCAAACCCACATCCTCATGGATACCAGTCGGGTTCATTACCGCTGAGCCACAGTGGGAACTCCTCTAAATATATTTCTTAAAGTCTTAAATTAAAAAAAAAAATCATATAGAGTATACACATAATCTATTGAAGGAAAGCAAAAACACAGAATTTAGCTTTTATTATGACTGTTGACCTTTAGCTGAGGGCCAGCATGAATTTTTGAGTGTAGGAGTCAAATGCATTTTCTTTAAAGCTGGTGTGATCAATCCCAGGTGCCTCTGTGCTCTGATGTACTATTTCCTCTACTCGAGGAGCTATTGGAAGAGAGGGATAAAGAAAGGATGTGTATCAGAACCCTCTGCTGGGTCAATTTCCCGCCTGGAGCTGGGGGACTACGTTGAACGGCCAGCTCAAGGAGCATGTCTAACACAGCTCTCCATGTGTGACACGGAGAGCGGATACTCTCTGCATCCTTTGGTATTAGGCTTGGCGACATTATGATATTGTGAGCTTAGTTATCTCCCAAAGAGAGAGGACCCCCTTGATTCATTTCCCGGACTTTCGGGGTTGCACAGCCCCTCCTTGGTGCTGGCTCAGGGAGAATGGCTGAAGGAAATGGGCTCTCCCACATCCGCTAAGAGTTGATCCTTCCAACAAGAGACCTCCGTAAGTGTTTTGCCGATGGGTAATATCTGAGCTCAGCATTTTGTATTGAATTTATGAACGTATGTGTCTGACACGCGGCGTTGCATAATGGAGACAAGTATCTCCTTCAAGCTTTCTGCATGATTCAGGCAACACCTAAAATACCTCCGTGTACAGTTTCCATGTGTCAGACACAATGCGCTTAGGTAACCCAAGACCTGCCTCTGGGAATATTCTCTTGGAAATTTCCATGCTCTCAAGCACAGTGCATAAAGACCATATCAGGCCTAGAATATCCTTCTGTGACAGATTCAGGGATTTATGCCCTCTTGGCTTCCTTGACCAAATTAAGATAAATTCCTATCCAGTCTCAGGAGGTCTTCAGGGTCCCATGAAGACCATTTGCTTTATTCTAGTCAGCCTTTATTTCAAGTTGGAAGGGTAGCGCTTCAGGAGGAAGTCCCTCCCCACCTACCCCAGATATTCTCTTTATCATCGTTTTTACATAGTTGACCCATCAGAATGATAATTTGTTTCTGAACTATTTTCCTCAAATAAAATTTATATAGTAATCTATTAAGTGCACTGTGATGCCTTATGGTTCCTACGCTCTGAGTGTTATCATGTGCTCTCAGCCAATAAGAGTTGACCCAGCAAACTAGACTGTACAGGTTTGAGCAAGGGCAGTTGCTCTGTACTTCTGAGTTGAGTGTGTCTTCAGTGTGTGTTGTTTCTTTCACTGTGGTCTGTCTTTTTTTGTGTTTCTTTCATGGCTTACAGAAAAAGCAATAGCCATAGACCTGCCCCAAAGTATACCCTCACCATATGACCCTGCATCGTGCTCCTTAGTTTCTACACAAGTGAACTGAAAAGTGGTGCATGCACAAAGGCCTCTGCATGAATGTTTGTAGAAGCTTTATTCATAATTACAGAAACTTGGAAACAGCCAAGATGTCCTTCGGTAGATGAATGGGTAAGGGACCTGCCATATGTCTAGACACTGGAATATTATTCAGCGCTGGAAGGAAATAATCCATCAAGCCATAAAAAGGAAACTTACATGCATATTGTGAAGTAAAAGAGGCCAAACCCAAAAGGCTTCATACTGTATAATTCCAAGTATGATGACATTCTGGAAAGGGCAAAACCAAAGAATGATAAAAAGATAAGGGCTGGGGAATAAGAGGCAGAGCACCAAGGGTCTGGGGGCAGTGAACCTACTCTGGATGATACGAGAGTGGTGGATGCATGTTGGTATATATTCGTTCAAACCCGTGGAATGTATTCCACCAAGAGTGAACCCTCTTGTCACCTGTGGGCTTTGTGTAATCATGCTGAAGCCCGTGTACCACTCTGGGGGAGAGGAGAATGCCTGTCTGTGTGGGGCCGGGGATTATATGGGAAAATCTCTGCACTCAGTTTGCTGTGGCCCTAAAATTGCTCTAGAAATAAAGTCTATTAGAAGGGCAAATTGTATGGGTTTTTTTCTTTTGTTTTTTTGGCCACACTTGCAGCATGTGAAAGTTCTTAGGCCAGGGATCAAACCCATGCCACCACAGTGACCCGAACCGCTGCAGTGACAATGCTGGATCCTTAACCTGCTGTGCCACAAGGGAACTCCTGTGTGGATTTTTGAGGTGCTTTCGTGTGGAAATTCTCCGACATGACAAAGGATGTCATCACCCCATCCTGGGAAGACTAGCATTCAGCTCCGTAGAAAGGAGAGGAAGGCAGCTGTGGTGGCAAGGCCTGACTCCAGGAGCCATCAGGAGAAGGACAGTGCTGCTCCATAAAGACTGTGCAGTGTCAGCCTGTTGAGAGCAAGTAAGTGTTCCTGGCCTTGCCCTGTGCCTGAGTCTGTTCTTCCACAAGACCAAGGGAGGAAAGCGGAGATAGATACTAAAAGGCTTTTTATGGGAGATGGTTCCCTCCCTTGTCAGAGCTGGGCAGGAGCAAGTCCAGCCTTTCTGGGAGGACAGCTCAGTGGCAGCTGAAGCTTTGTTTACCAGCACAGCTGCTCTAGCAGCAAGCGTCCAGCCCCCTGCTGCTGCCATCGCGGCCCCTTGTGGGCTGAACAAGGAAAAGGGTGTGTTGAGTGACTTTGCCTCGTAATTATGGTAATGGCCACCATCTAATGATGGCACATGCTGTGCCAGGCAGAACACTAAGTGTTTTGCGTGGGTTGTCTCAGTCCTCGAAAGAATAACAGCCAATATAGCACTTGGTATAAGTCAGGCACTGTTCAGATATATTATGTCATATATCTGATGTTTTTATTGTGATGTATCAGGTATATAAGATTTTCTTTTCTTTTTTCTTTTTTGGCCTTGGTGTGCAGGAGCTTGATGTGGGATCTCAGTTCCCAGACCAGGGATGGAACCCAGGCCAGAGCAATGAAAGCACCGAGTCCTAACCACTAGACCACCAGGGAACTCCCCTGTATTATACTGTTTTAACTCTGATGAGAACCCAAAGAGGTGGTTCCGTTATCTTTCTTGTTTTACTGATGAGGAAACTAAAGCTTAGAAAAACTGAGTAACTTCCTTCGTGTCACACAGCTGCTAAGCGGTGTAGCCAGTAATCAAATTTAAGGACGGCATGACTCCAGAACAGTGTCTCTTTTTTTTAAATTTAATTTTATAATGACAGCACAGTCTTTTAATCATAGCTGTGCAGAGTTGTTCCATTATAATTTTATTTATCTCTAAAATATTTTCTAAAAATAAAAGGTCTATAAATATCCATGCTAGGATATATACATACATGTTTCTCCCGAATGCTCTTAGCGTGTAAGGGCTAGCATAGCAGGCTTACAACACACTGGTAAGCAGTTCAGGGGATTGTATCCCACTCTGACTGTGCTGGTTATAGTCTAGATGAGAAACAACCCCGAATTCAACACACAACTAGGAGTCCTATGAGTGAACTAAATGTCATTTCAATCTATTTCTGCCTGTTCTTCCATATTTATTCCTTTTGGGATGTCTTCTTTAGATTCATTCTGATGTGCTTTCTCCTGTAGTCACTTGTCTTCATTTTCTGCCTGATCTAGTTTGGACCTGCAGCCTCTAATTTTAGGTCTTTCACTCTCCCTTCCAAATCACTTCTATCTGCAGCTGCTGGAATGTTCCTTCTAAAGTCCTAGAGCTTCTGAATAATCTTCATGGTCCCACCGAGTTTTTCCTTTCCACCTGGGCCCCAAGCTGTCCCCTAAGAGCAGCCACAGCAAATCAATTTCTTTTCCTCTAGATGCCCCCTCCTATCTTTGTGCCTGCCTCGGCGCAGATTCTCCCTCTGTCCAGGGCACTCTAGAGCCCAGAGGAAACTCTCTTCCATTCTCAGTGCTAAAGTCAGGCTCCTCCATGCTGATCCTTCCAGCCTCTTCTCTTTGGAAACACGGGATCTTGGACATAGGCTGGTCTTTAGCACAAGAGGTACACCTTTCCGCTCGCATAGTTTTTTTTTTTTTTTTTCCTATTGACCGATTTAATTTCTGTTTTGAATCCTCATTCTGCCTTTCTTTTTTCTTTTCTTTCTTTTTTTTTTTTTTTTTGGTCTTTTTTAGGGCCGCACCCGAAGTACATGGAAGTTCCTGGGCTAAGGCATGCCAGATCCAAGCCTTGGCTGTGACCTACACCGCAGCTCATGGCAATGCTAGATCCTTAACCCACTGAGTGGGGCCAGGGATCGAACCTGCATCCTCATGGATACTAGTCGGGTTCATTACTGCTCAGCCACGACAGGAACTCCCTTCAGTCTGCCTCCTGTTGGATACCTAAGCTCAGAAAAAGCAGATACTTCTGCCTCTTCTCTGCGGTTATATCTAGAGCCATGTGACTTATGTGGCTCATAGAAACCCAGAGCGCTTGGGTTAGGAAATGTGGACTTGGCCATCACCCCTTCTTTTTTTGGTTTTTTTTTTTTTTTCCCCTTTTTCAGCCACCCTGCAGCATATGGAGTTCTTGGGCCAGGGACCAGATCTGAGCCACAGTTGCGATCTATGTTGCAGCTGTGACAACTGCAGTGCTGGAGCCTTTAACCCTCTGTGCCAGGCTGGGGATTGAACATGCATCCTGGCACTGCAGAGATGTTACCAATCCCACTGAGCCACCGTGGGAACTCCACACTGGCTTAATGTGGGATCTCAGTTCCTAGACCAAGGATCGAACCCAGGCTGCAGCTGTAAAAGCACTGGGTCCTTAACCCCTAGGCCACTGGGGAACTCCTGGCCATCACCACTTCTTGCTGGCCTCCACTCGATCGATGCCTGCTGTCTTCGCTGTTCCTTTGGTTGTCAGTCCAGACGGGCCGGCTGTGAGATCTTTGAGGGCTTCTCAGATCTAGCCAAGTCCGTGCTTTGGTGCTCTTCCTGAGCACACAGACCTGTATGTTCCCAGGCTGTGCCATGGCCTCTCACTTCCTGGATCACCCTCAGAAACATGAGCCCATTCTGTCAACTGGATGAGGCTCTCTTAGATACAGCATGCGGGCCTTTCTTCTGTGGGGTCTCAGTGTGCCTCCCAGGCTTCAGGAGAGACAGAGGCACAAATTCCTCCGTCACTGGAGTTCAGGGTCCTTGGGGAGCCCTGTCCTTCTGTCTTTCCCTGCACGTGGGCCCGCTTTGCAGACCTGGTTGCACATAAGATCTCCTGGGTTCCGACTCGTCTTCCTCCCCATCCCCTGGGGAACTGTTATTCAGCAGTCGGTATTATTCAGCTGGCGGGTGGGAGGAGGTATGGGGGACATCTGGCTCTAACCCCATCCTGTCATCTCTTTGTCCTGAGGCCTAGGCTTTGGAAACTTGAAAACCTTTACTTTGCTTTTTCATCCTTTTGGTGAAGAATCTCATAGTGCTAAAATGGAGCCGAAGCGGGGGGTTCTAGAGAAGTGCTATTAATATTTCAAAATATCCTTATCCTATTGTAATAGTGTTCGTCGCCTTATTGGGATAATCGTATTTATCACAGTAACGGAAAACTTCTACCTTCCTTTTATATTACATTCTAAATCATAGCATAACCCTGGAGAAAAGATGACGGAAGGACCTCGACTTGCCTGAGCTTAGGTATATACCAGCAGGCAGAGTGAGGGTTCACAATGTAAATTAAATTGAGCAAGAGAAACAAAAATATGTGCGTTGAAATATGCACTTAGTACACCAAGAACAAGGTATGCCCGGGGTCCCGTGAAGGCACAGTACGGGGGAGAGAATGGGAACTCGGTGTCTGGTGACTGCAGCAATTAAATGATTGATGCTGACAGATTTCCTTTCTCTAGTGCACCCTGTGTGCCAGGTACAAGCTCGTCTTCTCGGCAGTCTTACAAGAGAGGCATTATTTCCCTCATTTATACTCGAGGAGAGCAATCAAGGCTCAGAGAGGCAACATCTTTTGCCCCAAATCAAACAGCTAAGAATAGCAAATACAGAATTCTAACTCAGATATGTTTGATTCCAAATCCTGAATTCTTTCCTCCGGGCACCCCATGTAATCAGTTTTATTCGACCTTTGAGGTACTTACAGGTGCAAGGTTTCATGCAAGACACATATGTTTATGTGTATATGCAGACGTATATATGATAAAGTCTCTTGCCTTCTAGGGACTTGAATGCATTTTCCAACCACCAGGAAGAATTTGTTTAAATATATTCTCTTGCTGTGCTATTTTTAAGATTTTTGTGTTCGTTTCTGTTAGGCTTATTGATCCATCTAACATTTACTGCCTCGCTTAATAAATATCACCAGTTTACGCTTGGAACCTTAACACCTGCAACCATGGTATTTTTCCACCAAATGATGTATTTATCATTTAAGCCATTTAGGCATTGGTGAGGGTGAAGGAAAAAAATGTTTGTGTGAATTATGTGGGGATAAATGTTTTCTTTTTGCACTGCCTGGCAAGATGGTGGCAGTATTTTTTACAAATAAGATATGTAATTGTGTGTCTATTCCAAGCAGCCTGTTTATATTTTCCCCCAGGGTTTGACTTTCTTAGATGTCTGAAACACTCGGAGGGGAGGGAGGGAATGCCATAAATTTTTACAAACAGACATTGTCCTTGTTTCCCAGGCAAATTCAATGCACCTTCTGTTGGGTAATTGGAATCCAAGAAGTAACATGGAGTGTTTTAACAAAATGTGAATGAGCTGTATTTATCATGGAAAGGCAGAGATTTAGAAACCCAAACTATTTATGTGAAAGAAAGTGATTAAAAAGACTCTGATTTCTGAGAGATCAGAGTATGTCGACTCAGTTGTAGAATTTGGCGTTTAACCCAGTAAACCTAGGTAAATGTGAATAAACATTTCCAGAAGACCGTTCCCACACCCTCTTTATTTCTGGGGCAGAGTCCCACTGCATTTTGCTGGTAAGGCCTTCTCTTCTTTTGGGATGTTGGTGAAAAACTGTACCATTAAAAATGTGCTGTTAAAAAAGGCCACCTCAGAGTGGTTCTACCTTTTTTTCTTTCCATTCTGGGTTAATTTGATAGAAAAAGGACATTGGGGGAGGTGTGAATAAACCTCACATTACTTTTTTTTTTTTTTGCAGTAATGGTCCCTTTTACAAAATGCCATGTATCTGCGTGTGTGTGTGTGTGTGTGTGTGTGTGTGTATAAAATTGTGCCTTTAGAACATCTGCACTCCTAGGACCTTGTAAATGTAGTACCTTCATATTTGAAACCAATGTCCTGAGCAGTTCAAGAATTGAAGCCAAAAGCCAGGTGCCACGCTCCTAAGAGGACCAGGTGGCAGAGTTGGGCTATGCAGTGTCGGGAGAGGAAGAGGGAAACGCAGCTGGTGATGCCAAAAGCTCTGTGAAGTTTCCATTTCCTCTCCCATTTATTTTGGAAACAATCATTTCATGAACATTTACTCATGTGAACATATAAATAAACCTCTCACCCTCTCCTTTTCCTGGTCATTCATTCCAGTTTTCCATTTTATGGGTTGATTCTCATAACTCTCAAAATTCTCTTTTCTTCCATGTGACAACAATGGTTTTCAACCTTTTGGGAATTCACATAACCTCTGAGAATCTGTGAATGGTAGGATCTTTCTTCCTAAGACAAATTCACAAATGGAATATTAGGGGTTCAGAAGTTCATTAGCAGAACCCTGGTTAAGAACCAGCATTCTCTACGATCTTTTTCCATGTATCTGTAATGCCACCCCCTGTCTTCTTAGAACAGCTGTCCTTTGCAACATGGCCAATTTCTGTTTCTAATATTGATTAAATGAAGATGTGCTGTTTCTTCTATATTACAAAATCATGGAGGGATTTCTGTGATGGCCTGGTAGTTTGGGACTTGGCATTATCACTGCTGTGGCTTGGGTTCGATCCCTGGCCTGGGAACTTCCCCATTGATGCTTTAGGCATGGCCAAAAAATAAAAATAAAGTCACAAAGGGACAAGGGCAGACAAGTGTAAGTTCCTCCAGTTCTAGTGAGAGTTCTAGTTCCTCCTTCGTGAGAGTCTTTTTCCTATGCTATTCAGGAAGTGGTTTCTAATGGACTCTCTTCTTTCTAGCCAGTGAGGATGATACTGATACACAATAGTGGAAAATGATTATTGAATTGTCTCTCTAGAAATGGCAACACATTTTATACAATATATCTATACTCCTCAACACGGACCCTCTTGAATTTGAAGTGTTTAACGCTTCTTTGCAAAATGGCATCCCCATCTGATGGAGTCTTTGGTGGCAGAGGGTGGCAGAGCCCCCTCTGATTAGACAGCAGGTCTAGAACTGATGGAAAAACCTGTTTCTCAAATCCGAACTATCTGAAAAATAATGTAGATACCTACTCCAGTTTGAAAAATCCTGATTTAGGAACCTCATATCTTAGTCTAGGAAACTGTTTTTCAGTTGCCAGTTAGAAATGAAAAAGAATTCCTGTTTTGGGCAGAATGTTGCCCACTTCCTCTGGCCCCTGCCCCCACAAATCCAGATCCTAATCTCCCCAACCTATAAATATGATCAAAGGGACTTTGTAAATGTGATTAGGTTTAAGGACCTTGAAATGGGGAGATTATCCATCTGAGCCCAATCTAATTACCTGAATCCTGATACTTGGCGAATCTTTCCAGGCTCGGGTCGGAGGAGAAATGTGGTAACAGCAGCAGGATTAGAGAGATGCACATCACTGGTCTCCAAATGGAAGAGAGAGGCCACAAGCCAAGGAGTGGGGATAACCTCTCAAAGTTCAAAAGGCAGGAAAGCAGGTTCTTCCCTCCAGCCCTCAGAAAGGAGCCCAGCCTGGCTGACACCTTGCTTTTAGCCCAGTGAGACCCGTGCCAGATTGCTGACCTCCAAAACTAGAAGATGATTACACTTGTGTTGTTTTAACTCATCATGTTTGTGGTAATTTGTTACAGCAGCAAGAGAAAACCAGTACAGTTCTGTTGTTACAACTGAAAAATAATTTTAAAATATATAATTAATGTAAATATGCAAAAATTTTAAAATTGTGTATAATTCATGCCCCTTTGGGTCCCAGAGTAAGAAACACTGCTACATTTAAGTATTTAAAAAGTATTTGTGTGTGCTTTTGAAGGGAGGATTTATAAATGCCTTAATTCAGTGCTTTACAGTTGGTGAGTCTATTTTGTGAAGTAATTATCTTTTCCCATATGCAGAGCCACCTTCCCTTATTTTGTTTAAACTTCTCATCTCTCAGCACTCAGCTGACCAAATAGTAACCTATGAATGGTGTATCATGGCATCTAATAATGTTTTAGTAATAAGTAAGTAATACATTTTTTAGTAATAGGTAATAAGATTTTAGTAAGGCATTCTCTAGTCATCAGAAAGAGTGCATTACTTTTTTACATAATGCAAAGTTGCTCTCTTTAGGATTAAAATAGCAGATTGGTTTATCTGCAGTTAGATTTTTTTTTTCATCTAAAAATAGTTTTTCTTAGCAATACCTTGAACTGTAATTGTGTTGTCTCTTGGAACAATTCATTTGTAAAAGTGGGAAAATATGCATTTCATTCAGACAATATTGTTGTTCCCTCTCTGTCTAAATTTACTTAAAAATTACCTTTAAGAAATAGGAGGAAGAAAGAGAAGGAGAGAAAGAGAGAGAGAGGGGATCTCGGAGAGGCCATCTTTTTCTTTGGCAAGAATGCATTTAAGAGATTCTGAGTAGATAAATAATCTATCCTAGGGATGGAAATAGAATTTTTTTCCTCTGAAGGAAGCCCGAAATCTATGTCAGTCAGTTTATTGGCATGAGTCATTTACATTGATTTCCATGAGTCTCCATGTGACTTTTTTTTTTTTGTCTTTTTGCCTTTTCTAGGGCCACTCCCACAGCAAATGGAGGTTCCCAGGCTAGGGGTCTAATCCGAACTACAGCTGCCCGCCTATGCCAGAGCCACAGCAACGCGGGATCTGAGCCAGGTTTGCACCCTACACCACAGCTCATGGAAATGCCAGATCCTTAACCCACTGAGCAAGGCCAGGGATGGAACCTGCAACCTCATGGTTCCTAGTGGGATTCGTTAACCACTGCGCCACGACGCCACGAAGGGAACTCCTCTCCATGTGACCTTTGACTTAACAAGATCTCTCTCTCGCTCCCCCACCCCAGTTATCATTCACTCCATCCATATTGAATATCTACTCTGAGAAAGGCCCTGTGAAGGCATCATGAGAATCTCTGAGAAATAAAGTACAGGGTTTTATCTACAAAAACTTACAGTCTTCTGGGGAGGCCAGAGCGTGGGCCTATGGAAAAGTAGAATGACTACACAAGAAATGTTTATAAAATGTCCTACAAGGCAGTGCAAGGGTGGGGTAAGAATAAACAGTGTGGGCAATAGTGATGGCCGAATAAGCAGCTGAGCACCCCAGTTTCTCAGGCCTCTTCTGTATGTTATCTCTTTTAATCCCCAAGAAACTTTTGAAAGAGAGATTTTTCAATCCTCATTTATTGTAATTACTGAAGACTGAATTCAGTATTCCAACTGACTCCGGTTTCCTGAGTCTAAAATTCATCCTTATCTCATTGAGACACACTGTTGCCAATGCACCCTCTCAGAAAGGAGCACTCACTGTGGATTTCAGGTCTTGCTGGAGGCTGTGGGGATCGTTAGATTCATTTATCAAGCATCTGCTATGTGCCAGGCATTTGCTAGATCTGTTGTGTTCCCCCCCCCACCCTGCGCCCTTTTTTTGGCCTCATTCATGGCATGCGGAAGTTCCTGGGCCTGGGATCCAACCTGTGCTGCAGCAGAGACCCAAGACATAGTGGTGACAACGCCAGATCTTTAACCCACTGAGCCAGCTCCCTGTTCTCTCATTTTGAGATGGAGGAAACTGAGGCCTGGACGGGTTCAGTAACGTGCCCAAAGGCAGGTATTAGGTGAGTGGTGGAGTCAGGTTGTGAATCCAAGTGGTCTGATTCCCAACACAATGCCGTCTCCTCAGCACTGCGCTGGGCATCAGGACAGGTGCTGAGCGGGACGGAGGGTCTTCTCAACTCCTTTCTGA
This sequence comes from Phacochoerus africanus, assembly GCF_016906955.1. NCBI lineage: Eukaryota > Metazoa > Chordata > Mammalia > Artiodactyla > Suidae > Phacochoerus > Phacochoerus africanus. The sequence goes on from NC_062550.1 coordinate 94,628,434, forward strand.
ACAACATGGGAAGAAAACAGTTCAACAAGTTATAGCATAAAGTGTTGTGAGAATTTTGATAGGGGAAGTAGAATGCTCTGGGGGACACAGGGGGAAAGGATTTCTAACCTGCACCAGAAAAAGAAAAGAAAAGAAAAAGGAATGCTTTCCCAAGGAAATTAACATTCAGCTGGAACCTGGGGGCCAAATAGAAGATCACCAGGTGAGGAGGACAGGAGCACCTGCAGCTAGTCAACCACGTCACAGCTCCCAACCTTAAATCAGTGACTGGTCCAGGAAAAAGCCAAGTGTGGCTATCCACCTCTTTCCCCAGTTGGGTGCTTGGTTCTTGCCGTGACTGCGTTTAAATCATGCCTCTGATGTCCCGTCTCTGCGAAGTCTTTCCTAACCGCCACCACCCTGTTTAAAGTGACACGGCCACCCTCCACCTTCACAATCTCTTTCCATAGCATCTGTATAAATTACAGCATTTTACATATTTTTTTTATTGCTTTTTATCATCTGTTTCCTCCCCTAGAATATATGCACCATGAGGGCAGGGTTTTTATGTTTCTGTTTTCTGTTTTGTTCACTCCTGAGTCTCAAGAAGCTAGAACAGTGCGTATAGCATGGCAAGCCCTCAGTAAATACTTGTCGAGTGAATGCTCCTGATTTGATGACCACTGTAAATCCGAGGAACGGTCACTCAGGCACTCTCACTGGAAGCTCCTGATGGCCTTCATGTGTCATGCACTATGCCACGGGAGCCACCAGGCAGTGTCGTGGGCAGGCACCTTTCAGTGGGGTGCTACTTCTTCTCCGTAATGTCTGCATTTCACACACAGAAATTTCTCTACCTGTGTGTGGAGCAGAGGCTCTTAGTGTTTGTTTCTAGCCATTGCCTGAACACTCTCTTGTCCGTTTTCTTCCTTTGCAGAAACTTGTTTCTAGGTCTCTTCCGAGCCAGTCCTCGGAAGCTCATCCCTGGGAAGCATTCCTCTGCTATGGTGTTTGTTACGCCAAAATTTACCAATACCCTTTCTTTTTTTTTAATTCAATTAATTTTATTATATTTATAGTTGTACAACCATCATCACAAATTAATTTTTTTCTGCATACATTTCTTTTTTAAATTTTTTAATTACTCAATGAAATTATTACATTTATAGTTCTACAATAATCATCATAATCCAAGTTTATAGGATTTCCTTCCCATATCCCAAGTGCATCCCCCCACCCCCTAAACTGTCTCCTTTGGAAACCATAAGTTTTTCAAAGTCTGTGAGTCAGCTTCTGTTCTGCAAAGAAGTTCTGTCTGTCCTTTTTTCAGATTCCACGTTTAAGTGAGAGCATTTGAGGTTGGTGTCTCATTGTCTGACTGACTTCACTTAGCATGATAATTTCTAGGTCCATCCATGCTGCTAAAAATGCTGGTATTTCGTTCACTTTAATGGCTGAGTAATATTCCATTGTGTATATGTACCACATCTTCTTTATCCACTCCTCTGTTGATGGACATTTAGGTTGTTTCCATGTCTTGGCTATTGTAAATAGTGCTGCAGTGAACATCAGAGTACGTGTGTCTTTGCGAGTCATGGTTTTCCCTGGATAAGTGCCCAGGAGTGGGATTGCTGGATCAAATGGTAGTTCTATTTTTAGTTTTCTAAGAAATCTCCATCCTGTTTTCCACAGTGGTTGCACCAATTTACAATCCCACCAACAGAGTCATAGGGTTCCTTTTTCTCCACACCCTCTCCAGCACTTATGGTTTGTAGACTTTTGGATGATGTCCATTCTGGCTGGTGTAAGGTGGTACCTCCTAGTGGTTTTGGTTTGCATTTCTCTAATAATGAGTGATGTTGAACATCTTTTCATGTGTTTTTTGGCCATCCATATGTCTTCTTTGTAGAATTGTCTTTTTAGATCTGCTGCCCATTTTTTGATGGGGTTGTGTTTTTTTTTTTTTTTTTTTTTGGTATTGAGCAGTAGGAGGTGTTTATAAATTTTGGAGATTAATCCCTTGTCATTTGATTCATTTGCAAAGATTTTCTCCCATTCTGTGGGTTGTCTTTTCGTTTTGTTTAGAGTTGCCTTTGCTGTGCAGAAACTTTTCAGTTTAATTAAGTCCCATTTGTTTATTTTTGTTTTTATTGTCATTCCTCTAAGAGGTGGATCTGAGAAGATGTTGCTGTCGTTTATGTTGGAGAGTGTTTGGCCTATGCTTTCCTCTTAGAGTTTTATAGTAACTGGTCTTATATCTAGGTCTTTAATCCATTTGGAGTTTATTTTTTGTATGCTGTTAGGGAGTGTTCTAATGTCATTCTTTTCCATGTGGCTGTCCAGTGTTCCCAGCACCACTTATTGAACAGGCTGTTTTTTCTCCATTGTATACTCTTGCCACCTTTGTCATAGATTAGTTGGCTGTAGGTGCATGGGTTTAATTCTGGGCTTTTTATCCCGTTCCACTGACCTATAGTTCTGTCATACAGTTTTGATGATGTTTTGATGATTGATGCTTTTTTTTTGATGTTTTGATGATTTGCTTTGTTTGATGATTGATGATTATTGCTTTTTTTTGATGATTGTTGATTTGTCTGAAATCAGGGAGTCTGATTCCTCCACCTCCATTTTTCTTTTTCAAGATGTCTTCAGCTATTCTGGGTCTTCTGTGCTTCCAAACAAACTTTTAAATATTTTTTTTGAGGTCTGTGCAAAATGTCCTTGGTAATTTGATAGTGATTGCATTGAATCTGTAGATTGCCTTGAGTAGTATGGTCATTTTGATTATATTGACTCTTCCAATCCAAGAGCATGGTATGTCTTTCCATCTCTATGTATCATCTTTGATTTCTTTCGTCAGTGTCTTATAGTTTTCAGAGTACAGGTCTTTTGTCTCTTTAGGTAGGTTTCTCCTATGTATTTTATTCTTTTGGATGTGATGATAAATGGGATTGCTTCTCTTTCTGATCTTTCATTGGTAGTATAAAGAAATGCCATTAGTTTCTGTGTATTAATTTTGTATCCTGTGACTTTGCCAAATTCATGGATGAGCTCTAAGAGTTTTCTGGTAGAGTCCTTAGGATTCTCTAGGTATAGTATCATGTCATCTGCAAATAGGGATAGTTTTACTTCTTCTTTTCCAATTTAGATTCCTTTTGTTTCTTTTTCTTCTCTGATTGCCATGGCTAGGACTTCCAAAACTATGTTGAATAGTAGTGGTGAGAGCGGACATCCTTGTCTTGTTCCTGATCTCTGTGGGAATTCTTTCAGCTTTTCACCATTGAGAATGATGTTAGCTCTGGGTTTGTCATATATGGCCTTTCTAATGTTGAGGTAGGTTCCCTCTATGCCCACTTTCTGAAGGGTTTTTATCAGAAATGGGTGTTGGATTTTGTCAAAGGCTTTTTCCGCATCTATTAAGAGGATCATATGCTTTTTATTCTTCAGTTTGTTAATATGGTGTATCACACTGATTGCTTTGCAGATATTGAAGAATCCTTGCATCACTGGGACAAATCCCACTTGATCATGATGTACAATCCTTTTAATGTATTGTTGAATGTGGTTTGCTAGTATTTTGTTGAGCATTTATGCATCTGTGTTCATCAATGAAACTGGCCTGTAATTTTCTTTTTTTGTAGTATCTCTGTCTGGTTTTGGTATCAGGGTGATGGTGGCCTCATAGATTGAGTTTGGGAGTGTCCCTTCCTCTGCAATTTTTTGGAATAGATTCAGAAGGATAGGTGTTAGCTCTTCTCTAAGTGTTTGATAGAATTTGACCGTGAAGCATCTGGTCCTGGACTTTTGTTTGTTGGAAGTTTTTTAATCACAGTTTCAATTTTAGTACTTGTGATTGGTCCATTCATCTTTTCTATTTCATCTTGGTTTAGTCTTGGAAGGTGGTACTTTTCTAAGAATTTGTCCATTTCTTCTAGGTTTTCTGTTTTATTGGCATACAGTTGAATACAGTAGTCTCATGATCCTTTGTATTTCTGCGATGTCCATTGTTACTTCTCCTTTTTCATTTCTAATTTTATTGATTTGAGTCCTCTCTCTCTTTTTCTTGCTAAGTCTGGCTAAGGTTTATCACTTTTGTTGATCTTTTCAAAGAAGCAGCTTTTCAGTTCATTGATCTTTTCTATGGTTTTCTTTGTTTCTATTTCATTGCTTTCTGCTCTGATCTTTATGATTTCTTTTCTTCTACTAACTTTAGGTCTTGTCTGTTCTCTCTCGAGCTGCTTTCGATGAGAGTTAACTTGTTTATTTGAGCTTTTTCTTGTGTCCTGAGGTGGGCTTGTATTGCTATAAACTTTCCTCTTAGAACAGCTTTTGCTGCATCCCATAGGTTTTGGAGTGTCATGTCTTCGTTGTCATTTGCTTCTAGGTATTTTCTAATTTCCTCTTTGATTTCTTCAGTGATCCATTGGTTGTTTAATAGTGTGTTGTTTAGTCTCCACATGTTTGTGTTTTTTGCAGTTTTTTTCTTGTTTTTGATTTCCAGTTGTATACTGTTGTGGTCAGAAAGATGCTTGATGTGATTTCAATTTTCTTAAAATTACCAAGGTTTGATTTGTAGCCCAGGATGTGATCAATCTTAGAGAATGTTCCTTGTGCACTTGAGAAGAATGTGTATTCTGTTGCTTTTGGATGGAATGTCCTATAAATATCTCTTAAGACCATCTGGTCTAATGCTTCATTCAGGGCCTGTGTTTCCTTATTGGTTTTCTGTCTGGATGATCTGTCCATTGCTGTAAGTGGGGTGTTAAATTCCCCCACTGTTACTGCGTTTGTTGATTTTTCCTTTTAAGGTTGTTAGCAGTTGCCTTATATGTTGTGATGAACCTATGTTGGGTGCATAGATATTTAAAATTGTTATATCATCTTCTTGGATTGATCCTTTGATCATTAGGTAATGTCCTTCGTTGTCCCTTAAAATAGTCTTCATTTTAAAGTCTATTTTGTCTGATATGAGTATTTCTACTCCAGCTTTCCTTTGATTCCTGTTTGCATGGAATATTTTCTTCCATCCTCTCACTTCCAATTTGTATATGTCGCTAGAAATGAAATGGCTCTCTTGAAGACAGCATATGTATGGGTCTTGTTTTTGTATCCATTCACCTAGTCTATGTCTTTTGGTTAGGGCATTTAATCCATTAACATTTACGGTAGTTATTGATATGTATGTTCTTATTGCCATTTTGTTAATTGCTTTGGATTTTTTTTTATTGCTCTTTTTTCTTTCCTTCTCTTGTTCTCTCCTCATCTGGTTTGATGACTATCTTTAGTGTTGTATTTGCATTGATTTTTCTTCCTTTCTTTCTTTCTTTCTTTCTTTTTTTTTTGTCTTTTTGCCTTTTTCTATGGCCACTCCCATGGCATATGCAGGTTCCCCAGGCTAGGGGTCTAATCGGAGCTGTAGGCACCAGACTACACCAGAGACACAGCAATGCAGGATCTGAGGTCCATCTGCAACCTACACTGCAGCTCATGGCAACGCTGGATCCTTAACCAACTGAGCAAGGCCAGGGATTGAACCTGCAACCTTATGGTTCCTAGTCGGATTCGTTAACCACTGAGCCACGACGGGAACTCCTGATTTTTCTTGTTTGTGTATCAATTGTGGATTTTTGGTTTGCAGTCATTCTGAAGTTTTGGTATAAGAGTCTATGTATATATGTGAGATTGTTTTAAGTTGTTGGTCTCTTAATTGCCAGTGCATGTCCAGTGCCCAGCATTTGTAACCTCTTCTTCTCATGATTTGTGATTTTGGTGGCATAATTGTGCATGGATGATTTCATACCTTTATAGATACCTTTACTGGTGAGCCTTGTCATTTTTGTTTCCTGTACTTTTTGTTTCCTGTTGCTGTCTTTTCTGCTTAGATAAGTTCTTTTAGTATTTGTTGTAAAGCTGATTTAGTGTTGCTGAATTCTCTTAGCTTTTGCTTATCTGTGAAGCTTTTGATTTTTCCTTCAAATCTGAATGAGAGCCTTGCTGGGTAAAGTAATCTTGGTTTGAGGTTTTTTTCCTTTCATCACTTCAAGTATGTCATGCCACTCCCTTCTGGCCTGCTGAGTTTCCGCTGAAAAATCTGCCGATAACCTTATTGGGGTTCTCTTGTATGTCATTTGTTTCTTTTCCCAGCTGCTTTCAATATTTTCTCTTTGTCTTTAATTTTGGTCAGTTTGATTACTATTTGTTTCAGGGTTTTTCTCTTTGGGTTTATTTTCTGTGGTACTCATTGTGCTTCCTGGATTTGAGTGAGTGGTTCCTTTCCCATGTTAAGATGTTTTTGGCTATTATCTCTTTGAATATTTTTTCTGTCCCTTTCTCTCACTCTTCTCCTTCCGGCACCCCTATAATACAGATGTTGGTGCGTTTAACATTGCCCCAGAGTTCTCTGAGACTCTCTTCATTTGTTTTCAATCTTTTTTCTCTTTTCTGTTCCGCATCCATGTTTTCCACTCATCTGTCTTCCACCTTGCTTATTCGTTCTTCTGCCTCCTGTATTCTGCTGTTGGCTGCTTCTAATGAATTTTTTATTTCAGCTATTGTATTTTGCTTCTCTTCTTGCTTAAGTTTTATATCTTGTATTTCTTTGCTCAGTGTTTCCTGTAAATTATCCATCTTTGCCTCCAGTTTATTTCCAATGTCTTGCATCATCTTCAGTATCAACAGTCTAAAGCCTTTTTCCTGGCGGCTGAAAATCTCCTCATCACTTTAGCTGTTTTTCTGGGTTTTTCTCTTTCTCCCTTATCTGAGTTATAGTTCTTTGTCTTTTCATTTTTATAGGTTTTTGGCGTGGTGACCTTTTTACAGGTAATAGAGTTGTGGCCTCACTTACTTCTGACGCCTGCCCCCCTTGTGGCTGAAGTTTGTATGGGGGCTTCCTGATGGGAGGGGCTGATGCCTGCCCACTGGTACATGGAGCTAATTCCTATCTCTCTGGTGGGTGGGGCTTTGTCTCTGGATGGGATTAGAGGTGGCTGTGTGCCTGGGGGGTCTTTAGGCAGCCTGTTTACTGAGGGGTGGGGCTGTGATCCCACCTGGATTGTTGTTTGGCCTGGGGCTTCTTAGCACTGATGGGTGGGGCCAGATTTTTCCCACAATGGCCACCTCCAGAGAAAGCCATGCTAGTGAATATTTCTAAGAGCTTTGCTTCCAATGTCCTTCCCCTACAACAAGCCACATTCACCCCTGCTTTCCCAGGAGGTCCTCTAAGAGCTGCAGTCAGGTCTTACCCAGATTCCCATGGAGACCCCGCTTTGCCCTGTGACCCAGTGCACGTGAAAGTCGGTGTGCACCTTCCAGGAATGGGGTATCCCCTTCCACCAGTCCCGTGGAGCTCCTGCGCACAAGCCCCACCAACCTTCGATGCCAGATGCTCCAGGGGCTCTTTCTCCCGGTGTTAGATCCCCATGTGTGTGGGGTTTGATGTAGGGCTCAGAACTCTCACTCCTGTAGGTGAGTCTCTGTGATACAGTTACTTTCCAGTCTGGGGGACTTCCTATGGTCCATTTGCTTGAAGGTTGCTCAGCATTTGGTAGTAAATTTTTGTTGTTTTTGTCAATGCCCTTTCTTATTTCTACTTAACTAGTGAGACTTTTTGCTTTTGGTGACTAAACATTTTTTAATTTAAGAGTGTACTGTCAACAGTATTTGGCATAGCTGAGCTACCAAATACATCCTGTCTTGTCCATACTTATGGCTTCTCTTATTTTCTCAGATCGTCTAGTTTACTTTACAAACATCGGCTGACAGTTGATAGTTTTCATGTCCTTTTATATCCATATGGACGAATAATTGAAGCAGAGAAACCAAAGCCTTTGTGCAAAGAGCTCATGGTTGCAAAGGAATCCAAAGACCTTAGAAATGAGAGTAATTCATTTGACCAGAGACAGACAGACAGACAGACAGACAGACAGACAGACAGACACACACACACACACACACACACACACACACACACACACACAGAGAAAGAGAGAGAGAGAGAGAGAGAGAGAGAGAGAGAGACTAAATGTAATGAGTGTATTAGTTGCCCGACCAAGAAACTGCAGAACAAGATTAGCCCTTTGCCCTGCTTGCGTGGAAGTTTCAAAGGGATTTGAAATTTTTTTTTGCTCTGGTGATGTGTTACTCATAGGAAAAGTCTTTATCGTGGTTACTGTGTGGCCTTTGGGGATAGTTTGTAGAATCATTGGTTGGCTAGGTCAGCTCCATCCATATGATATCATTATGGTCATTATACCAGCAGAGGAATAGCATACTAGAAATCAAACCTGGAGAGAAAACTATGAGGTAACATTTAGTCTCTGGCTGCTGGATGTGACCTGAGCTTTTGCACAGTGGTAGCCATGCCTAGAACAGGCCGAGAAGGCAAAGGCGGAATAGCACAGTGCTCCCTGCCACCACTTCCCTGTTAACCTCATTCCAACCCTTGGATACAAAGCAAGCTTGATTTAGAATTCCCAGCCGCAGAGGCATCAAGTCGAGACTCTTTTTAGGTGATCTGTTTCTTGTTTCTCCAATATTAAAAAAAAAAAAAAATCAGAAGATCCATTTATGAGTATTTCAACCAGTCAATTAGATGTTTTCCTTGGTATTCAAGCAGACAATTAACATGAATTCCTGAAGGCCAAATACGTAATTCCGAACAATATCGAAGGGGGGTTTCAGGTTTCATAACTGTTGAAATTTGGGATAATGGTTTCCATGTGTTTCCTGCTGATGAATCAACCTATAGTCATTTCATAGTTTGATTTAAAACATTTTTTTTCTTTTCACAGTTTTGTTTTTCTATTACATATGTGTTTCTCTTTATCCCCCATAAAATCTTCCATTTCTCAAGAGAATTCATGAATGAGAAAGAAGAGAGTACAAAGCAATGAAGTGTTGAGCACAGAGTCAGTTGGGGCAAGTCCCAAGACTCTTCACACATGAAGGAATAACAAGGGTGGAGTGAGTGCGTGGTGGGAAAGGCTGGTGGCTGAGTCATGTGGGGACTAGCGTTCCACACTGGGATCCGGAGGTCTTGGCAGATTAGCGAGGGTTTATCTGCACGTCTTTTCTGAGGTCACTGGGAGGCCTAAACCACCTCCTCCAATCATACAACAATATGACAGCCAGTGACTCAACTTTGAAGACTCCTGTTGACTCACGTGCCTCATTCCCCCATAAAGATCATTTCATGAACTGTTTGTGATTCGGAAAAAGACAGGCAAAATTCTTGAATTGTGTAAAGTAGCTTCTAGAATTAGTTACTTCATTCAGTGTTCATGTATGGAACATCCATTATGTGCTGGTCTTGATTTTTTTTCGGGGAATTAGAGACAGAGTTAAGGATCGCTGTCCCATGAAGTTTGCATTCTGGTGGTGGGCAGGGAGTGGTGAAGACAAATATTCAGCAGGGAAGCCAATAAACAAACATGGTGATTTCCAATGGCAGTGTTTTACCAAGGAAATAGACCTGGGAGCTATGATTGCAAGTAATGAGGTGGGGAATTCCAGGCAGAGGGAACAGAATATGCAAAAACTTAGTGGCAGCAAGAGTGGCTTCCATCCTTTCTTCATCAGCCTCAAAAGGTTTCTGGGAACTGTGGCAGATGTTCTGACATCACCAGGGGGCAGGGCCCTCCAGTCAGTTGTTGTTTCACATCCAGGGAAATACAAGGCCCCCAGGTAGCCTGGCCTTAACCTAAGGACAAAGAGGGTCACTAAACAGAATGAAAATTCCCCTTGTGTCCTTGTTTGCAATTTTGCTATTTCACCTCCCCTCTTAGCTCTATCCACTTTTAGAAAAAGAAAAAAAAAAAAAACTCTTTTGTTTTCTTTCTTTTTTGGCCCTGCCTGTGGTATGTGGAAGTTCCCAGGCCAGGGATCAAACTCACACATAGCAGAGACTGGAGCCACTGCAGTGATCTTTAATGCCAGATCCTTAACCCACTGAGCCTCAAGGGAATTCCTAGAAAAATCTCATCGTTAAGGATAGCTACATACACTATCCTTAGGGAAATGTTGAATAAAATTGTTGGAGGAACTTGTGTAAATACCTATATGGAGTGATGTTGTAATTACACTGGGTTTAGATAAAAATGCTTCACTAGAGGCTGATGAGTTCTGGTCCATCAAGCCAGTGATTGTCAACCGGGGTGGTCTTTCCTCACCCCAAACAGACATCTGGCAATGTTTGAAGATAATTTTGAGCCACAACTTGAGAGATGGGGTATCCAGTGAGTGGAGGCCAGAGATGTCACTGAACACCCGACAGTGCCCTGGACAGTCCCATACAACACAGGATTACCCAATCCGCACTAAATGCTGAATCAAGGCTCTTGTAATTCTTCTTCTTAGCATGAATTTAATCCCTCTCACCAGGCTCCAGTGTTTCAGCACACTGAGTAGGTTAGGGGCTTCTGGAGACTTGCTTATCTTCTAGATCCATTACTGGAGTTCAAATCCTAGCTCTACGTCTTACTGGGTGTGTGACTCAATATGTGTGTGAGACCTTGGCAAATTACTTAATTACTTGATTTCTATGTCTTTGTTTCTTTATCTGTAAAATGGAGATAATACAAGTCCCTACCTTATGAAGTTACTCTGAGGGAAAGTAAAGTGGTGCATTTGATTGTTAACAAGGTCTAGCATATAGTGATTGCTCAGCATGTGTTAAATATTTTTTTCTGCTGCGGTTACCTGGTTTCTGGGAATGCGATTGGTAAATACCAGAAGAAGAGGGTGGAGGCCACTTACTCAGCACATACCATTTCAGAATTCAATTCCGTCCCTTCATTGATCAGCTGCTACATGCCAGGCATTCTGCTGGGAGATGGATGACAAATATGGAGTGGATAGACATTGTGGGAATGTTCTCTGTGGGTGCAGCCACATGATGACCCCAGAGAAAATCAGTAGACCATTCGTCTTTCCCTTGAAAATTGAACTGATGTTTTAAAGCCTCACTAAAACATCTTGCTTACTTGAAATGTATGTATGTCATTATACCACTGTCTGTTGCAGCTGACCCTTAAGCATTATTCAAACGGAATTTAAATTATCTTTGGCATCTGCTAGAAGGTTTATTAGACAGCTTCTGGGGACAGATCTTTAAGTGAGTGTGTTAGTCAGGGTCTCCAGAGAAAACAGAACCAGCACAGTGTGTATACATGCACAAAGAGATTTATTTTAAGGAACTGGCTCATGCAATTATGAAGGAGAGCAAATCTAAAATCTGCACAGTGGGCTGGCAGGCTGGCGGTCCATTGTTTCAGATGAAGTCCAAAGGCTGTCTGTTGTCAGAATTCCCTCTTGCAGTCTTTTTCTATTCAGGCCTTCAACTGATTAGATGAGGCCCACCAGCATTATAAGGGCAATCTGGTTTGCTTAAAATCCACCATTTTAAATGTTCATCTCATTCAAAGACACCTTTACAGAAAAATTCAAAATAATGTGTGAGCACATATTTGGTTATCATGACCCAGCCAAATTGACCCATGGTGAGTAAGGAAGTGTGGTTCAAAACCGGTCAAGGAAGAATGTTTTCAACTGCCTAGGTTCAGAAGAAATACCTATCTCTGAAGTGTCCCTGTCAGACATATGCTCGGAGTGACCAGCCACGTGGCAAAATTTGCTTATCAATTGCCTGTGTTACCTGGCAGAAGAAACCTCATCACAAAGAGTGATAGCTTCCTTTTTCCAGAACAGCTGAGAGCCTCTGGTTTTCTTACTGACAGATCAAGATCCTAACCTTTTATTAATGTCATCTTATTCGACATTTTTTTGTGATTTTTGTCATAGCTAGAAAGGAACAGATCTTCTTTGTGTTTGGGAGTTTTTCTTAGACTGCTGCCATCTTTTCAAAGCTTATTGATATGGATCAGTTGAAGCCCCACTGTCTCATCTGAACCTCCTCCTCTCTTAGAAAAGTGATTTAAGAGGCTAAACCCTTGCAGGAAAATTCTCTGAGGGAACTGATCAGAGATATGAAAAATAAATTGTCATTTGTTTATAATCACATTTATTCCCCTTTAATACATTTTGCATTAGAAGCTGCCAAATCTAGTCAGAGCTTCCTGTATCTCCTGCAACCTGGATACAAAAGTGTTTCATTCAACCACCCCGTCTAGTGACTGACTCCTTGCCAGGAACTCCCAGCATGCATTGCCATCTGTTCACCCCTCTGCTGCTTGAATCCACTCCCCTTTCTAAATTAGTACAAAAATATATTTTCCAAATGCCAGCCAGTCATTTGGCTATTGTTTTAAGGTAACAGATAACTCCAACCTAGTTCTAAGTATTAGGATCTATCCACTACTCTCTAGGAAGCAACAATAGCAACAAAACAGGGAACCCAAATTTGTCTGAATGTATATATAGCTCAAGTCAGTACTGCAGTCTTGAAGTGTGTGTTGCAAACAGAATATCTGAATCTAACTAGCTTATTTGACCTCAGATTTGAACTGAAATTAAATCGCCCCCTTTAGAGGCGAATCCTGGTTTTGCTCACCTTTTCTTTGACTGCTGCTGTTTCATCCATGCACAAGAGTCCTTAGCTCAAGCTTTTGGGGGAGAAAAGTTCCTAGATCAATATTCTTTATTTTTCTCTCTACTTGGCTCATGGGCAGAATTAGCCTCTTACAGTTATGTTGGAAACTTCAATGGATACCTCTTTGGAAATGAGTGAACACTGGATTCAAGAAAAAGAGGAGGATGGGGGAAAAACCCAGTTCCCAAATATTTCTTTTCTCTCCTTTGGAGATGCTGTGCAGATAAAGGTGTCAGAGGACGGGTGTGCGGTTTCAGGAGGTGAAGTTGAGAACACCTAAGTGTATCCATTTGCTCGGGCTGCCATGATAAAGTGTCGCAAAGTGCTTGGCTTAAACCCCAGATCTGGAAGATAGATGTCCAAGGGGAAGGTGTCGGGAGGCTTGGTTCCTTCTGAGGACTGTATAGGAGAATCTGTTCCAAACCTGTCTCCTAGTTTCTGAGGATTTGCTAGTAATATTTAGTCCTCCTTGGCTTGTGATTGCTTCACCCTGATTTCTGTCTTCTTGTTCACATGGTCTTTTCCCTGTGTACATATATGTCACTGTGTCCAAGTTCCTCCCCTTTTATAAGGACCCAGTCCTATTGGAGTAGAGCTCAACGTATGACCTCATCTTAACTCTCATCTGTAGATTGTGTTTCCAGATAAGGTACATTCACCAGTACCTGGGGCTAGGACTTCAAAATCTTTGGAAGGGGACAGTTCAGCTCATAACACTAAGTAGAAAAGCCCATTGTCCTTTTCCATATTTGAAACGTGAATATGGAGGTTTCGGGTGGTTTTATAAATTGCAGCATGAATGTTGTCTGTCGCCGAGCATCACCACCAGATCACCAGTGCATAGGCCACTCTCGCCCACGTGTCTTGCATTGTATGTTTTCCTATATATATATATTTTAAAAAATTATTTTTATTGCTTTCTTGCTATCAGTATAATTTTCTCCAAGAGAATGACACACATGGTTTTGAAAAGATGAACAAAATGAAACATTCCATTTCAAGCCTGAGAAATTGATCCAAACCTTATAGTACTTTGGCTCCTAGTCAGATTCGTTTCCGCTGCACCACAACGGACACTCCCCAAACCTTATAGTACTTTGGAGTGTAGAAAATCGGAATTGCTTCCGGATTCTCACTAGCTGTTTTTCTAGGACCCTTTTCTTTTACTCACAGTTCCCCATCCCCTCCCGTGCATGCATCCACATAATCCTAAAGCATACGCATGCATCTGCACACAGACAGACAGACAGACACACACACACAAGTATAGTTTCCCAAAAGAAGACTTTACTTGGGTCCTAAACAAGGCTCCCTAAACAAGGTATTGGTTTTGACTCCTCTGATGTGGCAAGACTCCTTTTATGTTTCTCTTTGTTTTTGTTTGTTTTGTGTTTTATTTTGTGTGTGTGTATGCGTGTGCTTTGTTACCTTTCACTGGCAGATGACTGTCCATTAGATGCTCAACCAGCTGTCTGCCAGCCGGGGAGCATAAAGATAAACTGCTATTGGTTTCCTTCAGAGAAAAGCTGCTTTATCTCAAGGAGCTGAACTGCCAGGTGGAGTTGAGTAAACTTTGGGGTTACGATACAGTTGAGGCACAAAGTTCACCAGCAGCATGAACCAGCCAGCCCAGTTCTGCTTTTTCATGTGCTCTAAACTGACGGAACTGAGCAATGTAAACCGGGATGAAGCAATAGCTTCAGGAGAAAAAGGGCCGTGTTCTCTTGACGCTGGCGGGTGAATGGCTCTTTTAGCATCTCATGTGCAGAATACAGTTTTGTTAATTTGCCCCCAGAGTTTATGGGGAAATCAAGATTGAAAAGGGAGAAGGTATATGGCAATTATAAGAGAAATTTTTGCCTGCTGAGCTTACAGAGTTAGAAGGACCTTTTTTATGTCTTATTTTCTTAGGTAAGGAACCTGAAACTTGGGTAAATAAATTGCAGGAGGCTCCAACTTTGTAAAATGGAAATACTAATAGGGTAACAATGTAAGTGACAGGTTGTTAGAATTAAATGAGAGGACACCGTCTGAGTTTCTAATGTGTCACTTTCTGAGTTACCTTTCCTCCTTTGACCAGGATCCCTCAGCTAATTAATCCCAGAAAAGGAAATAGACGTCATTTCTCAGTTCAGTGTTTTACCTTTGTCCACGTTATCTCAAGCCTTTGGAGGCCAAGATTTTGGAAATCTCCAAACGAGTGAGCTCTATAGTTAAACAAAAAACCTCCAGCAGCCCCACCAGCGATTTTTACCAGAGCTGCTAATAATTAACCAAAGGGAGTGACTGCATGGAAACTTTTCCAGGCTGCTCCAGGGTGTTCCTTGCCAAAAATGGTGTGAGAGGCAGCCAAAGGAAGGACGAGAGGGGAAAGCGAGGGGCCTGCAAAAACACACATGCATGATTGAATGTCTTGGCTCTCAGACAGACAAAACTGTGAGACAACAAAGCACTTCTTCATTTGTGTACTTGCAGATTCAGTATTTCGGGATTTGGGATCCAGATGCAAAGGAGAGGGACAATACGTTGGGTTTTCTCAGTGATGTTTATGTATTCAGTAAATTGATTAACAACTTTTGCAGCCTTATCTGGATCCCATTCACTACTTTAACACTTTATTTTTTATTTTTATTTTTTTTCCTAGTCACTATTTTAACACTGTGACCTTATTAAGGAGCTGCACACAGTGGGTTTTGGAGGAGAATGAGGACAAATGGAGGGAAGCAGGAGTGGTTGACCATCAAGGTCTTCCTTGTAGATGCTCTGGTGCTTGGCATCCCTTCATCAAGACTGGAGATCAAGAGTTCCCTGGTGGTGTAGTGGTTAAGGATCTGGTGTCGTCACTGCTGTGGCTCAGGTTCCATCGCTGGTCCAGGAACTTGCATGTGCTGTGGGCATGGAAGAAAAAAAAAAGATTGGAGATTAAAGAATGCTCAGTTAGATATGAAAATAGAAGAAGAAACTCTCGACCCCTACTTTCTAAAACACAGGTGAAGAAATGGTTTGCTAAGTGCCAGCATTGGGCTGCTAAGTGAAGGCTGCTTCTGCGGCTTCCTTGACTTTCACTGTTTAGTTCCATTGCTCAGTTGGAATCAGGTGGCATTGCTATGTCACTGAATGCTGTCTTTCCTTCAGGAAGGGTTGGAATCTTGCCCAACGAGGTTGTCAAAGTAAGGTCAGGCAGTTTTCCCATCTAGTTTTAGAATGAGAGGTCAGAATGCACTAGGGCAGTGTGAATTGTTAGCCACCCTAAGCTATTGACTCAGAGGCTACCATGGCCACCCCTGTGCAGAATTGTTCAGCGGTTCCTTGTTGAATGAATGAGTGATGGAAGAAGCTGATGTTGAGCTTGATTTAGATGATGCACACCCACCTTGGCGCGTTGGGCAGCCATAGCTTTATTGATGGTACCATCTTCTAGATCCAGACACTAAAGAAAACAAACCAAGATCACGAAAGAAAACAAACCTAGATTGCTAAAGAAGCCGATGAAGTGTTCGGCTTTCAAATTATGGAGGAGTAAGTTGGATTCTTGGAGAAAACAAAGATATTAATAGTCTCCATTGTAGGGTCATTATGAGGATTAATGAGATAATACATGCTTAGGATGGTGGCTGTCAATAGTAAGGGTTCAATATGTATTCGATTTCATATTGTTATGACTATTATCATGTTTGGAGCTTGCTTTTGGAATAGCTTTTCATTCTTTTCATAATTTTTCATACACATACCCATATATAACTTTGCATAAATGCATACATGTAATCACACACACACATATCTGTTCTTTAGAGCAGTCTTTTTTTTTCTTGACATTTGGCCTTAGCTTTTCTCTCTTTCCTCCTTGGCATCCCCTCTACACCCCTCCCTGTTGTGGAACTATTGTTAGTCACCTGACAGGTACTTCTATATTTTCCCGCTTCCTCATATAATCACCTGTAAACATTTTATACTTCACATGTGTATGGAGGAGGTTTGGTTATTGCTCATCTTGTGAGCATTGAGTAAGGAAGTCACACTTTCTGTGTCTTCTTATTATGCGTATTTTCATTTACAGTGTATCCGTATAGAAATCCCTCCAAAGTGGCTGTTGTCCAGTTGTAACACATTCTTTGGAATGCGTGCTGTGTAATAATGCATGCTGTGGATGAGCTGTCATCTTTATAGACATTGTCAGTGAGTAGCAGTGACTCGGATCCCTGTCCCCCTCTCCTTTTCTCGCTACTATTTAGTGTCCTTTTACACTCATCCCTGTGCACAGATAATCCTTGAGGTGTCAAGAGGAGATTGTCGTGTTGAATGGCACATTCAGGTGTGGGTTTCATTTTTTATATATGCTGCTAAATGGCTTCTTTAATTTTTTATATATGCTGCTAAATGGCTTGCTGAAATAGTTTTAATACTTAATGTTTTCTTCACATAGAAGGAACACCTCCACAAGTTAGTGCTCATTTCAGTTTTTTGCCAGTCCGATAAGTTTAAAGATACTCTGTTGTTCTTTTACTTTGCATTTCTCTGACTGATTTAATGTGAGCGTATTTTCATCTGCTTGCTGGCCATGTGGGTTTGCTCCTCTCTAAGTTTCCTATTCTGTTTCTTTATTCATTTCTTCCTGAGTCTGTCTGTTTTTGTCAGTTTGGTAAAAACAAAACAAAAAGACTGCTGTCAACTGTGGTACAAATATTTCCAAACCTGTCTTTTGTCTGTTTACCCTTTAGGAGAATCTTTCTTTTGTCAAAATTTTTTTTAAATTCTAGTATGATCAAGTTATGTTTATCTTTTCCTAATGGGTCAAGAAATGTATCGGGAATTCCTGTCGTGGTTCAGTGGGTTAAGAACCTGACTAATATCCATGAGGATGTGGGGTTCAGCCCCTGGCCTTGCTCAGTGGGTTAAGGATCTGGTGTTGCTGTGAGCTGTGGTGTAGGTCACAGATGCTGCTCAGATCCCACAATGCTGTGGATGTCGTTAGGCCAACAGCTGCAGCTCCGATTCAACCCCTAACCGGGGAACTTCTATATGCCACAGGTGCAGCCCTAAAACCCCAAAAAAAAGCATCAGCAAGAAAGTTGCCTTTTACCTGAAGATTGTATATATGTATACACATGCAATGTACCAGATTTTCTTGTAGGTATTTTTTTTTTTACAATTGTCTTTAATCCAGTCATTTATTTTTGTAAATGGCGTTAAGAGTGGGGTTCATTTTTTTTTTCTTTTTGCTTTTTAGGGCTGCACCCAGGGCATGTGGAAATTCCCAGGCTAGGGGTCCAATCGGAGCTATAGCTTCCGGCCTACACCACAGCCACAGCAACACCAGATCTGAGCTGTCTGCAACCTATGCCACATCTTATGGCAACGCTGGATCCTTGACCCATTGAGCGAGGCCAGGGGTCAAACCTGCAGCCTCATGAATACTATTTGGATTCATTCTGCTGTGCCACTGGGGAACTCCTTGATTGTTTTTAAGTACAGTGAATAAATAGTCAAATACGTATACGAATGTGTGTGTGTGTGTGTGTGTGTATGTGTACAGAAGCTCCCAACTTCTGATAGCTTGCTTTTACAGTGGTACAAATGATATATGCATTTAGTAGAAACTGTACTTTAAATTTTGAATTTTCATCTTTTCATGGGTTGGTGATATGTGGTATAATACTTTCTCATGATGCTGGGTAGTGATGGTAGCTCCCACTCAGAACAGTAAACAACCGATACACTTGCAATCATTCCATTTTTCACTTAGGGTATTTAATAACTTACATGAGATATTCAACACTTCATTATAAAACAGATTTTATGTTAAATGATTTTGCCCAACTGAAGACTAATGTAAGGCACGTTTCAGTAGGCTAGGCTGAACTGTGAAATTTGGTAGATGGGGTGTATTAAATATATCGTTGATTTATGACATTTTGAATTCACAATGGGCTTATCAGGGTGTAATCCTATCATAAATCAAGGAAGGTCTGTATTTGTGTATGTGTATATACCCATATGTATGTGAGTATCTATCTATATACACATGCATGTGTATATATCTGTACCTATATGTCTCTCCATACAGATATATAGATACACAGCCATATATATTTTTACATATATCCCCCAGATATGTTCATGTGTATATGTATACACACATCCATGTATGTATGCACATATATAATTATTAATTCCCTGTAGAGTTTCACTGAATCTTACTACTACCTACCAAACATTTGATTTAGGAGTCAAAGAGAAATTTGAACTAGTTTGGAAGGAAGACAGGTATGCTTAAGACCCAATTGACCCAACCCTCTTTCAAACCTTTTGATCCTGTGACACTGTAATTCATCCTCTCTTCTCAACATGAACCT
The DNA here is from genome assembly GCF_016906955.1 of Phacochoerus africanus. Lineage (NCBI taxonomy): Eukaryota > Metazoa > Chordata > Mammalia > Artiodactyla > Suidae > Phacochoerus > Phacochoerus africanus. The sequence goes on from NC_062550.1 coordinate 94,647,310, forward strand.
CATCTTTTCTTGCGGGCTTCCCTCTTGTACTACCTGCCTCTGTTAGCCATCAGAGGAGTTTCTATATCCAGTTAGATTCAAAAAAAGACCACACATCTCCTGCCCATTAATTCTTTCTATAGAAAGTATCTAGAGAAGCAGCAGGCTGCCAAGTCTGGTGTCAGAGAAACATAGTTAACATGCATTTCTCCCCTGCCACCATTACTTTCTTTCACTTATATATTCCATTTTGGCATTTTGGTACCTGAGACACAATTTTACTTATAGCGACATTAAAATATGAATATCAGTTGTGGAGGTTTGCTAGCAACAATTATGCCAGTAAAATTATAGTTCCGTCTAAGCATTTCAGAAAAGCACAATTCGACCTACTCAGAAACGTTTCCTAATAATCTAGGTTCCTTTCACCATGAATTCTATTTAAAGTCATAAGAAAAAAGCAAGACATAGAAATGTAATTATTTAATCTAAAATGTGACAGGCAATAATGGTTCTCCTTTATCCGAGGACATTGTGTCTCATGCTTGAAAGTTAACTAAAGGGCAGTGATTCTTTATGAGTCTTCCCTTGGGTGGCCATTACTGAGCGTCTAAGGTGAAGTTCTAAGTCAGGGCATTCCTCCTCCCCTCCCTACCCTGAAAGAGTATTAGAGAAGTGCCACTTCAACAAAGCAAGTCTGGACTCAATGCCAAAAAACTTTAAGCAAGAGAATTTTATATGCAGATTGCCTAATACAAGACAACTTTATAGTTTCTAGAACATTTTTTTTAGTGTTGTTCCCTGTTAAATTTTATTATATAAGGCACATCCTTTTTTTCTTTATTTCAATCCTTAAATAAGAAAATAGAGTTGCGTGAAGGAACATGATGGAGAATGGTGTGAGAAGAAGAAAAAAATACACACACACACTCATCTCTCTCTCTCTCTCTCTCTCTCTCTATATATATATATATATATATAGCTGGGTCACTTTACTGTACAGTAGAAATTGACAGAACACTGTAAATCAACCATAATAGAAAAAATAAAAATCATAAAATAACAAAAAAAAGGAAACAGATTTGTTGCTTCTTATCCCAGAAACTTCTTTACGGAATCATAGGAGCTTAGAATTGTAAGGGACATTTTAAGTCAGCCGACATTAGAAATTAGCTACTTTAAACTTTTGCTAAATGCTCCTTTAAAAGACAAAAACAAAAACTGCCACTTGACACAAGGGAAAGCAAGATTCTGTGAAAGCCTGAACTCTGTTTCATGTCCTACTTCTGTCTTCCTCTGAACTTTGTTTAAATGGCTTTACCAGGAGGACTTTCCAAGGGTGGGGTTGTGTGCTGGAACACATGTGAGACTCCACTGTGCCCTGCCTTCTAGGGGGAGGTGATTTCAGCAGGGGATTTTTGCTCCAAGGATGGAGGGTGTATGTGTGCTTTTGCTTTTTTTTTTTCTTCCCCCTACTCAGCACAGCTGGTAGTTCCCTACTGACTGGTGTTTGTTTTGGAGTCACGTGGCAAACGGGGTTTCTGCCAATGTTTATTCATTACACATTCAAATATAACACTCTAACGCCCATTCACTGGACCACTTCAGTGTTGCTATCCAATTCTCCTGCCAGAAACGGAAAGTTTATTCCCAGAGCAAAAGCTGCTTTCTTTGCCAATGCGGGTTTCATGCATAACAGGCATATTTTAGAACTGTTGCTTTTTAAAATATTACGTTCGTTTAGTCATTTCGTGTTTACATTATGTGAGATGGGTCGGTCCTACCTGAAATGTTTCTTAATTTGTACCGTATTGATTAGAGAATAACTTCCTTGTACGTGGGAAGGAGGATCACGATGCCTTCCTTCATCACTACCCTGATAGAAACGGAAGCAGTTTTACTCCTCTTTGGGGCCTCTCGCTGTGGAAGGATAATACATCTCTGCTATATTGTATGGGCACAAGGCCATGTGACTTGTTCTGGCCAATGAACTGAGGATGACGGTCACTTTATTCTTTTTTTTTTTTTTTTTTTGGCCACCGCATAGGCATGTGGAAGTTCCCAGGCCAGGGATGGAAGTGATGCCACAGCAGTGGCAACGCTGGGTCCTTAAGCCACTGTGCCACCAGGAAATTCCTGGTGGTCACCTTCTACCAGAGGCTTTAAGAGCCAGTGTGAGGTCCATCCCTCTTGCTCTCACTCTGCCCCGTGACTGGCTATTCCAGGTAGAGGTCGCTTTGTCCTCTGGGTCCAGCTGTAAACACAAACTACATCAAAGCCGCAGGTAACATGGGACATGAAAAAGAAATCAAGCTTTGTTATTGTGAGCCCTTGCGATCTGAAGGCCATGTGTTGCTGCAGCATAACCTGGCTCATCCTGACCAATGCAGGCTGCATACCCGAAGGTAGAACCTAAGTTCAAACCTTAGTTCTGCCATTACATAGTGATGTGAATTTGGACGGGCCTAAGGTGTCCATAACCTTTACAACCCAAACCTCAGTCTCTCAGGAGTGGGTACAACAGCCACCACCCTCTGGATCTCACAGGATTGGTATGAGGCTAAAACGCTTCACTTATGTTACTGAAAAGGATCATCCTGCCTTTATAACTACAAAGCCCTGGGACAGTTGGCTTTTCCCTCTTGAGTGAGTTGCATGTACTGATTTTCACTTCTTTTCAACTTTCGAATAAGTAGAAGTTCCGAAGTGTATCATCCTCACAAAGTTTTATAGGCAGTTAAGCACACACACTCACATATTCTTGTCTGAGAATGGCACTTCTGACTGTGCAGGACGATTCTTTTTAAGCCTCCAGCTTTGAAAGTGGAGTCATGTTGAGCCATGTGGATACTTGCTCAGCCAGGCCAATCAGCCTGATTATGTTTTTTCTAAGCCATAAGGCCAAACTGCTTCCCTTTTTGTTTTTTGTTTTTTATCTTTAGGGCCATATTCACGGCATCTGGAAGTTCCCAGGCTAGGGGTCAAACCAGAGCTGCAGCTGCCGGCCTACACCACAGCCACAGCCAGACGGGATCCGAGCCGTGTCTGCCACCTACGCCATAGCTCAGGGCAACGCTGGATCCTTAACCCACTGAACAAGGCCAGGGATCGAACCCACTTCCTCATGGATCCTAGTCAGGTTCATTAACTGCTGAGCCACGAAGGGAACGCCCTGCTTCACTTTTTGAGAGAACATTATTAATGATAGGAATGTTATTATATCATTTATTTTACTAGGAAGAATTAGAGAGGGGAAAGAATATTACTTTAGAGTCATGTAGACCTGACACTTAATAGTAAATATTTATTGAATAAATGACTGAATCAACTCAAATCTCACCAACAACTTCTAACTGTGTGATCTTGTGCAAAACACTTAACCTTTCTGAGCTTCGGTTTGCTCACTTGCAACATACAAAATAATAATCTCCTCATAGTGCTTTTTTTAAAAAAAGTGGACTAACAAAGTGGTAGAGGTATGAGGGATCTCAGAATGCTTAGTAAAAATTTAATAAGCATGAAAGTTTATTAGCTATGCTATGTCCTGGAGTGGATAGCCAGCCTATAGAAAAAAGAGTGGGCTTTTGAGCTTGTTTGCAAGGTTCCATTAATAAGGGCTTGAGATTCCTTCTGAAAAAAATCAATAGCATTTTGATAAGACTATGCTTTCTTTGCCACAGAAGCAATATCATATACGTGCACCTGAGCAAAGCATTTAAAATGCTTCTGACATGGAAAAGCTTCAAGGGCCCTGCTTGGGAAAAGCTTTCCTAACAAAAGGAGCCACATTGCCTCCCGTTGCCTGGTTTCTAGATTGGTTTTCCATCTCCTCTTAACTGTACTGCTTTTCTCTCTCAGTGCCAGGATCTGCCTCTTTAATGTACTTGCAGGTCCTTGAAAGGCCCTTCTGCTGGGGTTCCTTAGTATCAAACTTAAGAACTTGCATCAGTGACAGTAAGGTGGGTGGCAAACTTCTAAAGGATCTGCATCCACAAAGGGAGGAGAGGCGTCAATGATATACCCGGTGCTTTTGAAAGTATTTATTATTCATTTAATCCTTGCAACAACCCTGTGGGATAAATGGCTTTATTTATTTATATTTTGCAGTGGTGATTTTATTTTTTTTTAATTTAATTAATTAATTAATTCATCTTTTTGCTTTTTCTAGGGCCACTCCCATGGCATATGGAGGTTCCCAGGCTAGGGGTCTAATCGGAGCTGTAGCTGCCGGCCTACACCAAAGCCACAGCAACGTGGGATCCGAGCCGTGTCTGCAACCTACACCACAGCTCGTGGCAACGCTGGATCCTTAACCCACTGAGCGAGGCCAGGATCAAACTCGCAACCTCATGGTTTCTCATTGGATTCGTTAAACACTGAGCCACGACAGGAACTCCCTTGCAGTGGTGATTTTAAAACGAGGACATCAGAGTACAGAGAGGTTCATGCATTTGCTCAAAATGACATCACCCAGCAGTGGTGTAGCTAGAAATTGCATGCAAGTCTGTTAAGTTGCAAAACTATGTTTTCTTCCTGCCATTATCATGTCTCACTGTTTACTGACTCTTCCCTACCTCTGTGCATGGTGCAATGAAGTCCAAACATTGTGATGTGTTGCGGAGAGCGCCTCTGGAGCTAGGGGACCTGTGTTCTCACACTGATAATGTCATTCATTAATTATGAACTGCCCTTAGGCAGTTCACTTATCATCTGTGCACCTCAAGTGCTTCATTTGTTAGAAAGAGAGAAAATCATCCCTTTCAGGCAATGTCAGTGAGAAAACGAGAGACAGGGTAAGTAGAGTGAGTGCCTGGCATAGAGGAGATTCAGTTAGTGAAAGCTACCGATCATATTACTGTTATCCTCAAACTAATCCTAGAGTAAGATAACTCTGCAGAGTTGTACTGGATGACTGTCCAATGGACAATACAGGTACCATGCAGATGGGAAAGGAGGTGCACGAGAGAGCATCTCTTGATTGAATAATTGGGTAAGATTGATACAGGGATGGTTACCAGACTACAGATTCCACAATGTCAGGGCTCGTGTCTCCTTTCCTTTTTCTTAGCTTTGTTTCTCTAGAATGGAGGACAGTGGGTTTGAGCACAGACTAAGTGCTCTATCTACACAAGTGTAATGAATGATTGAATGAAAGTTGGTCCTTGGAGTTCCCGTCGTGGCTCAGCGGTTAATGAATTTGACTAGTATCCATGAGGATGTGGGTTTGATCCCTGGCCTTGCTCAGTGGGTTAAGTGTCTGGCATTGCCGTGAGCTGTGGTGGAGGTCCCAGATGTGGCTCGGATCCCGTGTTGCTGTGGCTGTGGTGTAGGCTGGCAGCTGAAGCTCTGATTTGACACCTAGCCTGGGAACCTCTACATGCCTCTGGTGCAGCCCTAAAAAGCAAAAAAAAAAAAAAAAAAAAAAAAAGCCGGTTCTTAATGATGGATTTGGAAGAAGACTGGAGCGAAGGCAAAATGTGCTTTTAAAAGGTAGGATGGCCGGAAAACCTACAGCATTTATGGAAGATAAAAGGAAGCGCCTACAGCAGTTACGGAAGATAGAAGGGAAAGCGAGGAGGAGAGGTGGTTGGGAAAGTAAGTTGGGAGGTCACAGAAAGTAAGTTTCAAATATGATATAACATGAGAGTCAGTAGTATCCAGTGCTACAGAGAGTTTGAAAAAGACTGATTCAGTCATCAGGCAAAGAAGATACCAATCACTGTCCTTATTATAAGATAATTACAGGAATTGCCTTGTGGCACAGCAGTTAAGGATCTGGCATTGTCACTGCTGCAGTTCAGGTTGCTCCTGTGGCATGGGTTCAGTTCCTGGCCCACAAACTTCTGCATGCAGTGGGCGAGGCCACATCAAAACAAAACGACAACAAAATCAAAACCAAAAAAAGAAAATTATAGTACCAACTCCTCGGGATTTTTTGAGGATGACATGAAATATTACTTTGCAAAGAGCTTTGCCCAGATCCTGGCTCATACTAGGCACTTGGTACAGTAGTTACTATTCATATCAAATTGTTGTTTATCACTTTTTGACATTTCAGTGAGGGATGATAGCAGGGGTCCCTGTGGAGGTAGAAGCAACAGGGCAGAGAGCATGCGGATGTCAGGGTTTATAATTACAGAATTATAAAACACTGCCCAGGCCCCACACAGAGATGAAACTTTTATCTACTGATTCTCCTAACTTGGAAATGTCCCTCAAGGACCTTGTCGCCAGGTGCAGAGTTAACATCTGCATGAGAGGTCCACTAACTAGTACTAACTAATATGGGCCAGGTTTGTAACTTGATCTTCAGAGTTCCCATGATGTTTCCCAAACCCAGTTTCTGTCCTGCCCCTAAATGCCATTCTGGGGAAATAAAGAGGGAGTGGGGACATTTATTTATTTATTTATTTGTCTCTTCTATGGGCGCACCCATGGCATATGGAGGTTCCCAGGCTAGGGGTCCAACTGGAGCTACAGCTGCCGGCCTACGCCAGAGCCACAGCAACGCGGGATCCGGGCCGTGTCTGTGACCTACGCCACAGCTCGTGGCAATGCTGGATTCTTAACCCTCTGAGCAAGGCCAGGGATCGGACCCAAAACCTTATGGTTCCTAGTCGGATTCCTTAACCACTGAGCCACAGTGGGAACTCCAGGAGTGGGGACATTTAAAGTCTGGCCTTTATCCAAATGTGACTGAGTTGCCTGAAGCAACTGTTTAGGAGTTCGCTTGTGGCATGGCTTGTGGGCTAAGGATCCAGTGTTGTCCCTGCAGCAGCACAGGTCACTGCTAAGGCGTGGGTTCGATCCCTGGTTGGGGAATTCTGCATGCAGCAGTCATGGCCAAAAATAAATAAATAAATAAAGTGACTGTTTACTTTCTATGATCAATCTGAGATAACAAGACTGGACTAAATTTTACTTTCCCCCCACCCCTGCTTGCAAGAGCACAGGGTCTCCTGAGGAAGAACAGAGGAGCTGTAGCCTAAATAAAGAGCAGTTTTGGCACAAATGTTCTCTGCATAGCTGAGTATTGCGTTTAGCAATTTTATGACCCACTATGTGAGTACTTAACTACAATACAACGTGGAAAGTGATAAACACAGCGTACATAAGTGCTCTGGGAATTCAGAGGAATTATTTCAGCTTATTCAGGAAAGGCTTTGTGGAATAGATAGAATTAGAATTGTTTCTCTCTCCAACATTTGATTTTTAAAAATTTAAAACAGGCAGAAAAAGGGAAAGAATTATACAGTGAATGCCCATATACCCTTCAGTGAAATTCAACGTTTAGTAATATCTTGGTATATTTGCTTTCCCCCATGTGTTAAAAATATGTGCATATATACATATACATATTATATATTTTTCAGAAGCATTTGAGAGTAAGTTACACATATCATGACACTTGATTCTTGAAATCATGTGCCTCCCTTGAGAACGAGGAATTTCCCTGATATAACCACAACAGCACTGTAGCTAAAGAAAATGAAGAATCATGGCTGAGCTGGACTTTGGAGACAAGGTAGAATTTGGGTTTGGAAGGACCAGTCGTAGGTCCTCTTGGGCAGAGGGCTCAGGGTGAGTCCAAGCCTAGATGTAGTGACCTATTTTCATGCCTTTATCTGATAGGAAATGTCTCCTAGACCAGAAAGCCAAAGTGATTTGCAAAAGACCACAAAGGTAGTTTGGAATGGAGCTGGGAACCAGCAGCAGCATTTCCTGCTCCCTTTTCCACTGCTCACCACCACACTCCTCTTCCTGGCATAGTGCTAAAATTAGAACACGACACTCTTGGTTCCTACACAGGGCCACTTTTAAATCAGTCTCAGTTAAAAAAGCTTTTTGGATGGCACCTTTCTGTGTGGGTTTCCAAGATGTTGCCAACCCAAATCCTGCCAGTTCTCCTGGAAGATCCAGGTTTAAACAGGTGGAGAAATAGAAATAGCAATGACTAACTTCACAAGAAATCGTGGAAAAAGCCAGAAGTAATGTCCCAGCTTCCCGGAAGAAAGCAATGCTGTCCTCTGTGCTGGCCTCAGCTCTGCGCTAACCCCATGGCGTTGATGGCCCAGGGCACCCGGCCTCTCCTCTGCTTCTCACAGCCAAAGAGGATCCAGTAGACGCAGGAAGGTGGCTGGGCTGTGAATCCAGACTCTTGAGTACTGCCCTGCCTCTGCCTCTGCCTCTGCCTCTGATGACTTTGCACAGTGGATCTCAATCAAGGGTGCCTTTGTCCCCCAGTGAATGGTTGGCTCTGGCTGGAGACATTTTTGGTTGATGCAGCTGCAGGGCTGTTGGTGGCATCTGGTTGATAATGGCCAGGGATGCTCCTAACTGTCCCACAGGGCCTAGGACAGCCCCCAACAACAAAGGATTACGTGGTCCAGCATATCAGGCGTGCTGAGGTTAAGATGCCGTCTTGGACAAATTATTTATTTTCTTCACTCCTTCATGTGCTCACTTGGAAATGGGGGCAGCTGAGCTGGCCTGGTGGTTTTCCATCTTGGTGGTACTGAAGAATCCCCTAAGATGCTTATGAAAAAAGGCAGGTTTCTGGTCTCCTCTTCAGGGACGCCATGGTCGGTCCACAGGGCACACCTTGAGAAGTGCTGTTCTGGATGGTTTCTAAGATCCTTCTCTGTCCTCTGGTTTTCCATTTCTAAAAATGCAGATGAGCAACAAATGCCTGCCTGAGCACTAGGTGAATACAGTGGCGTGAAATGATGAGCCTCCTCAAAACCCTCCTCACACACGCATGTACCTCCACTCCCACAGTTCCGCAGAGTGGTCAAGTGTGTATGTGGTGAGGCTGGAGGACAGCCCATCTCTCCAGCTTGGTGGAATTTCCAGGCACGGGGACTGCCTTTCACTTCCTCCCAGGTGCCGTGCTTTCTCCTGCCTTTGGCTCTTTCCCATTTGCTGGGCTCTGTCTGCCTCTTCCCCCTTCTACTCCAACGCATGGGCTTTGGCTAGAGCTTCCTCATCCTTCGGGTCACAAGCTCGCCGCCGTCACTTCCTCAGGGAAACCCCCATCACTTCCCACCATCGTTCTCACTGCACATCCTGCGGTTGCTTCTATTTAAACAGATCCGTCAGCCCTGCTAGACTGTAAGCTTTGCCAGGGTTCGTTCAGCACTGTCCTTCGAAGGTGCTGCTAATTGCCAGCCCCACACAGTGCCTGACATTTTAGAAGGGCTCAGCGAATGTCTGTTGAATGATGAAATGATTGATTGACTGACTGATAGGAGGAGATAAATAAAGACGAATGGGATAGTGATTACAAACAGAGGATATATAACTTATGAGACCCACCTTGTAGGGAAACTCGGCTTGGCCTGGCTAGGGAGCAGGTGTCATTGAGTGTAGCCATGTAAAGTACTCGCTCTAACTGGACCTTCTCATCTTTCCTCTGTGGTGCCACCTCATTTGTATGAAAATCTCTTTTGTTTGTTTCTTTGTCTGTTTGTTTGTTTTTTAGGGCAGCACCTGCGGCATATGGAAGTTCCCGGGCTAGGGCTCAAATAGGAGCTACAGCCGCTGGCCTACGCCACAACCACCGTAACCCAGGATCCTAGCCTTGTATGTAGCCTATACCTCAGCTCATGGCAACACCAGATCCTTAACCAATTGAGCACGGCCAGGGATCGAACCCACATCCTCATGGATACTAGTCAGATTCATTTTCATTGTGTCACCATGGGAACGCCCTGAAAATCTTTCTTCGTTAGGAATCTCTGGTGGCTTTCCATTGCACGTGCGGTAAGGTTGGAAAACCTCAGCATGGAATATGAGGCCATGAAAGGCTGGCCCCTACCTTGCCTCTCCCACCACCTCCTCCATCCATCCCTGTGAACACTCTGCTTCAGTCAAAGCAAATGCTTCATCCTCTCTGAAATACACAGGCAACTCCCATCCTGCCACCTAGCCAACTCTTACTCATATTTTAAGACGCGGGTTAAATGTCACCTCCTCTGCAAAGACTGTTTCAAGTCCCCCAGTGCTAGACAGCTCAGCATTTTGGGCTCCAATAAGGCTGTGTCTTTATGTAGCCCTTAGAGCATAAGTATTTGTTTATGTGTGTCACTCTCACTAAGAGATGAGCAGCTCTGGGTGGGGGCTATGTGTAACTTACTCATCTTTTATTTTCTATTCCAGTGCTTAGTCAAAGGGAAGTTCTATGAATCCTTGTTGAATGAAAGAAAGAAAGAAAGGGCGGGTAGAAACAAAGCCAGAATATGACAGTGGATGCAATTTCTAATTTTGTTCTTTGTTTTATTTATTTATAGATTTTTTTTTCCCCCACAGCATAGGGAAGTTCCCAGGCTAGGGGGCTAGGGGTTGAATTGGAGCTGCAGCTGCCAGCCTGTGCCACAGCCACAGCAACGCCAGATCTGAGCCGTGTCCACCACGACCTCCACCACAGCTCACAGCAACACTGGATCCTTAATCCACTGACTGAGGCCAGGGATCAAACCTGCATCCTCATGGATACTAGTCAATTCACTACTGCTGAGCCACAATGGGAACTCCTGTTCTTTGTTTTAAAATATTTTATATTCTTGAGTGTACCTGGGGATGGGAAAAGAGGTTGCATGGGGGGAGGGGGGAAATAGCTTCTTTTAAAAATCCAGTTTTCCACTTTTATATTTTCTCTTAAGACCCACTAGATTTTAAAGTACTACATAATATGAACAGCAAACTTCATATTTCATGGCTATTTATGGGTTCGGTAACAAAGTCTTTATTCAGAGTGCACATATTTGATTTCTGACAAATAGAAAATAGCTATTCCTAATTACCTTAAAATTAATGCTCTGCATGGGTATTTTAAAATATGAACTTTTAGATTTTGCTTTCTGGGACACATTAAGCTTAACATTTTTCCTATGTTGGGAATGGAGGTGTTGATTTACATTTATCTTCTAATTTTTTTTTTTGTCTTTTTTGCTATTTCTTGGGCCGCTCCCGCGGCACATGGAGATTCCCAGGCTAGGGGTCCAATCGGAGCTGTAGCCACCGGTCTACGCCAGAGCCACAGCAACGCGGGAGCCAAGCCGCCGAGCCGCGTCTGCAACCTACACTACAGCTCGCGGCAACGCCGGATCGTTAACCCACTGAGCAAGGGCAGGGACCGAACCCACAACCTCATGGTTCCTAGTCGGATTCGTTGACCACTGCGCCACGACAGAAACTCCTATCTTCTAATTTTAAGTGTTTTGAAATTTTTTTTTTTCTTTCCAGTCTTTCAACCTTGAGCCCTGGGAGAATCCCATTTCCCTTTTTTCACATCAAATGTATTATTGTAAAAGGTTATTGGTCTTGACAGCTCTCTGAGATTGTGCCACTGGCTCAGGATATGTAATTAATTAATTAATTTATTTATTTATTTTGCTTTTTACAGCTGCACCTGCAGCAAATGGAAGTTCCCAGGCTAGGAGCTGAATTGGAGCTGCAGCTGCCAACCACAGTGACAGCAACACGGGATTCAAACCACATCTGTGACCTACAACAGCTTGCAGCAACACAGGATCCTTAACCCACTGAGCGAGACCAGGGGTCGAACCCACATCGTTATGGATACTAGTGAGACTCTTAACCCTCTGAGCCACAACGGGAGCTCCCATAGACTGATTTTAAAAATCCATATATCTCAGTGGACTGGCTTCTGAAGAAGCTATTGAAATGATTCCCCAAACACCCAGTGCTGGGTCTGGTTTGCTCAGTTGGCAGGTCTGCCTTATACCCCTATTGACTGACTCCCCCCACCCCATCCCCACTCCATTTGAAGCTGGGAAGGTTTTAAAAAGTAGCAGCTCTGGAGTTCCTGTCATGGCGCAGTGGAAACAAATCCGACTAGGAAGCATGAGGTTGCAGGTTCGATTCCTGGCCTTGCTCAGTGAGTTAAGGATCTGCTGTTGCCATGAGCTATGGTGAGGGTCAAAGACTCAGCTCGGATCTTGCGTGGCTGTGGCTGTGGCTGTGGCTGGCAGCTATAGCTCTGATTTGATCCCTAGCCTGGGAACCTCCACATGCTGTGGGTACAGCCCTAAAAATAAAATAACATAAAATAAAAAGCAAGCAAACAAACAAAAAGTAGTGGCTCAAACATTGGGGCAGATACTTCAGGAATAAATAATGCTTCAAGGGACACCATGCATAGTTCAGGATCTCTAGGTGGGCAAAGGGGCCAGAGAATATTTGAAGGAGAGAGATTCTCAGGATGTTCAGACCAGTCTAGGGTTTCAGCAACATAACAGCAAAACAGACTTAAAGGAGTGGAAGGTGGCAGGTTTCAGTTGTACATGGTCTATAACTGTCAAACATAACATTTTCCACTTTAACCTGGCTAAAAGACTCCTAATGTCATCTCCAGAACTGTCAGGAACAATTTTTGTGTGTGTGTGTGTGTGTGTGTGTGCGCACGCGCGCATGTGGGTTTGTGCATGTACATTTCCATACGCAAGGGCAGTTGTGATTTGGCTTACAGGTGTAAAGTTCTGTTTTCCTCTATCAGGTGACCATGGGTTTTGTTGTGCTCAGCAGGCCTTTTGTCTAATGCATTGACATCTTAATGAAAATCAAGAGGTAGATTCATCAAAAGAGACAAGATTTCTTGAATCATAAATGGAGAGCATGAGGGAGCCTGGCAACAACAATAATAATAAATTGCAGCTCTTGTCCACAGAAACTTGCTTTTCTAAGGTGCTTTTGATAATTACCTGTCAATGTTTCCGTTTCAATGCCCTCTCCTTGAATTGATGGAGTGTGCGTATATCCCACGAAATTCTTGTCTTTGTCTCTTGAAGTGCATTCCATTCCCAGGGATGAATAGGACAGGGGTTATTTTATTTTAGCAGCAGGGCAATGTGCCATTGTTGAATTGGACATATGTAAGCATTGCTTCCTGGTTGAAGGGAAGCAAAACAAAGCAAGAAATGAACATCAGCCTTATTAGGAAAGCACAAGGAGAGAGCTGTAGCTCTTATAGTTTGCGGGCAAGCTGTGTTTGTGGCTCCAGCAGAATGGTGCTTGTTCCTTTCTCTGAGGTTGTCAAATGCAGGTGATGTCTACCTCGTTATCTCTGTCAGGGGATGTACTGAGGCTTCTGTGAAACATCAGGACAAAGGAAGGTGGGGGTCAATGGAGTCAGTGAAGATCTCTGTTGGGAAAGTAGGGACTTCAGAGATTAGAGTTTGTCTTGATTTTAAGAAAACTACAAGCATCTGAAGACAATGAATGTTTCCTTGATTCAGCTTTTCTTCATTGATTCAACTCTTCTATTTAATTCATAGAAATGGAAGTGGGGAGGGAATTCCCATTGTGGCTCAATGGTACCAAACCCAACTAGTATCCATGAGGATGTGGGTTTGATCCCTGGCCTTGCTCAGTGGGTTAAAGCATCCAGGGGTGTCTTGAGCTATGCTGTAGGTCACAGATATGGCTCTGATCCTGCTTTGCTGTGGTGTAGGCCAGCACCTGCAGCTCCGATTAGACCCCTAGCCTGGGAACTTTTTTTTTTTTTTTTTGTCTTTTTAGCTATTTCTTGGGCCGTTCCCACGGCATATGGAGGTTCCCAGGCTAGGGGTCCAATCGGAGCTGTAGCCACCGGCCTACGCCAGAGCCACAGCAATGCGGGATCCGAGCCGCATCTGCAACCTACACCACAGCTCATGGCAACGCCGGATTGTTAACCCACTGAGCAAGGGCAGGGACCGAACCCACAACCTCGTGGTTCCTAGTTAGATTCGTTAACCACTGCGCCACGACGGGAACTCCAGCCTGGGAACTTTGATATGCTGCAGGTTTAGCCTTAGGGCGGGGGGGAAAAAAAGAAGTGGGGGGAGGGGTTGCACAGGACAATGCATCAGGGAATCCCAGCATTTCCATCAGAGGAGGACAAAGCCCCAGATTAGGAGGTATGTGTCCTGGCATCAATTTTGCTACTACTGTGTGATTTGGGACAACTACTTTGTCTATTCTCAGACTCACACTTTTTACTTGTGAGTTTTTTTGTGTATTTTTGGTAGATGAATGGTAGTGTTTCTTTATCTCTTTAAGAATCAAAATATATCTTCTCTGATGTTTCTAAGGACTCATATTCCTCACACTTGAAGAGCTGAGAGGAAATATATGCAGATTAATTTCCTAGAGACTCCAAACGCATTGAACTTTCTGTACCTGTAGTCATTTACATCTTATTTCCTTGTGTGTTCTAGTAAATTATAACGCCGACAATGAATACAAAAGCCTCACACTACATTCTTTCATGACATAAATTTTAAAAGTAGCTCTTATTGAAGCATGGTTTAAAAATAACAAAATATACTCTTATTTTAAATGAGCATCAAGTTCCTTATTTGTTAAATGAGAAAATTGGGCCAGATCCTATGCAGATATAAAACCCATTTTTTTTTTTTTTTTTTTTTTAGGGCTGCAGGTGCAACATATGTAATTTCCCAGGCTGGAGATCACATTGGAGCTACACCTGCTGGCCTCTGCTACTGCCACAGCCACAGCAGTGTGGGATCTGAACTGAATCTGTGACCTACACCACAGTTTACAGCAGTGCCAGATCCTTAACCCACTGAGCGGGGCCAAGGATTGAACTTGCATCCTCATGGATACTAGTCAGATTTGTTTGTGCTGAGCCACAACAGGAACTCCTAAAACCCATTTAAAAAAAACCAAACAGCTTAGTATCCCTAATTCTTCAAACAGTGCCTGACATAAATCTGGGATCAACTAGTGTTTATTAAGTGAACAAATGAATGGATTTCTCTTAGGCACAATCACCTGTGCAGTTAACTTGTTCAGTTGTTTGGATGGCTGGGTTTCAGAATTACAAGGGCTATTGGTAAGGATAACATACTTAATAATGCACATTTTCTGTTTTCTTGCCGTGTGAGGAAGACGGCCTTGAAGATGGGCTCTGGGGGCCCCCCACCTCCTGGTCCACATGCCCTGTGTAATCCATCCCTCTAGCGTAGGCGGGACTTAAGGATGCACTTGCAACAAGGAGGGTATAGCACAAGTGATGGGTAGTCACTTCTGAAACTAGCTTACAAAAACCCTCTGACTTCTGTTGTTTTTTCTCTCAGGGTTTCTGAGAAAGCCAGCTGCCATGTTTTGCACTTCCCTATGGAGGGATCTGCATGGCAGGGAACTGGTGTCTCCAAATAATATCCAGCAGACCTGGGGCTGCCAAGAGTCACACACATGAGTGTGGAAGTGGATCCTTTCCTAATTGAGCCCTAAAATGACTGCAGCCCTGGTGGATGCCTCTAGTGCAGTCTTGCCGGAGACTGAGCCATGCCCAGATTTCTAGACTCATAGAAACTGAGAAAATATATGTTTGTTATTTTAAATTGCTGAGTTTGGGAGATCCCTTCATGGCTCAGTGGTTAATGAAACTGACTAGTATCCATGAGAATGAGGGTTTGATTCCCGACCTCGCTCAGTGGGTTAAGGATCTGGCGTTGCTGTGGCTGTGGTGTAGGCCGGCAGCTGTAGCTCTGATTCAACCCCTAGCCTGGGAGCTTCCATATGCCTCTGGTGCAGCCCCAAAAAGCAAAAAAAAAAAAAAAAAAAAAAAAGGAAAAAAAAGTTGCTCAGTTTTTAGGTAGTTTGTTACACAGCAATTGATGATCAATATACTATGTTGCAAAAAGAACCTAAATCAGACAGATCATCCAAAGTGCATATAATCTAGATAAGAGATACAACAAATATACCAATAACTATTATGTACAATAGTAATAATAGTAATAGTAACCAATGCCTATCTAGAATTTACAGTGTGTGTGTGTGTATATATATATATATATGTATGTTTATATAACTGTATATACACACATATAAATACATGTATATAAATACATGTATATACATATATGAATGTATGTACATGTATAAATATATATTAACCTATTCATTCCTCACAGCACTATGAAATACTTGACATAACTATCCGAATTTTACAGGTGAAGAAATGGATTCACAGAAAGGTAGAGTAAATTACCCAAAGTAAAGATAGGAATCTGTAGACCAAAAGTTTAAACCCAGTTTCCAGATAACTTGCTTGTTACCACCTAAGCTCACTCACCACAAATGAGATAAGGGAAGTATCATGAAATGGTAAGAGATTCAAAGGTGTGGTTACATCCAGTTGGAAAGATAAGGACTGGATTTTTGGGGGCGGTGAATTGTGAGGTGGGGAAGATTAAACAGAATGAGATAGAAGCATGACGTAAACAGAGATTCCTACTGCAATGGACTGAGTGTTTGTGTTCTCCCCAGATTCACTGTATACTTTGTTAAGATATAGTTATTGCTAAAATTGCTGCTGATGTTCATTCATTCTCTTGCTCATCATTTCTGTCTTTACTTCTGCCAGCAATGTGGACACAGAGTTTAGTATTCGGTTCAACTCTATGCAGCACAAACTTGAAGTCAGCCTGCAAAGGGAGTGTAGGCTGCAGCTTCCCATTTTCTTGCTGGGTGTGAGCTGCCTCCTAGAGAGGTTTCAAGGCTCACATTCCACAATCTGGAATCTCAAGAGTTCAACTCAGATGCAGAGTCTCATTTTCAAAGGTGTTACATTTGCGTAATTTTACAGCTGAGGGTATCAATAGCTCAGGTAAATCAAATAAGTTTGTGCCTCTGCACAAATAAAAGCTAGCTCCTTTTCCCCAGGCCCCCATTGATTCTGGCTCTTCTCAGTGTGGCTTCCCACATCGCATCTCATGTTCAGAAATAATTTGGGCTCTGCAGCCATTGTACGCTGCCCCGCCTCTGCATGCCTTCCATAAAAACGTAAGGCTTAGTTATGGTGCTGCAGGAGGACAGCATTCTCAGTCTCAGGAGACCGGATTCAAATCCTTTTTTTCCACCATCGAAAGCTTAGAGATCACTGTCTCCTGCCTGGCAAGTTGCGGTAGCTTCATGTCTCCTTATACTCTCTCTTTCCCACCTCTGTACAGTGGACAGACAAATCACTCAAAACAATTTGCTTTAAAAAAAAAATTTAAAACAATGTTTGAATATAATTAAAAAAACACACACACAAAAACCAGAGAGACTAATTCAAAATTGCATGCAATAAAACGCCTCTCTACTAAGTCGGCCCTCTGGTACCCCAAGGACCTCTTCCTAGAAGTGACTGCATTTACCATTACTGTCTATTTTTCAGAGACTATGTATATACATATGTGTATAAGATATATATGTGTATATATATTTTTTCTTTTTAGGGCCGCACCCACAGCATATAGAAGTTCCCAGGCTAGGGGTCCAATTGGAGCAACAGCTGCCAGCCTGGGCCACAGCGATAGCCACAGCCACAGCAATGAGGGATCTGAGCCTCATCCGCAACCCACACCACAGCTCACAGCAACGCTGGACCCCCAACCCACTGAGCGAGACCAGGGATCAAACCTGCATCCTCATGGATCCCAGTCGGGTTCGTTAACTGAAGGGAACGCCTATACATGTATATTTTTGATGAATTTTTTTCTTTTATTGTGTGTTTTTAATATGTAAATTTGATCAGACAACAGAAACTCTCCATTAACCTTAGGAAAACATCCAAAATGTTTGATGTGGATTTCAAGTCCCTGCATGATCTGGCCCCTGACTGGGCAGTTTGTCTCATGCCAGTCTCCTCTGCATTTTCTTTTTCTTTTTGTCTTTTTGCCTTTTCTACGGCCGCTCCCATGGCATATGGAGGTTCCCAGGCTGGCGGTCGAATCAGAGCTGTAGCCACCGGCCTACACCACAGCTCACAGCAATGCCAGATCCTTAACCCACTAAGCAAGGCCAGGGATCGAACCCGAAACCCCATGGATCCTAGTCGGATTCGTTAACCACTGAGCCATGATGTGAACTCCTCCTCTGCATTTTCTGATTTTCACTTGGGATTTAGGATTAGTTCCTTACACCTCTAATCTAATCGAATCACCTGAGGTTCTTTGCATGTCTCCATCCTTGATCAGAATAGCGTTCTGTCTGGAGTGGATGTTGTGTCCTCTACATGCATCCCATCAGTGCTCAGCAGCCATAGATTTGAATGGAAGAGATTCACCCCAGTGTCCAAGGGTCCCCACACCCCATTCTGCTGGCTAAAATGATTGGTTCAGGTAGCCACAACTTAAGTCAACTGGGAGGCATCCACTGGTTCGAAGGGTTGGTTTGGGGTAGCCTCATCAGTAGAAAGAGGGAACTCTCTCTTTCTGTGAATATAAGCAAATAAACTCTTGCTGTTCTTGGTAGCTATTATTATGATAGAAACCAAGAGACTGAAACCAACCTATAACATTTGGCAGGTCACTTAGAATCTCAGAGAAGCAAAACCAGAGCTTTGAACAAACTGTGCCTGAAGCGGTCCCAATAAATACCTTCTATTGTTTAAAACCAATTTGCATTGAGTTTTATTTGACTTGCAGACAATTTAAACCATCCTGATACACCCTCCTTCCCCACATTGATCTTCTTATATCTGGCTAACTCTTACCGTGTCTCTAAGCCTCTTAATGTTACCTCCTCAGAGAGGTTTTTTCCAGACTTTGCCAGACTAAGTTGGATCTTCCTTTCATCTGTTTTCCTTATATTGAGGTCTTCTCTTCCTGTGTACTGGTCACAGTGGTAATGAAAGATGACTTTTTAAATGTCCTTCTTCCCCAGAGGATTGCACATTAAATACAATCTGGGCTATGTTTGTCTGGTTCACTGCTTCAGTTCCAGGTTCTGGCATGTGCCTGACTCTTATTACTGCTCAATAAATGTTTGTTAGATGCAAAAGTGAGTGAAAGAAAAAATTTATTATAGATAACTTGATCATTCACAATGATTTTTCAAGTTAATAACATTCCTATAAATTGAACTACAGCTTTTTTAAAAAGTTTATTTTATGGAGCTAAAGTTGATTTACAGTGTTGTGTTAATTTCTGCTGTACAGCAAAGAAATTCAGTTACACACATACGTTATTTTTCAGATTCTTTTCCATTATGGGTTATTACAGGATATTGAACAGAGTTCCCTGTGTTCTACAGTAGGACATTGGTGTTTGTCTTTGTTCAAGGTAGAATAGTTGGCATCTGCTAATCTCAAACTCCTAATCCATCCCCGCCACCAAAACTGCAGTTTTTTTATCTTTGGTCAAACTCACGCAAAATCTCGAGTCCCCAGGATGTTTTGCTAGCTGTAATCTGGTTCCCATCACTGAATCTCTGTGGAGGGGATGTGTGGGTGACAGTTAAGAAGCCCATTCCAAAGTAGATAGGAATCCTGGATTAGAATCCTGGACCTTTCATGGGCTAGGTTTCTGGTCTCCAGCAAATTACGGGACTTCTTTGAGCCTCCGTCTATGTTTAAAATAGTATCTGCCTCTCGGGGTCATTATTAGGATTAAATGATATAATGTGTGCAATGTGTCAACTCAATAATAGGTACTCGCATCATGTATTTTCCATCACAAAGTAAATACTTATAAACGTCTTACGTGATATCTATCTATATTTATATCTACATCTATATATCTACTTGCTATTACTGTTCTTATTTAGAGTTGGATCTCAATTTCTAGGACTTCAAAATGAGATGTCTCTGAACTCTCTTCCAGGGCTTTGAGGGGCTTTACTTATGAATGATTTAACATACATGGGGTGACCAAATGCTGGATTTTTTTTGTTTGTTTTTATTTCTGCTTGATTTAGATTCTTGTTTAATGCCAAGATTTTGAACAGCTATTATTCTTCAAAAAAAAAAAAAAGAAGATGGATTTGAAGGAGTATTCATATTAATTTATTGTTGGTTGTCTGTGGAAATGTAAAGAGCTCTGAATGAGACACTCACTGAGACAGGACAGTGCTTTTCATAATGGACAAAATAGCCTTGTTTCACTTTAATAACCTGCTTGTGGTCAAACTGGTCATGGGATTCCTTACACACAGCAGAAAGCCTGCTATTGTCATTTGCATATCAATGAGCAGACATCTCTCTGCTGTTGCTATTACACAGCACTGCCCTTTCCCTAACTTGGGAACCGTCCGGTGGGGCTGAGATGTGAAATGCACATGTCTCTTTCAGACAGACACGCATACACAAAGCATAAATAGCAGCTGCTGAGACAGCTACACAACTAAGCTATTGTGTATGTGGAGAGGTTGTGAGGGTTAGAAGTAGATCACCCATCTCCAATATCTTATGGACATATGTGTGCATATTTCTTTTACAGAAGTATTTGTATTTATAGAAATATTCTAGGAATCATCATTTTAGGTTCTTTAAGCTGTTTGCATTAGATGAGGTAGGTTGAAATGACTTTTTTTTTTTTTTTAAATAGCATTGCTTACACAGGAAACTCTCTGACTTTGAAATTCAGTGGGAAAAAAACCCCAAACCTTATTTTCTCTGCTTATCATCCCATTCCTGCCTACACATTTTCCCAGGGTTGGAAAGAGCCATTGCATTTTACCCACTTGAATATAAATGGGCATGTTAGTCTCTTGCCCAGGGCCGCTGTGGGTGTTGAGATTGGATGCAGAGTTTTGTGATTCTAGACCGATGCCCAGGGTGGCACAGAAAGGGAGGAGAGGTAATCCAGTGACCACCTCTAGCCCTCTTTGACAAGCCCTAGCACAATGCTTTTACTCATATTTTAAGGTGACCTTAACCACCCCGGCAGCATTAAAAGGTGGTTTCAAAACAGAGCCACAATTGGGTGAGGATGTATTACTCAGACCAGTTCAGTAGGCATATGCCAAGCTGAGGATAGAGTCTCCCTAGCAACATCATACTGGCCGCAGCCATACTCCGCACAGCAGAAGCATCGAGTATGGGAAATATCCATGCATATAGTGGATTTTTTAAAATTGAAAATTGATTATTAATGTCTTACTCATCCCTAGAAAAATATGAGAAACGCACAGCACACACATACCCAAGTGAAATAACAATAATCACACTTATTATCTGCTTGACACTGGTCTAGACTCTACTTGGGAATTAACACATCTGACGCCTTCCCTCAGCAACACCATGAGACGTATACTGTTATAATCCAGTTATTCGGTTGAGCAACGGAGACAGGGAGAGATCCAGTACTTGGCCTATGGCAGGTATATAAAGGTGAAGGGCACACATCTGTCGCTTTCATGTGACGTGCGGAAACTGACCAGAGGTTATAGCTGCCAAGACAGGCCGTCAGCTTCTCCACGCTGTGTTTGTAGAAGCTGTAATGGTAGGAAATAAACTTCCCACGCCCAGTGTCTTACTCTGCAGGGAGTATGGTGGACATACGAATGAAAATCATAACAAACATGAACGAGTGTTTCGTAGGCCAGGCCAGGCCCTCTTCTTTGGCATCTGTTATAGGTATCATGTTATGTAATTCCTACAGTGGCCCAAGGGGAGAGTTCTTATGTTCATTTCAGAGCAACAGAAGTTAAAGACTTTGCCCTTCATCTTACATCTAGGGAACAGGAGGGCAGGGGTCTGAACTCCTGAACTTGTGTGAAGACCACAAGCCAGGAGCGCCTTAGATGGAAAGCCTCTTCAGCTGGGGGGTTGGGAGACCCATGTGGACCCTCCTGCTGTGCTGGCAACAAGGACACCGAACTACCCTATTGGGTTCTTCCCCCTCTGTCAACCTCAGGATCTTTCCAGCCCCTCATTCTCATATCTCTTCGCCTTGGCCATGGTCAAGGCTTTCCTGTCCCATGTTCCGTCTCTTTAAGAACTGGCTGGGGCTTATTAGGGTCTGGCCAACCTGAGCATCTACCTCACAGCACTGCATCCAGTACCCTGTTATCCATGGTTTCACTTATGCAGTGTTGGGTATCTGCGACCAATTGCAGTTGGAATGTATTCATTGGAATTTGCCAGAAATGAACGATCTGTGAGTTTAAAATTGTACACTGCTGTCCTCAGTAGTGTAACGCAGTCTAGACAGGCCTGTTCCATCCTGCCCAGGACAAGAATCATCCCTTTGTCCAGCGCTGCCTGCAGGTTTGTCGCTTGGTAGCTATCCTGGTTGTCAGATCTCCTGTTGGGTCAAGGAACTCTTATTTTATTTAATAAGGGCCCCAAAGCACAAGAGTGGGGATGCCATTCAGAAAGCCAAGGAGAAGCAGGTAAAAGGTCTCCATTAAAGGAAAAGTTGAAAGTTCTTAACTTAATAAGGAAAGGAAAAAAATCCTATGTCGAGGCTGCTGAGTTCTATGGTAAAACCAAATCTTCTATTTGTGAGACCATGAAGAAGGAAAAAAAAAAAAAAACATGCTAGTTTGGCTGTAGCACCTCAGACTGCAAAAGTGTTGGCTACAGTGTGTAATAAGTGCTTAGTTAAGATGAAAAAGGTATTAAATTTGTTTGATAAGATAGTTTGAGAAAGAAAGTGCATTGACAGAAATTTTATTATAGTATGCCGTGCTAATGGTTCTGTTTATTGTTAGTTATTATTGTTAATCTCTCACTGTACTATATTTTTAAGTTAAACCTCACTATAGGCATGTATGCTTATACACACAATATATAGAGGATCTGGTATTATCCACGGTTTTATGCCTCCACAGGGCGTCTTGGAATATATCCCCTGTTGATAAAGAGGAGACCACTGTAGTGGGAGCAAATGAGTTAATATATTCCAGATACTCACATATATTTGGCATAGACTCTAACCAGTATAATCACAGCTTATTATCCTTCGCAGGGCACAATCATCCCTTTATTCATTCAATAAACATGGAGTGACTGTGATGGCTTGGGCATGGTGCAAGTCCTACCTTAGTATTTGTGACAGGAGCATTTTGGAAATGCAACGCTCCATTCATCCAAGTGGCTTTAATGGTGGAAGCCTTGGGCACCTTGGCAACCAGGCTTTTTGGCCGCTCTCAAGTCACGTTAACTCAATGGCCATTGACTCTGCTTATCTGAAGGGCTGGTCTCACTGGCACCACGGGAGAAGTAAAGGCGTTTGATTCCATTGTGAAAGAAAGAAGAAAATGGGCGTGTCTGGGGTTAGATCAACTCTTTCAGATGTAGAAGGTGCCATTTTTCTGACCTGGAACAGAAAATATATGAAATAGGAATTAGCTGACATGAAATTCAACTCCAAAAGAGAAGTTTAGTGTCCACGATGGGAATGGGATAATGTCCTTGAAATATTTTGTGTTTGTTGTTGTTGCTGTTGTTTGTTTAAATGTGGATTTTCCTTTTGCCCTTTTCTAGGCCATTAGAGATGCTGTTTCTTTCGTCTGGTCTTGCTGTTGCTACACTGTCTTCTGTTTTTGTTTTTGTTTTCCCTAATAGAACTTTGGTTCTTTATTTCATACCGGATGAACCTCAGCTGCAGGCACTTTGTGGGGAGCTCTCGCTGACTCTAGAAGAGCCGATGTGTAGCAACATGAACAAGTCAGGGGACTCGGAGCTAAACAGGCAGGATTTTTAGATGTAATGAAGACCCTCTGTCAGGCCCGATTTGGATCTGGGAGATGAGGCTCTGATTGAATTTGCTATCTTCAGAACACTGTGAGCCCTTTTGGGCCAGTCAACCATGTCCCTTCTTTTTTTCTGTGTAGACACAGAGATGAGGTTGAGTTGTCCCTGGAAGCATTTGTGGGTCAGCAGTCATCAGGAGTCATGTGTTTGGCGGATGACTTGCTGGGTCATTGTAGATAGGCCCTGTAATCTTCTTGTGTTCTCAGTTCTCCATCTGTGGAAGCGTGATAACACACCCTGGGGCACAGGGCTTCTAAGGAAAGCGCTATTCGGAAGGACGCAAAAGGTGTGTCCCTTCAGAGGCTTGGGCAGAAGAACTCTGGATCTCGGTTTGCGGGGGACATGGTAATCTTGCGGTGCTCCTGTAGCTTTAAGTCGGGTGCGTTTGAGCCCAAATCCTTGCCCAGGAGATATCAGATGTGAAGGCAGGGCGGGGCATTCCTGGTATTTCATGAATGTGGAGATGACCCCTGACATGGGCTGGCTTGTTCTGTGCTGTCGTTTTGTCGCCCTGAGAATAACCATTTGAAAGGTCACATTAAACTTGCCTCCAATGAGAAAAGGCAAATTCGTATGTGCTCAACTTTAGTTTACAAATCCCCAGTACCATCTTGGCAGTCCTGTTTTGTTGCTTTGGAGGGACTTTTCCGTGCCTCTGAGTCAAACTCTGTGGAAGGCCTGATTTTCTATCACTTTCTCTCTTACACGCTTTCTGCCTCCTCCTACCTCCACCCTGGGAACTACGAGGAAGGAGACCTGTGGCTTCTGTCTGGGTGCATTTCCCATTGGCAGTGCCCCTGACTCTCAGAACCGGGCTCTCTCCCCAAAGGGGAGCACCAGAAGCTCAGTCTGTGACCAAGGAACAGTGTGCTATCGAGCTTTGCCTGGGCTTGTTCACAGTCCTCACAAAAAATGTAAACAGAGGTGCTGCAACTCTGCCTGGGGTGATGGGCAGGACTTCAAGTAACAAAGCCAGACAAAGGCAGGAAATCTCGCTGCTTCCCCACAATAGCTGGTCCTTGCAGGAGGACGGGTTTTCTCAGTAAGAGTTAGGTGGTGGTGTTTGAACAATGAAGGGGCTCTGGGGTAAACAACCACCTGCGAAGATCTGTGGCAGTTGGTTAATCTGTGTTATTCCACACTTGAAAATTCTCCGCCATTGCATATCTTGCAGCATCAGGGGGAAATACAGTTATATGGTTACACTTGAAAGCAACAGGAGTATTCAGCATGTATTATTTATATCAGCCCCAAACTGGAATTGACCTGCACGTCTCACCAGAAGAAAGTGGTTGAATAGATCATGGTGTTTATCTGCACATCGCCCTGCTGGGTATATCTCTTTCTACCATTTAAAATGAGAGTGTAAAGTTCCCTTCATGGCTCAGCAGTTAACGAACCTGACTAGGATCCATGAGGATTCGGGTTCAATCCCTGTCCTCGCTCAGTGGGTTGGGGATCTGGTGTTGCCATGAGCTGTGGTGTAGGCCGCAGACGCGACTCGGATCTGGTGGTGTTGTAGTTGTGGCGTAGCCTGGCAGGTGTAGTTCTGATTCGACCCCTAGCCTGGGAGCTTCCATGG
The DNA here is from genome assembly GCF_016906955.1 of Phacochoerus africanus. Classification (NCBI taxonomy): domain Eukaryota; kingdom Metazoa; phylum Chordata; class Mammalia; order Artiodactyla; family Suidae; genus Phacochoerus; species Phacochoerus africanus. Next base: position 94,672,368 of record NC_062550.1, read on the forward strand.
GCCATGGGTGCTGCTCTACAAAGCTAAAAAAAAAAAAAAAAAAGAGGGTGTAAAACAGTGGGTTTTTAATTTAGATTGTTGATATCCTTGGAGAGCATGATAAAAGTCATCAGCCCCCTCCCCAGAAAAATGCCTATAGGCTCAAGATTTTCAATATCAAAGGATTTCAACATAAACTTGCCTGTCACTCAAAGGTTAAGAGCACTTCATATAAAGAACTAAGTAGAAATAATATTGAATAATTTCAACAGATGGAGTAGTGAAATAAGCAGTAAAGAGTAAAATCTCATTTTTGTTAAATAAACAAAACCTCATCTATACAAGGAGGAAGGAGAAAACCTTTCCTCAACTCTCTTAGGATCCTTGGCTGGCCTGAAATTTTTTTTGTCTTTTTGTCCTTTTAGGGCCACACCTGCAAAATATGGAGGTTCCCAGGCGAGGGGTCTAATCGGAGCTGTAGGCACCAGCCTACGCCACAGCCAGGGCAATGCCAGATCCAAGCCTCGTCTGCAACCTAAGTACAGCTCACAGCAAAGCCGGATCCTGAACCTACTGAGCGAGGCCAGGGATCGAACTCGCAACCTCATGGTTCCTGGGCTTGAAAATGCAACTGACAAAGTTTAACAAGAGAAAGGCATATACATTTATGTAATAGGTTTTATGTGACACAGATGCCGTCATAAGGAAATGAAGACCCAACAACAAACTTGAATAAGTTGGGCTGGCTTCGATGAGGAGCATAGTGTGTCAGAGTAAGAGGTATGTGTCCTAATCTGGGGAAACGTAGCCAAGCCTGTTTGCTAGGATTCTTCCTGGTGTCCTTTATCTCCATGGGCCAGGATGCTTTGTTCCCCTGGGTGCAGGAAGGGCCCCTTTCACAGGAGGCCTGCTTGGGGAAGAAAGAGGAAGGAGGAAGAGATCAGAGTGCACTTCCAGCTTCTGCTGTTTTTGTCAAACTCCTTCGGTTTAAGATATTCAGTAAGCCAGGGTGCCATAGGAAAAGGCTGAACATGAAGATACTTAACCACAGCTGCTCTGGAGGATGATGCTATCGTCTCTGTGTACCTGTTTGTATCTCCTGCCTTTCTAGAACTGGTCCTGACTTGGTTTTATAAAAAGGAACACGTCATACGAGTTTGTTTAAATTTTTTTTAAAAAGCTGTAATCTTTTTGGCAAGGGTGTTAGAAACCTGGGGATATTTCGAGCTCTCCTCTTTATTCACCAAATGATGAAACACTAGAATGAAGGGACACTAGGATGAAGGGACACTCTTTCTCTTTTTTTTGGCCACATGCAAAAGTTCCTGGGGCAGGGATTGAACAGACAATGCTGGGTCCTTAACCTGATGAGCTGCCAGGGAGCTCCCTAAGGGACACTATTTCTAAGTGATATTTAATGAGGGCAAAATGAGAAGATACCAGATTGATGAATGTTTTTGGCTGTGACATGCAGCAGCCTGATGTGGGATACCAGGGATTGAACCCGGGCCACTGTGGTGAAAGCACCAAGTCCTAACCACTAAACCACCACAGAATTCTCCACGAACTTCTTCTCAATATGAAAACACAGACAATACATATTTAAAAGATTCAAATGAATCAGAACCAATTAAAAAAATGCCAGGTGCACACGCGGTGAACAGGAAAAGCCAACCCGCAGGTAACCTTTAGCTTTTCCACTCCTGGAATGGCCTTTGGGTACCTATGTCAACTCAGTATCTTGAGAGATTAGAGATCTGACATACCTATCTCTTTCGTCTTGGCAGGCATCCGGGAGAACTTGTTCCATCCTAGCCTTAGCTGACCTTGCTGTCACAACTTGAAGGTGAAGTTTGCATATTCCCTCTTCACCCAGCAAGTGACTTTAAGGAAAGAAAAATTAGTTTGGGGGACTGTAGGGCTGTCTACTTGGCATCCATGCCCCCTTTTTTGGTGGCAGAGCACCCTCGTCTTCCTTTGCTACCCTCCGTTGCTGCAGCATAGGCGAGGCATCGGCACCCTTCTGCTCCCTGATAAACCCGTGACCCAGGCCTGGCCAACGAGCACATCTTCTCTCTCAAGCTAGGAGGGAGGGCTTCAGCAATGGTCTAGTCCCATCAGAGAGATTACAAAGAAGGAGCTCTTGATAGAGATTTCTTCACCCAGCTTTCTCAGCTGGGAGAATGGAAGCCTGGAATTGTGGAATGATCCTGCCAAAGAATGAAAGCCAAAGAGCATGGCAGAGCCACAAGGTGGAAGAAGGCAGGAAGGCTTTGGGGTTGGGCACCAAGTTCTGGGGCTTCCAGGTCTGTGTGTGCCAGAACCAAACTGGCCCCTGGAACTTTCAACAGCGTGTGAGTGTGTGGCAATAATTTCCTTTTTTTTTTTTTTTTTTGGTTTAAGCAAGTTTGTATTGGAGCTATTTCACTTACAACCAATGGGGTCCTGATTAATATACTGGCATAATACTTATTGAACATTCCTCAAATATCAGACCTTGTGTAAGTCCTTCATATGTATTGTCTTATTTAATTCTTACAATAGTCCTTTTTATCTTTTGAGGAAAAAAAAAAACAAAAAAACCCTGAGGCCCAGAAAAGTTAAGTAACTATAGCACAAGATCCCCCTGCAAGTAGTAGAAACAGATTCAAACCCAGATAAGCCCTTCTTTCTTAGCCAGTATGCTATCAACTTGGCAGTGATACTTGATGAAATTGAAACCGACAGCTGGTGGAGCGCTCATTTTTACAGAGGGTGGTCCTGAGGATAACGAGAATTTAGTAAGCACAGCCACTTTGGGGGGTTACATTTTCTTCACCTTCAGTGGAGCAGTCAGTACCCCGTTACTACTTGGTTTTGCTGTCAACTCCCAGGCAGTGTCTACAGTAGAATCTCAAGCCTCTTCCTTGTATAGTCCGAGAGTCTGGTGGAAAGGAATTGACCTGTAGATGCATATCCTCCAGTGGCTCTGGGGCTCCTTGGGCTACACAGGAGGGGACATGGAGCGAAAGTGTGGGCCCTTTAAGGATTGAGGAGGAGCCTCAGGCCACTCTGGTGGTGTGTTGTCATAAACCAGAGCGGGCTTTCTTTTCAATCATGAAGTGAACCTCAGGAGATGTATCAGTTCTGCACAGCTCCTTTCTCAGGTACTTTGCTTACACTTTGCATGAGAGAAGGGTTTGCTCGTCAGGCTGGAAGAAAACAAGGTAAACAAGTGCCTGGGGAGCACTGAGCATGGTTTTGACTCTGGCTCTGAGGTTCACGCTGTTCTCATAACATCCTGTTCTTCTGTGCTGCCTGTGATGTGGTAGATAGCGCTTCCCCCCGCCCCCTGGGCTGTTAACAGCTGAGCTCATTTTTCATAAAGATGCTGCCCTGTGAGACCCAGGAAATGGGCCGCCACTGCCTCCCCTTTTTTTACGCTGCTGGTTAACGATCGGTCTCCCCAGTTGCCTTGAGAATCCCCTTTCCATCTTCTCCAAAAGTAGGTCTTCAATTCCTTTGGCATGTGAGGCAAACTTCAAATTTTACTGGAAGCCCAGAGAGTATTAATGAGTGGGAAATAAGTCTCAAAAAAAAGTTATTTGTTTAGTGTTGGAGAAATCTGCTCTCCAGAGGCCTGCAGCTATAGAGTCGGGAAAGGAAGAGTGGCTGTTGGGGAAAGGTGTGAGGACCTCTGATGGGAGAAAAAGCAGTGGGAGTGAGGTCCTCCTAGGGACTGGGATTGCTGACTTCCGATCCATCCCTCAGTTGGGACTGGAGGGCTGAGAACTGCCTTTTTGTACAATACATTTATCAGCTTCCAAATGACCTTGTATCTAAAAATCACATTTATTGCAAAGACATGAATGGATTAAGTAATAAAATCTCACTTCTGTGGTCAGGGAGCTGACCTCAAGTTAGTTCATTGCGTTTGTAGATGCTGAAGGCATAACTAGAATAGGAATGACTTCCGATGGTGGATTACAAAGGAAATCGTTTCCTTCTGTCTCCACTGAGCTGCAGAGTCACTGCTTTGCCATCCAGGAGGTGGACCGTAAAGCAGGGTGTGTTTTTTGGATGGCTTTTGTTAGAGAGCATAACGTGCCCGCATCCTGTGATTGTGCTTCTCATTGGTCAGTTCCAAAACCTGCCTCATCCCTGGCATCATGAAGATGCTCTAAAAAGGAATGGAGACACCCTTTGTCAAGCTGAGATCTACTGAACAGAAACATACAGGAACAAAGCCATCTGTAATTTTATCTCAGTGCACCAGGGAGCCACCACCCTACTCTTTCCTCATTGGGAGAGAGAAAATAATCAGATTAGCAACTCACCACTTGAAATCTGGAGACGTGACCTACAGGCCAGGCCAGGCTTCCATGAAGGGCAGAGGGTAGGGAATGGAAGGTGAAGATTGGAGGGTCATGACGGAAGCGAGACTGGGCTGATGTGGGCAGCATGGAGGCACCATACACGAAGGCCCTGAATGGGGTATAGAGGATTCTTTGGAGGGTCGATTGTCTGAGTGCGTTTTGAAGATCAGTGTTAAAAGAACAGAGAGTGGCAAAGCCCACTTGGCCTCTTTCAAGTAAAAGCCAACATCTTGTTTCTGTCTGGCTGTTGTGTCCACTGTTTTATGCCACTCTTCACAGTCAGAAGCCAAAGATATGTATTAAAACTCCATCCTTTTCTAACAGAGACATGGAACAGAGGAAATCTAAATATAGACATTTCAATGCAGGAGGTATGTAGACGGTATATTAGTCCCCCTTTTCCCCTCTGGAGAGCACATCACATGCACGTTTACTCATCCAAGTCATTTAATTCGCCATCATTAATTGAGCAAAACCCTTCCTTGTCAGGCATGGTGGCAGGGGTTGGAGCATGAATAAAAACACTGTCTCTGCCATTTAAGTGGCCACAGTTCCAAGGACACATAGGAAATCATACAGAAGAGGGAATGATCAGCTGTCCCTGGGCAGGAGAAAAAGGCAGGTCAGGGAAGTCTTAGAGAAGAAGATGCCTGACCAAGGTGTTTGAGAATGAAAGAGAGATTCACCTGGAAGACAAACCCAGTCTTCTCAGGCAAAGGCAAAGCTTGAACAAAGGCAAAGTGGCCTGGGGGTGGGGGCTGGTGTCTGTAGAGTTTACAATTATGAGGGAAAATAGAGAGGAAAAATAGTGGGACATGATCCGGTGATTTGGCAGCTTCCAAATCACGCAGGGTCTTGAATGTCTGTGCTTCTGTTCTAAGGAAAGAACTTGGCACAACCCAGGCCAGGGGAACTTGTAAGCCCAGCAGAAGAGCACAGAGGCTGCTCAAAGACAGGGATGAGTATGCATGAACTCTTGCTTTCATTACGTACATACCTTGGGATGGGGTTGTAAGCATCTGGCAACTCACAATTTTTAGAGAATTGGTGTCTTTTTTTCCTTAGCTACAGAATTTTTTTTTTTTAAACGAAAACCACTTAAAATGCCTTGATTTGAGGGACCATTAGTCATGAAGGTGTTTCCATAGCAAACGTGTGTGGGACGTCCTAGGTTTGTTGGCACTGGGTCAAGAGAACTTATATTATTAAATTGGGACAAGGCCTGACATGATGGAGAAAAAAATTCATGGCACTGTTCCCATAGCATGAGGCCTCCATTTAAGGGCAAGATAAACGAAAGGCAAAGAGCAAGAAGAGAAAGTGCTGGAATGAAAACAAGTAACAAAGGGAAGATAAAAATGGAAATCCCAGTTCAGTGTGAATAATAGGAATGCAAATGGTGCTGCTAAAATAGGAAGGAACATTACTTTTCAAAAAGGCAAAGCAAGGGAAAATTGTAGTAGCAAAAGCATTTTGCATGGTAAAATTGTACACTGTGTATGCCTCTCAGAAGCAAAGCCACCTACTATGATTTTTCCCAGCACGATGCTGTGAATTTGGTGAGTCATTTTTTGAAGGTTTACTACAAAGCTCCAATCTGCATATTTTTTTTTATAATTCATTTGGATTAAATCTTCCTTTTCCCAGCAGCCGCCTACTAATGCTCCTATTTTATAGCCAAATTTTTCACCTGGGCTACAAAATAACATACTTTAAAAAATTAATAAGTTTATGGAATGATTGCTACAATTTATTGTTAAGTTAAAAAAACCATGGTGGCACGAAGTGTTTATGGTATGCTGCCATTTATCTACGAAGAAGGTAATCTGAATATAAATTTGCTTATATTTAAAAAAAAAACTTAGGAAAAAGTTATTTGTGAGGGAGTGAGTGAGGAAACAAGGTGGAGGGGACAGGATTAGAAGTTAAATGTCTTTGAATATTTTGTTTCTGTTTTGAATTAAAAAACATGTATGCGCTTTAAGAGTTCCCATGGCAGGCTCAGCAGGTTAAGGACCTGACTAGTATCCTTGAGGATGCCAGTTTGATCCCTGGCCTCTGTCAATGGGTTAAGGATCCAGGGTTGCCTCAACCTCTGTTGTAGGTCACAAATGTGGCTTGGATCGGGTGTTGCTGTGGCTGTGGTGTAGGCTGGCAGCTGCAGCTCCTATTCAACTCCTAGCCTGGGAACTTTCATGTGCCGAAGGTACAGCCCTAAAAAGAAAAAATATATGTATACATATTTTGCCTGATTATAAAACAAAGTTAATTACAAGACAAAGCAATCTCTAAAAATTGAAAGTGGAATAGCACATATGAACCTGAGTTTCAAAATAGAGAGAGAAATTATTTCAAGTGACTAATTATCTGTAGAAGTACCCCAAGAACAAACATTTTCTAACAAAAAAGAAACCTTAAACTGTTTTCTTCTAATTTTACTGTTGATGATAGTATCATGACAGTTTTAGATTTCCTTCTTTGCTCCTTTCCTTCCTTCCTTCCTTCTTCCTTTCTTTTTTTCCACTCTCTCTCTCTGTCATTCTTGTGTATATTGTGGAATAAAACAAATGAGAAACTATGTCGGTGTTAGGAATTAAATTTTTTGGCATGGAAGAAGGTAATTCAAATTTAAGATGAAATAGCGTTAAGTAAACACCCTGTAATCTTGAATTTATATTGTAATTGTCAGTTGAAATTGTGATGCGTTTTAATACAAAAAACAAAACAAAACAAAACAACCCAGTATGGATTCCTTACCTCTGTTCACAGAAAAGACCTGGAAACAATGAGCAGCTCAGTCAAAATGAACATCCCTGTGTTCATTAACCAGGTTCAAAACTCAGATTTCAGTCTCTCAATACTGTTTCTCCCTAAAAATAATCAGGGCTTCTTAGGAGAGAATTGATTCCAGGTTTGGGTAGGACACGTGTAACAATGAGCCTAGAATAATTTACCAGACTTAAGAGCAGGCAAACTATCTGTAAATTTGGGGATTATGTCTAAAATACTCTGGAACAAACAAGGAACAGCTTTCTACAGCCTAAGATGGGACAACTTGAGCATTAGTAAAATAACAACTGCAGTGGATTGAAATAATCATGTTTAAACTTAGAGTGATTCTAAAACACACACACAGCCTCCCTCCAAACCCCCTCAAATGCCCAAAACCATTGGTCCTCTCTGGAAGCTGTAGGTAACCAAGTCAAATTTGAAAGCTGAAAACTGAAAAGAAATAATCCAGAATATATTCTGTTTTCCAGTACACTGTACCACTGGGCAACCAAATAGAAATTAGCTTCTGCTTCAAATAAGCTAAAGGGAAATAAAATTATTAGACAGTTGGCGAAATGTGAGCACTGATTAGAAAGTTATTAATATTATGGATTCACTGTTAACTATCTATAGTTATGATAATAAATTGTTACATTTTAAAAAATTCTTAACTTCTGAAATACGCATTTCATATAGATGCATATATAATTATATATTATATACATATATATACTTTTCATGATTTTTATTTCTTCCATCATAGCTGGTTTACAGTGTTCTGTCAATTTTCTATTATACAGCAAGGTGACCCAGTCACACATACATGTATGCATGCTTTTTCTCCCATTATCATGCTCCATCGTAAGTGACTGGATATAGTTCCCAGTGCTATAGAGCAGGATCTCATTGCTTATCCATTCGAAAGTATATACATATATTTATTTACAGGTGAAATGCTGTGATGTTTTAGCTTTGTTTCTAAATAATCCAATGGACGTGGGAATGAGGAACATTCGATGGGGTGTTCATAAAATAAGGTTGAGCAGAGTTGAAAATTGTTGAAGCTGAATGTAAGGGTGTTTATATTATATTGTTCTTTTTCTTTTGAAATTTTCCATATAAAAAGTTCCTCCCCCCCCCCCAGTTGTTTTGCTTATCTCTCTTTTCCTGATAATCCTGCTTCCCAAAGTATTTTCATGCTCACAGGGCAAGGACTCAGTGAATGTTTGATGACAGCTATGCTGCTGTTGGTGGAGGTACATCTCTAGGATTGTTCAAGATTCTTATTCTGGATGAAAGTTGGACAGATAGAGAAATGAATTCTAGGCATTATTAGGCCAGTTAGTGGAGACCTCCTTGGGGGCAGTCGTGAGTTTTCAGAGGTAACCATCTGAAGTATGAAGTTCCAAGGAAGACCTTGGTCTTAAGTGAAAGATAATGGTTCTTTTATCAGGGAACAGTACTTCCTTGAACCACAAGAAAACCGTTTTTTCCAACTCAACTGCTCCTGAAAAATTGGCATGTTGTGGTCTCGTGATTGTTGAACCCCTCAAATGCAGGAAGACTCATCACTAATTATTTTACCTTAAAGCAAATGTGCTCATAACTCTTTGCTCAGTGAGTATCTATAGTTCTTTAACAGCAAGCCCCATGTTTCAGTACATTGCTGTCATTCTGAGGTTTTAATCTGTATAATTTTTCAACTGTGATGTATTGTCTTGTATTAATTCATTATTATTTTCCCCTTCCTGTTTATCTAAAGCAATACTTCAGATCTCCAACCTTCCGGATTGATCCTGTGATTCACTTTCTTTCCCTCCTTCTGTCCAACTTTCCATCTTTATTACTTTGATTTAATTTCTGGGAAATTTCTACTTTATGCTCTTAACCTTTTTTTTTTTTTTTTTGCTTAAAAACGTTCTGTTTATGTGGAAAGGATTCTTTCTTACATTTCTAATGGTTTCTTTCTTTTTAAAATAGCATCCTATTCTTGTTTCGTGGATAAATCTCTTTTTATATTTTTCTGAAAGTATAATGTTTTCGAAATTTTCTCCTGCTCCCTGCATTACCTCTGCTATCAACAAATTCTGTTTATTTATTATTATTGTTGTTATTTAATCTTTGCTTTGCATATTGGCGTCTTTCTTCAAATATCTGGTAACCCTTGGCTGACTATTCACATTTAACACTGAGGCTCCATATAGCTGATTTGAATGTTCTGTGCATAAGGCTGGGTCTTACTGACTCCTGGGCTTCATAGTAACTAAGAGTAGAACCTGTTATTTACTGGGAAATCCCAAGTGTAACATTAAGAATATTTGACAATGGGTATGGCATGGGATGGGCATCACTCAATCAGAGAAGGTGTTCAGACACTCAGAATGCACTTGTCATAAACAACTCCATCAAGAATACTGTCTGCACAGAGTTCCCCAGTGGCTCAGTAGGTTAAGGATCCAGTCTTGTCACTGCTGTGGCTTGGGGGTCGCTTCTGTGGCATGTGTTCAGTCCCTGGCCTGGGAACTTCCATGTGCCCTGGGTGTGGCCAAAAAAAAAAAAAAAAATACTGCCTATACAAGCTGGGTTCAACCTTGTCAATGGATCCTTGTCTAGGATGGCATGGTTTCTGCAGAGGGGATTTCTCCAGTGTCCTGTCCAGAGTGGGATGGGGGTAATGAAACTGCCGCGAGGGTTGGAGGGGTCCCAGCGTTCTTGCAGATCGTCCTTTAATCTCCCAGCTGTGCCTCATGCTCTTGGAATGTAGAACTTCTCAGATGCCGTCTCTTCCGAATCTTTTCCTCTCCTGTATCTTTTAAAGCTGTGTTAGAGGTACTCACTGGCTGGTGGTACAGGGGAGGATGCTGGGGGGCTGACGGCTCCTTATGCAGACTTTCTTCGAAGATTCCTTTCTTTAGTTTCACAAACTTTCACCTTCGTCTTTGGAGAGACTTGGAACCTCCAGTTCCTAAAGTATTTGGAGTTTTTTTCCTGCACAAATTGTCCTTTCCTGTTAATTTCCCTCTCTTCAGACATAAAATTTAGTTTAATGTATTAAGTCAGTTACCACTTTATCCAACGGTTTTCTTTCTCTCTTTGTTGTACATCCTTCATTTGCTCTCATTTCCTTTCCAATTCTCTTTGCTATTATTGGTTTAAAGTGTGTATGTGTGTGTGTGTGTGTGTGTGTGTGTGTGTAGGTGTGTACTTAATTTCACTTTACGTTTTTAGAGGCATTTCAAAGGAGATAAAATGAATATGTGTATTTAACCCACTATGTTTACCAGAAAATTTATCTTTAAATTCTTAGGATATGTTTAAACAATTAGTTTTGGACACCAACTAGAGCTCATCATCAGCATTTAGATGCTCCCAGAAAACAAAATAATATTAATATTTTTTCTTTCCTTGTGCTTCATCACTTTCCAATTTGGGATCATCTGAAATTTTAATTCCAAATTATAATAAAAGTAATTTTTATGCTATTCATAAAAAAGGGATTTAAACTCGATACATTTTTCATTGTTTCTTTTTCCGCCTTGTACCATGCCTTCTTTTTCTTTCTTGTTTCTTTACGATAGCCCGTATTTCTCCTTGTCTCGCCTTCTGAGTTTTGTTGGCATACAAGTTTGAATAACTTGTTTACATTTTAGGTGAAGTTGGTGCAGATTACAGGCCTTGTCTCAGTGGTTGTGGAGGCAGAAGACATCCTGCAGGGAGGAGAGGCCAGCATCACTAGCTCCCTGTGACAACGAACTGCCCCAGCTCTTTGGTCCCTGAGCCCACGTTCCTCTGTTTCAGCCTCTGGGCAATCACTGCTCTCTCTGGCTCTGTGTATTCAGAAAGTGGGCGGCGGGCTGACAAACCCAGTTCTTCTAAAGGCACTGCCCCAATTAATCACTGTGACAATTGCTCCCCGACCTCCTTCTGCCTGAAGTTCCCTGTAATCTCTCTCATCCCACACTCCTTCGCTCCTCTGCGTTGTTTTCCAGGTCTGGTTTCACCAAGAAGTCAGTCCTCGATGCTCTGTATCTTTGACAGTTATCTTACCTCTTTAGTGTGGACACCACTCTTTCTCGTTTTCCGGTGCTGTTATAAATATATTTCTTTGACCTCATCAAAGAAGTTAGAGTGGGAGACACTGGATGTTTATTCTGCCATTTTGCTCCTATTTCTGGGCAGCATACAGAGCATATGTAACAACGTCCCGCTAATCAGCTGGTCTATTACTGCTACGTTGTTTCAAAAAGAAAATTTAAGGTCTTCTCCCTTCCTTTAGGCTTTTTTTTTTTTTTTAATAGTCTGCTCACCTTTATTTTTGTTTAGTATAACCCACCATATTGGTAAAATCTGTCTTTTTTGCCAGCCACACACAAAAACCAACAATAACATTTTAACTCTGATGCTTAATTACTGTGTATATTCTCTGCCTAGTGGCAAAGGAAGCATTTCCAGTATAGATTCCCCACCAGGACTAAGAGTATCTGTAAAGACAGAGTCATATGAAAGAAAGCCAAAAGCGTACAATGGAAGTGGTGTTGTCCAAAACAGTTTTCTTTAAATGTACTTATCTGAAAAGGACTCTGTATGTTCCTTCAGGGAAATGGATAATTTCTCTCCCCACGTTTTTAATTGGCAATCCCCTCATTTCCTGGATCTGCATTATCAACTTTCTTGCTTGCTGCTGGAGCCAATGCAAGGAATATTAATATTCTACTAGAAAGTTAAAATGTTTTCTATAAAAATAGGATTGCTAAAGAGCTATTTCTGTGCTCTTTAAGGTATATTTTCTTTAAGAGAAACTGTTCTCATTTATTGGTACCAGTCATTGCTTTTGCCGTGGAACTCCATCTCTGAAATTATGATGTAAAACCTTAGAGGTTAATTCATAAAATTTTGTCTAAGGCATTTTCAGCAATAGTATTAAGGTTAGTGTTCGTGTTACTATATTGTGTGTAAGAAATGAATACCAGGAAGTGTGGTTTATCTAAATTAATGTAATTCTCTTAGGTTGAAGGAATGATGATTCTTTCAAGCTTGCCAAACATACTCAGAATTCCAATGTTATTACTCATGTAAATTTAGAAAAATGATGTATAAATACCCCTTTTTAAATAAGAAAATAGATCTGTATATGTTTAATGCTTTTTATTTTGAGAGTATCAACATCTCAACATGTCTAACTTCTGGGTGCTTGCTTAGAATATTTTTCTCTTTTTAAAAAAAAATTTTTTTTTGTCTTTTTTGCCTTTTCTAGGGCCGTTTCCCATGGCATATGGAGGTTCCCAGGCTAGGGGTCTAATTGGAGCTGTAGCCACCGGCCTACACCAGAGCCACAGCAACGCAGGATATGAGCCATGTCTGCTTGACTTACACCACAGCTCACGGCAATGCTGTATCCTTAACCCACTGAACAAGGCCATGGATCGAACCCACAACCTCATGGTTCCTAGACAGATTCATTAACCACTGCGCCACGACGGGAACTCCTAAAAAATTTCTGTTAAAGAAGAGTTTGCTTATAATGTACCAATTTCTGCTGTACCACAAAGTGACTCAGTCATATGGATATGAACACGTTCTCTTTTAAATACTGTTTTCCATTATGGTCTACCCCAGGAGGTTGGTTATAGTTCCCTGTGCTCTATAGAGTCAGACCTCATTGCTTATCCATTCTAAATGTAAAAGTTTGCATCTACTAGCCCCAATCTCCCAGTCCATCCCGCTCCCTCCCTTTCCCCCTTGGCAACCACAGGTCTGTTCTCTACGTCTGTGAGTCTTTTTCTGTTTTGTAGGTAGGTTCATTTGTGCCATATGTTAGATTCCACATATAAGTGATACATGGTATTTGTCTTTCTCTTTCTTTTTTTAAGATTTTTATTTTTTTTCCCACTGTATTTGATTTACAGTGTTCTGTCAATTTCTGCTGTATGGCAAAGTGACCTAGTCATATACACATATATATGTATATTTTTCTCACCTTATCCTCCATCAGTTTCCATCACAATGTCTTTCTCTTTCTGACTTCCTTGACTTAGTATGAGAATCTCTAATTACATCCACATTGCTGTGAATGGCATTATTTTGCTCTTTCCTATGGCTGAGGAGTATCCCATTGTGTATCTGTACCACACCTTCTTAATCCTTTCATCTGTCAATGGACATTTAGGTTGTTTCCATTAGACTATTTTTATCTTAATACGCATGATTCCTGTGTGCCTTTAGGTTTTACCTGAAGCCTTCTTTGCTATGCGTCTTATTTTTAACGCTAGCTCTCCTTGTCCCTGAGACACATGTTGAGCCTTATTTAGGTTTTGCAGCAAATAATAAAAAGGAGAACTGAAAGGAACAGGATATTCGGATGCTACAAGGGACTAACAAGATCATTTATCTCAGGCTAAAGAGAAAGGGTGTACATCCTGGTACGTAGGTGAGGTTCTCTGGCCTCTCTTACTTCTGCCTCTGCTTCGAGCAGATGATTCAGATTAAGATGATGCCAGATTTCAGGAGACCTAAGAATGTTTTTAACTCTCAAGTGTGGATAATACCTATTAAACTTTTACCTTGCTTTTGAAGAAATTTATGCTTAAAATGTGTGTTTCTGAATTGTCTTTTTTTCCTAGTCGTCTGAGCTTATGATTGAGTTTGTAAAATAAATGAAGTTGCTGAGGCGAACTCTGAATAACTACAGTATGGAAGGTCCATGACTGTCACCTTGGAACAAATATTGCTTGTCAAAGACTAAGTATAATAATATAATATTTATTTTGAGTCCTTGAAAAAGTTCCGGTCTGGTCATTGTAGGCTTTTCTGTTTAAACACTAACCATTTTCTGTATAAAATCAAACAAACCTACAAGCAGACAGCAAAGAATCTGGAGTAATTGACTGGGCTTTGTCTAAAAGCGTCTTTTAGGCATTGAATTAACAAAGAACACATTTTTTCTGTTTTCCATATAATGCTAATAGTGGAAAGCTAGATAGATTACTATTTAGTTGATAGCTTTTGCCTTAAGCATATTCTTTCATTCCTGGGGCGGGGGCGCGGTGCAGCAGGGTTGGGGAAGAGAGAGAGAGCGTGTTTTTAAAAGACAAACCATGACCTCTTTGGCAGTTAGCACCCTTACAAAAAAGTAAAGGGTTTATTGCAACTTGGTTTGGAAGTAAGAGCCCTGAAAGAGGAAACCCGAGTTTCACTTCCAGCTCTTATACGAATATTTGGGTGATGTTGAGCAAGTCATTTGCTTTTTCTGGATCTTAGTTTCCTCATCTGTGAAACTATGAGGGGAATAGGACTTAATTTCAAAGGTCCTCTCAACTCCAAAGTTTCATAATTCTCTGAAATAAAATGAGTATTCATACTTCACTGATCCCCGCAGTATATAGAGAGGGATACAGTGAGGAGAAAGAAAGGGGAAGAGGCAAGGAGGGGGAACAGAAAGAGGGGGGAGGGGGAGCGGAGTGAAGGGGATGGAATGGCAGGGAAGGGAGGGGGAGGTTGCCGGGGGACGGGGAGGGGGGACGGTGTCTGATGCGGGCCAGGAGGGGAGGCGGGAGGGATGGGAGGGAGGGAGGGGGCCAGCGGGCGAGGGGGGGGAGAGTACGCGAGAGTAGCGGGGAGGGATGAAGGCAGGGGAAAGGAGGCGGTGCAGGGAGGCGGACGAGCGGCAAGCGGCTGCGGACGCGCAGGGAGAGCCAAGCGCGGCGGGGGGGCGGGTAGCGGGGGAGCCGGGTTGGATCGCGTCGCGCTGCTGGAGAGAGGGGAGAGGCGGGCGAGGGGAGTATGAGGGAAGCGAGGCGCGATGCGGGATGAGGCGAGAGGGAGCAGATGGAGGGAGACGAGCGAGAGCGAGCTGGCTGCGAGGGATGGAGGGCGACGCGCGCGGAGGAGGGGGAGGAGGGAGGACTACGCGGTAGCCGGGGGATCGCGAGGGGCGCGCGCGCGGGCGGGAGTGAAGCCGCGCGACGTAGTATTAAGGCGAGAGGTGGCGCTGGTAGAAGGTGCTGCGGGTGGCTCTAGCGGGGCGGCGCGCGAGCGCGGGAGCGAGGGAGCGAGGCGGGAGCTTTGAGGTAGGGCGAGCTGCAGGGCGCCGCTTTGCTCTATCTCTGGCTGGCTTTCTTCCGGCCGGCTTTCTTGCTTGCTGGAGGGCTGGCGGGCGGGATGGAGCGAGGGAGACCGGGAGGGTCTTTCTCTCTTCTCTCTCTGTCTTTCTCGCTATCTTGCGCTCTTTCGCTCTTTTCTTTCTTTCTGGTTTCTTTCGTCTCTTATCGCTATGTTTCTCTTTTCTCTCTTTCTCTCTTTCTTTCTTTCCTTCTTTCTTTCAGTTTTGGCCACCCCACAGCATGTGGAGTTCCCTGGCAAAGGATCAGATCCAAGCCACCGTCAGGACCTAAGCTGCAGCTGCAGCAACACCAGACCCTTAACGCACTGTGCTTGGCCGGGTATCCAACCTGCATCCCAGTGCTCCCAAGGTGCCACTGATCCCACTGTGCCACACTGGGAACTCTGAAAGTAGCCTCTCTTATTGGACAAGCCTACATTTAGAAATAATTTTATCTTCATCAACCCAGCAAGCTTTGCGATTTGGGATTTATGAGTAACTTTTCAGTTATTATAGTCAAAAGTTCAATTACACTTCTTTCCTAAAATGTGCTTATCATATAATAATTTTTTTTAAAATTGATTATTTTCTTTCAAAGGAATATAATGGTTTACATTCATCTATGTATTTCTGTGATTATTTAATTATCTGCTTTCATATCAGGCTATAAGGTCCACGAGGGCAGATATCATTTTTGTTTCGTTTACAGTTGAATCCTAGGGTTTAGTATAATGCTTGGCACCTCGTGTGTGTTCTCCTAAGGAGGAAGTGTAGTTGTATAGGCTGACCAGGATGGTTATACCCGATGCTGTTATCTTTGTATCATTCAAGAACTTTCCAGAAGAAATTATGAGACCCCCCACTAGAGTCTTTCTGAGTTCTCTGCATTATATTGTTGATAGGCATTTTCTCAGTTAGTGGTTTTCTCTTTTTGGAGGCAAATAGAAATGGTCTTGATCTGGCTGATGGATTTCCTACAGCCACTAGGTATAAGACAGTGTTTAGATGCTATCTTTTTTTTTTCTTCTTTTTTGTCCTTTTGTCTTTTCAGGGCCGCGCTTGCCGCATATGGAGGTTCCCAGGCTAGGGGTCCAATTGGAGCTGTAGCTGCCGGCCTGCACCACAGCCACAGCCACTCCAGATCCGAGCCGCATCTGCCAGACATCTACACCACAGTTCACGGCAACACCGGATCCTTAACCCACTGAGCGAGGCCAGGGATTGAACCCGCAACCTCATGGTCCCTAGTCAGATTCATTTCCTCTGCGCCATGACAGGAACTCCTGTTTTCGCTGTTTGTTATTTCTGGAGAAAGGCTGTTTGTATACCAGGTTTAAACATCTAATTGATGGTGCATCCTCCTCTACTTCCCCACAAACTTTTATGACCCTTCCTATAGATCCTTAATTTCAATTTGCCAAAGTACTTGGTTAAGCATTCTGACTCATCGTCCTCCCCAAGGATGTGGTGACTCACACCAGCCAGCCGGCGAGACCACAGTCAGGACAACGCCGGCAGATGCAGGATGTGCCCCCTGAGGACACAGTGGCAAGACGAGTCGGTGGGGACAGAGCTTCTCGCTGGTTATTATGTCCAACCAATGTCACAGCTCAGTTAGATCAGGAATTGTGAGCATTTTTATAATATTTCTTCATAAACCGTAACTGTAGCAGACGGAGCTTGGGTACTACATGGAAAGCAATGCCATCATATTGTTTGAAGAATTTTGCAAGGATAAAGGTTCAGTAGGGTTAAAAGAAAAATCATCTCAATTCTCCTTCTTATTTCCTCACTCCTTCCCTTTTTCGTTCATTCGTTCGTTCCTTCCTCCCTCCCTTTCGTTTCATAGGCAAGCCATTTTCTAGAGGGAAATTCTTGAATCTTAGAGTTGGGCAGTTACTATTTAGCGTCTTGCTGTTGCCATTTTCAATCAAGTCACTTTAACCCTTTCTGAGGCTCAGTTTCCTCAACAGGCAGATCATAAATACTTCACAGGGTTGTAGGGAAACTTAAGTAATACAATAATATCAGGTACTATTTATTAAACATCAATATATGCATTATCTAATTTAATACTAACAATAACTTTGCAAATAAAATGTCTGGTACATGGTAGGTGGCATATAAATAACCAGGTAGTGGAAATATTGTGTGATTTCTATACGATGTTTTTTAAGTAAATGCTTACTTTATTATTTGTTAGCTGCCATTTTCATGTCCTTAGGCTCCGCTGTCCCTGCCACCAAAGTAAAACTGATTATTCATTTGTTCGAAAGGGGTTCTTTGAGCATCTGCTGCATACCAGGTATGGCATGTGTTACTTGGGGGAAAATAGGGAGCAGGGAACAAGACACAGTCCCTAACTTCAAAGGGGTTATAACTGAGCAGAGGTTCTAGATAAATAAAAAGACAGTTGTAACCAAGAGCGATGATCTTGACAGTAGGAAATACAAAGCAGATGTCTTAGGAGAGACCCCCTAATCCCAGTTCAGGGGTTCAGTGAGAGCTCCTTGGAGGACATTACATCTATGCTGGGACTTGAGGGGACAATAAAATGGGGATTCCAGCCTGCAGTGCACTCCGGGGAACTCTCGATTCAGAGGCACCAAGAGGAGACGCACTGTGACGTATGTGAGACACCAGAAGCAGTTCCTTCTGGAGTTTGAGGGGCTGCATGGTGAGAGCTGCAGCTGGATAGGCCGGGCTGCTAGGTCATAGACAGGCCTGGGGCCCATCCAGCAGACACCGTCTCATCTCTGGCTGCCTTCCAGCTGTTCCTGAGTCCTCAGTTCCTCTCCTCCTCAGCGGGGCTCTGGAACGAGGGCCAACTGTCCCGCTGCCTGCAGACTCCTGGTCCGAGGGGGCATACAGATAGGGTGCTGACCCCTTATTCTCATGTAATCTTTTAAGCTGTGTTCTTGGTCCTGAAGAAGAAAGGCTTATCTTCCTAGTAACGTGTCAAGACATCCTTGCTCAGTTGGCTATCTCTCAATATCAGCCCTCCCCAAATGGAGGGGTATTGGGCTGTGGGGCCAGGAGACTCTTCTCAAAGGCTCTTCTGGCCAGGACCTTGCATTCTGGGGCCCTTTTAACAGCTCAGGAATCTGAAGCCAGGCTGATGAGAGTCAGCTCTCACTTTACTTGGCCTCTCTGAATCTAAGCGCCTTCTGGAAAACCTGAGCAATCAGGATCTGGGACACGGCCACCTAATGACCATTGTACTTTTCCTGGGACTGGGGAGAGAAATGATAATCAGATCAGTAAGCTGTGTGGACTGACTCATTGATTGACTCACAGATAGTTTATCTTTCAGCTTGTGCTGCAGAAAGTTCTCCCTCAGTAGCTAGGCTGCCAGACTGCTGAGAAGAAACTGAGGGGTGCTCAGGGTCCGGAGAGAAGAAGACAGGCAGCCAGCGCTCAACACTGTCTTTCTTTTATGCACAAGTCAGATGCGTATGAGGTCTGTGTAAAGGTGACTCTATACCTCACATCCAGACCTTGGGAAAACGGCTGGTAGTAATTACTGTCCTGGGACAGCAGGAATAAACTAGGACTGTTGCAGGCAGCCCCAGATGTAGGGTTGCCCTAGCCATGAGCTCCCTGGTGGTCTGACATTGCTTCCAGTTCGTGGTGTCTATAATTGGGGGGAACACAGGGCCAAGTCACTTCTGAGTCTTCTTATGGCATCATTTTTTATGCTCCCAAAGGCAATTTTTGGAACATTCTGCCTTCTATGAAATCCTCATGTTTCTGAAAGGTCATTCTTAGCCCTTTTAATATAAGATGGTTGATTTCTATTCCGAGCAAAGGAATGAGGTGGTAAAATGGAAAATCTGAAGGGAGAGATAATCCTGAAAAGGAAAACTTGAGCTGGATCTTCTGGCTCTCTGTAATCCTTTATTAATTAGATTGTGGAGGGGAGACAGCATTCTCTTTAAAGTGTTGCCTCTTAAATTCTGTCTCATACATTATTAACTTTGATGATACCAGACTAAGTGGGTAGGGATAATTATTTGTGTTATTACTGTTTGTCCAGAGAGGTGACAAGAAAGAAAATACGTCACATGCAACTAACAGATGAGAGACTAAGAAGGCACTTTCTTAATTTATAAAGTGTTTTCTTCTAAATATGTTTCTTGGTAAAGTTATAACTAAAATGCCAGTGTGTTGTGAAGCCAGTACCATCTCAGCAGCAGTATTTTTCTTCACCTCAAACTAAGCAGGTCGTGGGAGAATTTGGTGACCAAGTGTTACTTTCATTTTTTTTGGTTCCTTCCTCCATATTCTAACACTATTAAAAACTAGCGTTTTTTGTAGCACTGACTCCAGAAGCAGAAGTTCTCACCTCAGGGAGACTGTGTTCCTCAGAGTGTATGTGGCAATGTTGGGGCACATTTTTTGCATGTCACAACCAGGGGGTGGAGTGCGTTTGGCATCTAAGGGTTAGAGGCCAGTGATGCTGCTAAACATTCCACAAAACACAAGGCAGGACCCCAAACAAGTGATCTGGCTGCAAGTGTCAACAGCGTTAAAGTTGAGAAATTGCTCGGAAGCATTCACTTCATTCATTTATTTATTCATTCAACAGTCATTTACTGAGAACCTACTATGTGCAGGCACTGCACTGCTGAGAATGTAGCAATGAACAAAAACCCCCACTCATGTCCATGCACCCCTGTGTTCATAGCAGCACTATTTACAGTCGCCAAGACACGGAAGCAACCTAAATGTCCATTGACAGAAGAATGGATAAAGCAGATGTGCTTTATAGATATACCAGCCATTAAAAAGAATGAAATATGGTATTATATCACTTATAACTGGAATCTAATATCCAGCACAAATGAACATCTCCTCAGAAAAGAAAATCATGGACTTGGAGAAGAGACTTGTGGCTGCCTGATGGGAGGGGGAGGGAGTGGGAGGGATTGGGAGCTTGGGCTTATCAGACACAACTTAGAGTAGATTTACAAGGAGATCCTGCTGAGTAGCATTGAGAACTTTGTCTAGATACTCATGTTGCATCAGAACAAAGGGTGGGGGAAAAAATGTAATTGTAATGTATACATGTAAGAAAAAGAATGAAATAATGCCATTTGCAGCAACATGGATGGAACTAGAGATTACCGTACTAAGTGAAGTAAGTCAGACAGAGAAAGACAAATGCCATATGATATCACTTATATGTGGAATCTAAAATATGACACAAATCAGCATGTCTATGAAATAGACTCACAGATACAGAGAACAGACTGGAGGTGCCAAGGGGGAGGAAGAGGGGGAGGGAGGGAAGGATTGGGAGTTTGGGATTAGCAAATGCAAACTATTATCTGCAGGATAGATAAACAACAGGTCCTACTGTATAGCACAGGGAACTATATTCGGTATCCTCCGATAAGCAATAACGGAAAAGAATATGAAAAAGAATACATATATTTATATGTGTATGCATTGTGTATGTGTGTGTGTGTGTGTGTGTGTGTATAGCCAATCACTTTGCTACACAGCAGAAATGAAGACAACATTGTGAATCAACTATTCTTCAATAAAATTAAAATTTCAAAAATTCCCAGAGTTCCCTTGTAATGCAGTGGATTAAGGATCCGGCACTGCCACTGCAGCTGCTCAGGTTGCTGCCATGGCGCCTGTTTGATCCCTGGCCCAGAAACTTCTGCATGCTGCGGGCCTGGCTCGTCCCCTAAAAAATCCCCATTCTTGTTTGGTTTGCAGTCTAATAGAAGAGATAGGGAGAAGAGTCTAATAAACAAGAAAAATAAAAAGTTACAAGTATTAGAGGGAAAAATCAAGCTGGGAAAGGGATAGGAAGGGTTAGTAGGGAGTATCACTCTTTGGGGTAGAGAATTTGTCACTCTTTCTGGATAAGGAAACTGAGGCTTCGAGAAGTGAAGTCCTTGGTCAAGGGTGACACTGCTTCCAAGAGGCATAGCTGGGATTTGATGGTGCATGTGTCTGATGTTTTAGAGTCTGAAGTGTTATTTCCACTTGGGCTCTGTTATATGTTATCACCAGAAACAGGGATTTCCTTGCTTCTCGTTGATGAAATTCCGCTTTTTTAACATACTGATAACTGTCTCCTGCCCCACCCAGATCCTTCACTTCTGGAATCTATATTTTTGGGTTTTTTGGTTTGTTTGTTTTTGGCCACACCCGTGGCATGTGGACGTTACCGAGCCAAGGATCAGACCTGAGCCACAGAAGCAACCTGAGCTGCTGCAGAGACAACACCAGGTCCTGAATCTGCTGAACCACAGGAGAACTCAGCATCTATATTTCTGTTGGTTAGAACATCCCCTGACTATAGCCTTGTCCTAGATGCATCAGGACCTAAACATGTTCAAAGCTCTCTGCCTTTTAAAAAATAAAATGAAAAAGTCCCTACTTTGATTTGACAAGCCTTTCCACTGATAGCTCCTCCCTCTTCTTTCTCGTAGCTTAAATGTCTTAAAAAGGTGTCATTTATGCTGTCTGTAGCCCCTTACACTCCTTTCATTTACTTGTAAAAGGACCTCGGGACTCCTTCCGCACAAACTGGTTTTGTCTCGGTCCAGCAGTGACCCCCTGGTCTCCATTTGTACAGACCGTGGAATTCTTCGTCTTCCCCTTCCTCAAGTGGCCTCTCCCAGCACTTGGTGCCCATGACCTTTGGTGCCTCTGTGTCTGACGTGCTTCTCCTCTTGACTTTCACCTTTTAGCTCTGGAAGTTCCTTCTTCCTCTTGGGCTTTTTCTCCTAGGTGGCCTTCATGGGTTCCTCTGCGCTGTCACCCCTTGGGAAACTGGTATCCTTCAGTATCTGGTTCATGGTTTCCTTTGTGTTCAATTAAGGCTTCTCCTGACTTGTAACTTAGTGTCAAAGGTGAGTAACCCACCCTGGAAATTGCTGAGATGTGAATGTGGTTTCATGTCATAAGAGGGTGATGTGTGGGTGTAAGGACCCTTCCCTCCCCCCCCTTCCTTCCTTCCTTCCTTTTTTTGCTTTTTAGGGTCACACCTGCAGTACAGGGAAGTTCCCAGGCTAGGGGTTGGATCGGAACTATAACTGGTGGCCTACCCCACAGCCACAGCAACGCGGGATCCAAGTCACATCTACACCACGGCTCATGGCAACGCAGGATCCCGACCCACTAAGCGAGGCCAGGGATCTAACCTGCGTCCTCATGGGTAGTAGTCGGGTTTGTTACCACTGAGCCACGATGGGAACTCCATGAGGACTGTTTCTGATGTGCGATCTAGCCACTCAGACTCCACTCTCCTGAGCTCCACTGAAGGAGCGTTTCAGCAGGAACTCCCTTCAACCCCCTGACGATTGTAGGGACTCCCTAATTGGTCCCTCTGTCCCCAGCTTTAGCTTCAGCTTTATTCTCACCACATTCCTCTTTCCAAAAGGCAAGCCTGATCAGGATCTAGTTTCTACTCCCTCGTATCAGTCCATTCAGGCTGCTTAACAAAATAGCATAGACCGGGTGGTTTATAAGGACAGACATTTACTTCTCGCAGCCTGGAGGCTGGGAGATGCAAGATCAAAGGGCCAGCATGGTAGGCGGAGGGCCCTCTTCCCAGCTCATCGATGCCTGGTCGTCTTTTCTCTGTGTCCTCCCATAGGAAGGAAGCGGCAAGTGACGCTTACTTTATCACTGCAGGTTTGTGCCTCTGAATCCCCGTCCCGTATTTGGCCCCCTCCCCATCCTCCTCTCTTCTGGCAGTTTGTATATATGAGTCTTCTTCCTCTGTTATGTTTGTTCTTTTGTTTTTTAGATTCTCTATATAAATGAAATCATACAATATTTGTCTTTTTTCTGCCTGACTTCTTTTACTTGGCATATGCCCTCTGGGTCCATCATGTTGATGGACATGAATGGACACGAATGACCAGATTTCCTTCGTTTTTATGGGTAACTAATATCCCACTGGGCATAATCACCGCCTCTTCTGTAAGAGCACTCATGACCTAATCACCTCGAAATACCATCATATTGGGGATTAGGTTTCAATATATATGAATGTGGGCACCCCTGTCTGCAGCACCGCTTCATCTTTTATAACATGGCTTGTCTACACTCATGTTTTCATGTTGTTGCACTGTTTTGCCATCTGCCTAGAATGCCTCCCCACCCCTACTCCACAGTGTGGACCTTGGGAGGGCCTACTCATTCTTCAAAGCTCACCTTACTGTACAATAGAAAAAAAAAATGTATTGGGGAAATTTAAAAAAATTAAAAATTTAGAAAAAACCCCCTCACCTTCCGCATTCCTTTTGAACCCCTTCCCATCTTTCTAGGCAAAGTACTTTCACATACGCCCTTCTGCCCCCCATCTCTGATGTGACTGTGCATTCTTTTCGGGTAGAGAGAAGAAAATTCAAGGGCAAAGTTTCTTTCCTCAAGCAAGTTGTTCTACCCAGCACTGTATCTGTTGTTTTCTCCTTGTAAGGCTTCTGCAGTCTTGAATTCCTGTCACTAATTTGCTGCATGGTCCTGTATTTTTTACTTAACCTCTCTGAGCTATTTTATCAACTCAAATTCTGTCAAATAATATTCTAACTCAAAGAAATGTGTCAAATTCTCCAGAAGAAAAGATGTCATAAACCCAAGATGAAATAAATTGTCCTTCATTAAAATAATAATTTTTGTCATCAAAGAGTTCATTCAGAGCCCAACAAAATACAACTATTTCCAAAGAAAAATGTCCCCCTCCTTATATGTCTTTAAAGCTTGAGACACTTATCACAAGGCTTTTCCATGGAAATTTTTTTCTGGTTCACAAGATTGTCATTCACCTTTTCCTCCAATTTCTTCTTAAATTTTTGAAAAACTCAAGATTCACCTTTTGCTATTTTACTTAGCTCTTTTCCCCCCTCAAATGAAAGGAGAGTTTCATGTCAGAGAAGCGAGGAGATAAAAGTTTAAAATTATATGCCCTTGATCTTGATCTGAAGCTTTCCTATATTATCAGCAGCACTTACTGTCACAACCTGGGGACAAGAAGTGAAGCAATAAGAAAGAATTAGAATAAAAGAAATGTAGAGATGAATGCCAGGTACCTTTTATTCATTCTATTACTCCTAGTTTTGGAATTAAAATCATCTTTTAAAACATCTCCTTTTGGTGAGGTAGGTATAAATGTGTGGGAAACAAATAATTGTAAGAGAAAATAACGGAAGAAGGAGAATTTCAATCTGGGTGTCTTTTAGTTATAACATTTTCATGACCTACTGATACTTCCATGGAATATCTCTGTGCAAGGAAAACCGATGCTTAGACACTAGGAGTGGAATGGGGATGGACGGAGAGAAAACTAGACCCCAGTGATTGCATTTCCTGAGCTATGTGTTTCTATAATTTATTTCATGTAACCTTTCCAATAACTCTGTGTCGTATATTTACCTACTTTTAAGTTAAACCAGCTGGGACTCACTAGAGTAGAGCCGAAATTGAAACTGGGGTTTTCTGACTCAAACACCAAACCACACTGCTGTCCCACTATAAATGTAGAAATAAATATCCTGACCTCAAGCAGTTTATAATCCTGAAAATACATGAAAATGTCTCCTTAAAAAAGCAAAGTCAGTAGACTGCATATTTATCCTATTTCAACTACTGTAAAATAACTCCACCTACACAGTTATGAATGTTCAGCCTCACTGCTAATAGAGCATCCATTCCGAGATGGTTTTTTTTTCCCTTGACAGTGATGGAGAAATGTACACATATTACCTTGCTAATACTTTTTTCCGGCAGCTAAAGTAACATGTCGCATAGACTTTGAAGTTATCCAGATTTAATTCCTGCACTTGCAATGCATCTCTATCAGACTCAGTTTCCATTTGCTAAATTGGGAAGATGGTACCCCTCTTAGAGAGGTGCTAAAATGATGAAAGAGCCGCTCAATTCATGTTCAGTGCCTAAAAATGACGCTTGTGGCCATGTGGCAGCCTTTAATATTGGCATGTATTTTGATACATTTTGATGCATTTTGAAGACCTTTGGTGTAGATGTGACTGTTGGTCCTAGATGGAGCCTCTGTCCTCAGTGACCAGTGGTGACAGCCAGCCTGATAGGTGCACCAAAGGGCTAGGTAGTTGGATGTGGTGGGAGAGATACTGGAGTCAGGAGATACTGGAAAGAAGGACTCAAGAGTTTCACTAAAGTGCTTTTCAAAATTGAGTCAAGGAATTGGCAGGAATCTATGAGAAGAAGATAGGAAAGGGGCTGGGGTGGGTGGTGAACATTTGTTTCTTCCAAATTGAGCATTGCGGTTCTTGGACCCGCGGTCACAAAATTTTCGTCTTTATGGGGAAATCTCTTTTAAATGAGTAACCTTATAAAACAGGCACTCGCCAAATGATGGCCTATGTTTGCCTCCCTCTTACTTCATCCTTTAATATAGTACATTTAAAAGAGTAGTTGTTTCAGTAAACCTGATTAACTCTGAAGAGAGTCGTAATTCACCTGAACCAATCCAAATGAAGGTAGAAGAAGTAATCAGCCTCCCATTATGCAAAATGGTGCTCCGTTAATTTATTGCACTGCACTGAATAATAAGCTGTTAGGTGCCACATTACTTTTTTCACATTAGATCAAATAGCTTATTGCTGCTGGAGTGTATTTCATATTGCATAAAATTTGGATATATTACAATGGAGTCGATATCAGTCCATTATAAGAGACAGACTTAAGTACTTCATTTATATGATCTCTGCATTTGGAAGATGGCAAGGAGAGGAAGAAATGCACACAAGGTGATGGACAGAGGAGAATTGACATGCTTTGCCTGTTGACCAGCTCTGCTGTGGGTGACTGCCAGTTACCACGCACGGAGCTGGTGCCTCGGAGAAAAGCAACGTTTCCAGTGGGAAGAAAATCCAAATAGAGTTTATGTTCCTTTTCAGGGAAGTGTTGACATTTTAATTACTTTCTGTTTTCTTTGGAGCTGCATTTGAGAATTGGAAGCAAGTTGGAAAAATAAGAATTGGCTTTATTAGAAATCAGAGGAATTGACATGCAGCCATGAGTTGGAGAAAGTCCAGATTCAGCTCTTGACAAACTCAAGTCTCCAGCAGGACTGAGAGAGTCAAAAAATCCAGCCTTTGAAAAATGAACCAGAAGAATTCCTACTTGGGGCATGTCATCTCTGAGAGTGGACCGTTTTTTTTTTTTTTTCTTTCTGTGCGATCTAATCTTTTCTGGCCTCTGGGCCCCTGTTCTTCACGTCTGTGAGTTTTTTTTTTTTTTTCTTCCTTTAAACTCTGGTCTGTCAGGGGGTGGTGAGGATAAGTAGAAGAAGGATACAAAGCCAAAAGAGAATGATCACAAAGAGTTGGAATGAGCCGGGGAAAGTGGCGGTTTAGAATTACTTAGTTTTGAAGATAATCTGATGCTTTTTGCATTTCATTAAAAAAAAAAAATGCTTGTCAAAGTGCAGGTGGAGGAGTTCCCACTGTGGAACCGTGGGTTAATGATCCAGCTTGTTTCTTTTGTTTTTCTTCTTAGGGCCACGCCCGCAGCCTATGGAAGTTCCCAGGCTAGGGGTCAAATTGGAGCTGTAGCCTCCAGCCTACAATACAGCCACAGCAACACCAGATCCAGACTGCATCTGTGACCTGCACCACAGCTCACAGCAGTGCCAGATCTGTAATCCACCAAGTGAGGCCATGGATTGAATCCACGTCCTCTTGGATACTAGTTGGGTTCATTATCACTGAGCCACAATGGGAACTTCTGATCCAGATTGTTTCTGTGGTGTTGCTCGTTCCCACGTTGCTGTGGCTGTGGCAAAGGCCAGCAGCTTTAGCTCTAGTTGGACTCCCTAGCCTGGAAACTTACATGTGCTGAGGGTGTGGCCCTAAAAAGCAAAAAAAAAAAAAAAAAAAAAGGAAAAGAAAAGCAGAAAAAAAAGGAAATGAGATTATTTTCCCTTGAAATTTTCTAACAGCTTGAATTTTCTTTTTTTTTTTTGGTCTTTTTTTAGGGCCGCACCTGTGGCATATGGAGTTTCCCAGGCTAGGGGGTCCAGTTGGAGTTGTAGCCTCTGGCCTACACCACAGCTCACAGCAACACCGGATCCTTAACCCACTGAGCGAGGCCAGGGATGGAACCCCCGTCCTCATGGAACCTAGTCTTGTTCATTCACCTCTGAAGCACGACAGGAACTCCTTGAATTTTCTTGATTCTGTCCCTTGAGGCATTCTCCCATATATTTATGCTCTTGTACTTTGTACTTGCCATGCATTTTCTACATGTACAGTTAGAGGTAGAAGTTTTATCAGATTCTGGTTCTGTGTTTTTAGCAAGACTATGCCATAAGGTGGGGTATGTATTTCCATAAAGAGAAATGTATTTGTGTGTGTGTAATGTTATCAATAATTGAGGATTTTTGCTTGGATCTCTTATTTCATTAGCTGTGGCAAAGATGTGACATCCTAATTTTATGATTTAAAAAAAAACCAGACTATTTTTTAGAGCAGTTTTAGACTCATGGCAAAATCGAGTAGAAAGTACACACATATTCTTTCTCCCTCACAACTCCCCCACCTCCTCAGCCTCTCCCATCATCAGCATCCAGCCCAAAGTGGTACATTGTGACAAGGAGAGGACCTATACTGACACGTCACTGTCACTCAACACCCACCATCTGCATTAGCGCTCCCTCTTCGTGTCATATGTTCTATAGGTTTCGATAAATATGTAATGGGATGTATCTATCAATGATCTCTTCTTTATGTATTCACAAGGATCCTTCTACTTCAAGGAGAAACTTCTCCCCCTCAGTACCATTTTGGTTATGTGAAGAGAAGTTCGTGTTAAAAAAAAAAAAAAAACCCCAAGGCAAATGCTTTGTTCCTTGCCTTTGTCTACCAGCTTGCAGAATAATGAGTCGTTTCTCTCTGGTATCCTCTCAAGTAAACACA
Organism: Phacochoerus africanus; assembly: GCF_016906955.1. Lineage (NCBI taxonomy): Eukaryota > Metazoa > Chordata > Mammalia > Artiodactyla > Suidae > Phacochoerus > Phacochoerus africanus. The sequence goes on from NC_062550.1 coordinate 94,700,498, forward strand.
CGTTGTTGTTTTTTGTTTTTTCTGTCACTATGACTAGGACCTCATGTCATTTGATATGCCTCAGTGCTCTACTGTAAAAATAAATATGCCTATACATGCATAGACGTATATATTAATAACTCTTCGGTAAACTTCTAGGTCACCAGTGTCTAAAAATCTGCGCTATTTTGCTGTTTTGATTTGAAGAAAGTACTTCTTGTGGTGGTGTAACATTTTATCTTAAAACACTTTCCACTTACTGACTCTTAGAAAGATTCCCCTGAGTCTCTGAGGATGGTGAAAAACCTTGCTTCGTTGCTAGTAAAACAGAAGCAGCTGTTTATACAGAGATAAGAGCAGGAAGGAAAGAAGGAAGGAGGGAGGAGAAAAGAAGGAAGAAATGAAACACAGCAAGCAAATGAGTATTAAAATATAAGCGGATTACTTCGCTACTGCATAGCCTGGGAAAATCATTGCAGTTAATTTATTTCCATGGTGTCATGTGACACTGTGAAGCGTGAGACTCAGATGCTTGGGTCCCATCTGTTCTGGCCCTTCCTCATTGTGTCAGCTCCCCCACGTTTCTTCCCTGTGCCTCAGCTTCCTCATCAGTGCGATAGGAATAAAACATCACAGATACTCAGGGAAAAAAATCAGTGAAAGTGCCTAGACTGTTGGCAGTAAATGCTGGTTGATCTCGTCGTTGTGTTGGTGATAACGATACTGTGTACCCATGTGGATGTTTATAAAGGAGCCTTTCTTTCTGGGCACAGGAGAGAAGAATAGTAAAACTGGTATTTGCTGAGTAACTACGAGGGGCAGGTACTGAACTAGCATCTATAGTATGTAATTTATTACCAGCTTTAATATTTTGATTTTTTTCCTTTTTCAACTTCACCCACGGCATGTGGAATTTCCCAGGCCAGGGATCGAATCTGAGCTGGAGCTGCAAATTATACCACAGCTGCAGCAACGCTGGCTCCTTAACCCACTGTACCAGGCCAGGATCGAATCAGCACCTCCACAGAGACAAGCCAGACCATTAGCCCTTGCACCACAGTGGGAACTCCTTAATATTTGTACATCTGTCACCACTACTTATTATTTATTCTAGCACAGTAGCTGGCATAGGGAAGAGATACAATATCCCTTTTTCTGAATTGAGGGATACTGTGAGGTGTATTTGAACCCTGTTAGCTTTTGTCAACAACTGCAAAGAGCTTTTACAAGACAAGGGAGGATGTAACACTAGCAAAGAACAGAACTTTAAAATTCTGTTAGAAAACCTTAAGGACAAATCCCAGTAAAGGGGTTCAGGCACAAAAGTGAGCAGCAAGGCACTAGGGAATCACGCAGTTCTACTATTGTCTGCGGCGAGTCGATATCAGTATTCACCAAAGTCGTTTCCTTGTACAGGAAAAGAAAAAGAGGACCAATTTCTGAATCATTCCTCCAACCATGGAAATGATTTTAATTACCAATTCATCTGTTGGCAGACTCTTCTGGCAAATATACCTGCAACTTGGAAAGATAACAAATGAACCAATTCCTTGCTCCAGAGCTGACAGTGAGAGTGCTTGCTGAATGTGCTCTCAGAAAAGAATCCTGGGCAACAATAGATCTGGCACTCCATCCGAGGAATTTGTCATGTCGTTGACATGTTCAGCCTCCATTGTCCACACCATCCCAACAGCAGGTCCTTTATATTTCAAAGAAATTGCAGTCTGAATTAATGTAATTAGAATGTAACTGCTGTTCACGGCACAAACTCCTCATTTCCAGGAGCACAGATCTGATAGCGCGTCTGTGCTCGAAATCTTTCCAGCGAAGGCTGGGGGGGAGCAAGCAGATAACAAAATGACAGGACAGGCCCTCGCTCATCAGCCTCTTTAAGTACCAACTCATGGGAAATATAGGAGGAGAAGAAAGCCTTCCTGTCTTTGGCATGTCTAAACAGAAATATTTGTCACGGTTACCAGCCTGTGTAGCCCTTTTATGAAGTAGGTAGTACGCGCACCCTATAAAGTAGGGTGTCTGAGGTAAGAAAAAGAAATGAAATAAGAAAGGCAGTTATGCGAAGTAAAGTGGATAATTCATGGATATGATGAATTACAGAATGAAAAGGTGGTTGGAAAACTTCATTCATTCTTTAGGACTTCACTTTGAACAGTCATTGCCGTTAACCAAGCAGTTATCACCAAGGAAACAACTTGAGCGCTAGACTCTGGGCTGCCATTCTTTGTCATCATTATGCTTCTATCAGTTGTTGACTATGGATATGGTGGAAACCAATATCGGCATCTTTTTTTTAAAATATGATTTATGTACATTCTCTCAAATAAGTTAACATTCTTCTAATGCCTTGAAGGATGCATTGACTCATCAATGTGTAGACTGGCGCTCACTGCCTCACTTCTGCAGAGTCTAGCGTTGTGTATCTTTCTGTACGTTAGGGCCTGAGTGTTTGTGTCCCTCCAAAATGTCTATGTTGAAGTCCTAACACCTCAATGTTCCTATATTTGGAGGGGGGGCTTTGGGAGGTTATTCTGTTTAGAAGCAGTCTTGAGTGTGTGGCCCCTACACAGGATTAATGACCTTGTAATAAGAGGAAGAGTGCCAGAGAACTCTCTGCCTCCATTCTCTGTCTTCTCTCTGTTTCTGTCTTTGTGTCTCTCTGTCTGTCTCTCCCTCTCTGCAGTGTTAAGGACATGGGGAGAAGGTGCAATCTGCAAGCCAAGAGGAGAGCCCAGAAACCAGAGGGGCGGGTACCTTGATCTGGAACTGCCCAGCCTCCAGGAGCATGAGCAGTACATTCGTATTAAGTCATCCGCACTACAGAATTTTGTTCCAGGAGACCCAGCTGATGGACAGCGCATAGGAGGCATTTGTTATCAAGCATTGAGAAGGGACAGTGGTTTCGATTCGCTTGTTTTTCTCAGAAGCTTTACCTGGAACACTGTATCAGAAATTACAATACCAGAAATATGGAGAATGGGTGATGTGGTACAAAAATAGGGCCACAGTTTATGAGAGAAGGTTTTGACAGAGGAATACCAGTGCCCCTTTTCATTTGAAACCAAATACATGGTATAAACTAAAAGCATTATATTAAAGAGCTGTGTAGCCTAGTGCTGAGGTTGGGGTGGGGGAAGGGCTTGTTTCGATGTTGCCTGAATCCCCTCAGATCCACTGAATCAGAATCTTCAGCTGTGGAGCTCAAATTGTTCCAGTTGAAAACCACTCCCAGTGCTGTGATGCACCCCAGACTTGTTTTTTTTTTTTTTTTTTTTTTTTCCCTTTTGGCTGTGTCTGTGGCACGCAGAAGTTCCCAGGCTGTGGTTTGAATCCAAGCCATAGCTGTGACCTGAGCCATAGCAGTGGCAACCATGGATCCTTAACCACTAGGCCATCAGGGAACTCCATTGATGCACCCTAAAATTTATATCCATAGACCTGTGGTCTCTTTCAGTGATATAATATTCATGCTTAGTACCTAATGTTGTGTGTGATTTTAAAGTTGCATGCATTTAATTTCTATAATCTATTCAAGAGGTTTTGGGCTGGTGGTTTGTATTTATTTATTTATTTATTTATTTTTGTCTTTTTGCCTTTTCTAGGGCTGCTCCCGCGGCATATGGAGGTTCCCAGGCTAGGGGTCTAATTGGAGCTGTAGCCACCGGCCTACGCCAGAGCCGCAGCAACACAGGAAGGATCCAAGCTGTGTCTGCGACCTACACCACAGCTCATGGCAACGCTGGATCATTAACCCACTGAGCAAGGCCAGGGATGGAACCTGCAACCTCATGGTTCCTAGATGGATTCGTTAACCACTTTGCCACAACAGGAACTCCAAGGGCTGGTAGTTTTTAGAGGGGCTTATCAGAACACCTGTCAGACCTCCACCCCATCTATGTACACAGCCCTTCCCTTTTGCCATAAGTACCCTTGTTTATATTCTCAGTCTGTGTGTTCTAAGAGTTTCAGGCAATTTACTTTGCAAAGAATGCTATACGGATTTATATTTTAACGTGAAAAAAAATCCTATAATAGAGTAAAATAATGCCTCTCCCTCCAATGCATTTATCTGTTTTTTTTTTCTTCTTATTTTTTTTCTTTTTAGGGCTGCACCTGTGGCATACGGATGTTCCCAGGCTAGGGGTCGAATCAGAGCTGTAGCCACTGGCTTATACCACAGCCACAACAACACCAGATCTGAGCTATGTGTGCAAACTATACCACAGCTCATGGCAATGTCAGATCCTTAACCCACTCAGTGAGGCCAAAGGATTGAACCTGCATCCTCATGGATACTAGTCGGGTTCATAACACATTGAGCCACAGGGGGAATGCCACGTTTATCGTATTGCTCTGGATGTTTAATAATAGGATTGTGTGTTATAAACACACATTTAGATATCAAATATATGCACAGATGGAAACGATTAAGTGTGCAGCAAAGGCCCATCTTCCAAACACAGGCACTCAAGGGAACCTGCCTCTCTTCTCTGTAGAACATGAATGTCAGACTTGAGTGCAGAGGGAGCTTAGGGAATTCTTGTCCCTAGCCCCCTAACTTCCACCAGCTGCTGGCTCTGACATTGTCATTTTGATTTTTAGTGGCCTTAAGAGAAATCTCAGTGGGGGTGGGTAGGAAGTGGACTGGGAGGGGCAATTTTCTATTGTTCGACCAATGGATTGTGGGATAGACTTGTCATGTGGAAAACAGCTTGATTTATCCAAGGAAGGTAATAGCGACTCCCAGGACCCAGGCTGCCCATCCCATCCCAGAGGACTTTGTTCTGAGGTTTACAGACTAAACTGGTGATCAGTTAAGTGTAATGAACAATAATTATAAATATAACAATAATTTTCCAAAAGGGAATTTTTTTTTAGATGTAAAAGAAGTACACACCCATGAAAAACTAGGAGGGAAAAAAGAGGAAAATAAAAAAAAATTAAAAAGGGAAAAAGTTTAGGCTAAGGTGCTGATTTTAGAATCAGAGAGATGTGGATTAGAATCCACCCTACTGGATGTATGCCCTTCTTAAATTAATACTGTTGTTATCAGGAATTAGATTTAAGTTATGTCTGTTTTCGTAATTTATAAACGGAAACCTCCTAATTCGTGCCTTAAGCTTACAAGCATTGTTTTCTAGTTTGTAAGAATTATTAAATAATATATAGAGACTTGGAAACAATACTCACAAGAAAGCAAGAAGTCTTTGTGGCACTGTATCATTTTATTCTTGTATTGTTGTCTTTCCAGAACACCCAATGAAGAATGGCAGTTTTATATGTAAAACGGTAGTTAGCCTTTATATGGATGGCATTTTCCTAAAAGCCTAGAAATATTTCACATTTATAGAAAAACACTCTGTTCCCAAGTTGGGTCTGATTAAAATTCAAATCTATATTAACATCTCATTACTTTTTGAAAAAAGTGAACACCATGCTTAATGGAAAATGCTGAGTGTCTGCCAGTTCTGTTTTTGTGAGTTCCTTAACAAGTGTGTCTGGGGACCCAGGAGGGCTGGGTCACAGCTACATCCTTGTTCAAACAGTCAGCTGGCGTGAATGCTGGCTCTTCGTTTTTCCTTCCTTTCCCCTCTCCCATCCCTGCATTGTTTCAGCTGCCAGCCTCTCATTTTTCTCTGAAGCAAGGAAGAGGGAAGGGCAAAAATGACTTTGAAAGAATAACATTTACTTCTATGGACTTAAATAGAACACTCAACACAAAACATCCTGTGCTTTCTTTTAACTGATGACACTCTGACTGTAGTGATGGGTGAACTACAACCTGGGGCTTGCTGTGCCCACCGACATTGTTTTTGTTTTTTTGTTTTTTGTCGTCTTTTTGCTATTTCTTGGGCCGCTCCCTCCGCATATGGAGGTTCCCGGGCTACGGGTCGAATCGGAGCTGTAGCCACCAGCCTACGCCAGAGCCACAGCAACGCGGGATCCGAACCACGTCTGCAACCTACACCACAGCTCACGGCAACACCGGATCGTTAACTCACTGAGCAAGGGCAGGGACCGAACCTGCAACCTCATGGTTCCTAGTCGGATTCGTTAACCACTGCGCCACAACGGGAACTCCCCACCGACATTGTTTTTGTCACATTCCCCTCCATCAAGGGAAAGTTGCTACTTGAAACAACAACCCGGCCCCATCCTGAAGGGGCTCCTTGTCTCCCTTTCCTGCTGTGCCTTTTATTCTCGCCCTTGTTCTTATCACCTTTCAACATGCATTTATTATGTTTTTTGTTTATTCTCTGACTCCTCCGGCCATAAAGGAAACTCCTGATAGCAAGGATCTGTGTATTTTGCTCATTGTTGGATTCTTTGTTCTAAAAACAGTGCCTGGCACGAACTAGGCACTCAGTAAATATTTTCAGCATGAATGAATGCAGCAGTTTCTTCCTTGGTGTCCCTTCTCATTCAATTATGAGGAGAATATCTGGTAAAAATATGATACAAAAGTACTACGAGAAGTTCTCATTGTGGCTCAACAGTAACAAACCAGACTGGTAGCCATGAGGATGCAGGTTCAATCCCTGGCCTCGCTCAGTGGGTTAAGGATCCGGCATTGCCATGAACTGTGGTGTAGGTTGCAGATGCGGCTCAGATCTGGTGTTTCTGTGGCTGTAGCAAAGTCTGGCAGCTATAGCTCTGATTGGACCCATAGCCTGGGAACCTCCATGTGCTGCGGGTGCAGCCCTAAAAAGACAAAAAAAAAAAAAAAGTACTGTGAATGTAGTATATTTATACCTAGTAGATGTATTAAATATAGCTGTTTGGAGTTTACATATCTTAGTTGGTAAAGAAAGAATACAAGAGTTGGATAAAAGAGAAACATCTCGTCACTCTATCCTCTTACTTTGCTTTATTTTTCTTCAAAGCCTGACTCATGCCCCAATATAATATAAATTTCTTTGCATATTGCCTACTGCCCCTTACTAGAATGTAAGCCTTTTAAGGGCAGGGGCTTATGTATTTCATTCACTGCTAAGGCCCTATTGCTTAGAACAGTGTCTGGCACAGAGGAAGCGCTTAGCACATATTTGGTGAATAAGTGAGTATTTGGATGGGTGTTGTAGATTCTCCAGCTCTGGCCCTGGTTCTCTAGGGACTCTACAGCATGACTGAACACTCAGACCTTGGTACCTCTGAGGTGAATGGTGGGTAGGGAGATGAGAAAGGGAAGAAGATGACACCAGTATTTTAAGTTTCCCATCCATAGTGAAAAAGACATCCCACTCATTATACATACATGTTGCATAATATGAGTCTGGAGACTGTGGTTTGGATCCTGGACCACCCACCTATTTCCAGAATAAATTGAAATAATTGCTTCATTTGTTGATGTCACATTTTCATTGTTCGTAAAACTAAAACAGTGTTACCTGATTCCTGGCTCTAGGGGGGAGGAGAGAAAGGACCTGACACAGAAGAGTTGGCTAGTAAATGTTTGCTGCTATCCTCAAATCATCACCATCCAGGAGCTGGCATGTGGACCAAACCTGTGGCTTGCTTTTTGTAAATACAATTTTACTGGAATATAGCCATGCCCATTCATTTTCCTATGGTCCATGGCTGCTTTCTCACTGTAACAGCAGAACTGCGGAGTTACAAGAGATGACATCGTCCACAAAGCCTACATTTTTACTCTCAGGACCTTATAGAGAAAACGTTTGTGAACTTTGATCTAGAAGGTGGTTTATCAGCAATACAACTAAGCCCAAGGTGCAGCAAAGTGTGGTCCATGGAGCAGTGTGATTCACAAACTATCTGTTACTGATCCATGACAAGCTAAGTATAGAGACTGACTAAAGTATTTGGAAATGTCTGTAACAATTTGATGTGCTGTTGACATCCAAATGCATGATTTTGGTTTATACAAAAGTCTTGGTTTATGACAGGTTGGAAATTTAAAAAATAATCCTTGGCTCTTCCCACTGGAATAGAATCTGGTGTTTTGTTATGGGATTTTTGTTGTATTGGTAACTTAGTAAGACATATTCATGTGGTTTCAGATGAGAACATCTGGGGGCCCATCAGGTGGGAGTGACAAACAGGTCCTGAGATTGCAGCTGACCTGGAAAGGTTGCTGAGTGAGCCCATTAATAACGTCAGGCAAATGGATTTCATATGCAGATGGATAGGCAGCCACAGTTCACTTATCAGCTAATATAGTCATAATGTGTTGTTTCATATCTGAGAGAAGGCAACCACCTCAGGATATTATGTGTGTCTCACACACATATATAAATGAATTCCTTTTGAGGTAAATGCATTTTAAGTTGATAATCCATCTTCTCTGAACAGTAAGCCAACAACTTTCCTGGAAATCGAGCAAAACAGCAGTTCTCTGACCAGCCTTATGGTTTGTTGCATGTACACTTGAAAAAAGCAGACTGACTTTTTCCTTTTCTGTTTTAGAATCAGTTCCAAACAGTAAAGCCTGCCAGAAAAAACAGACAAAATCTCAGGAACAACAATGCCCATTATGTGTGGGGTGGAAGCTGCCAGACTGATTTTTGGCCAGACATTAACCCCTTTGGTGTCTTAGCGGGAAAAGGACACATCTGAATCCAGACACTTCTAGGATTTTATAGTCACTAGTGGTGTGAGACCAGGCTATTTATAATGATTTGTGCAAAAAAGGACTACTGTGAGAAGGAAGTACAAGTTCAAGGCCACCTCGCCATGTTTCCTGAATTCTGCTGTGACATTCTGGCATGTGGACACAGATTTGATGGCTTCTGCTTTTCCCTTTGCAGACCTGCTGGTCATGGGTGGGAAGCACAATGCCACCTGCGCCACCTGTGTTTTCAGCCGGGTGTCACAAGGAGAAGGGCCCATTCTGTACTTTCAGAGGAAAACACGTGGGTTCCTTGAGGCCACTACTTATGGCAAAGCTGCTGGAAAAGAGATTTCCTGCCAACCCTTTCGTGATCATGTTCTTCCCTCTGTCATACACCCCATAGGTTGACAAGCTGTATCCTCCTTTGAGAGCTCAGATAAGCAGAGAGCAATGCAATTTATGGTAGGAGTGATGACATGTGTCTGTGTTCTTGTATGTATGTCCATACGTCATTTTTTCTGTCAATTACTCTTGAAGATACATTGATGGTCTTCTATGGCACGGCTGGAGAGACTAAGTTAATTACAGTCATCATAGCTACCATTTGTTGAGAGCTCATTGAATGTCAGTATCACGTTAAGCTTTTTACATACACGTACTTAAATTCACTTAATCCTTTCAAAAAACTTTATGAAATAGCCCCATTTTGTATATTAGCAAATTAAGTGCCAAAAAAGTTAAGGGCACATGGCTAGTTAATGCTAGAGCTAGGATTCACATCCAGATATGTCTGCTTTAAAACCCATTTCCTAAGATTCCCTGGTAGCCTAGTGGCTAAGATCTGGTGTTGTCACTGCTGTGGTGTGGGCTCGATCCCTGTCCGGGGAACTTCCCCATGCCACAGGCAGGGCCGACCCCCCCCCCAAAAAAAAAAACAAAAACCCCATTTCCTCATTCATTTTGCTAAATTGCCTTCATAAAAATGAGTACAAATATAAAAAGGCATTTATTTAATTTATTGCAGTTTGCATTCTGGTTGACAAGAAAGTCATGTGATGCAGATTGAAAAAAGGCTATAACGCCACTATGCACAAAATACCATAATCAAACTAATTCTGCTGAAGAGTGGGAGAGGGGGAGAGAGGCTTAGAGGAAGGTCTTAGACAGAAAGTAGCCCTTGAGTTATGCGTCTCTAGAGTGGGATATTCATGGGGTGTTGGGAGAGGTTCAGTTGAGTATGCTTTGTTGTGTAGGAAGAGTCCTGGACTTTTCAGATGAAATTGGCTTCTGCCTTCTAGAGTGGTTCTGTGATGCAGGGTCGTGAGAACAGCAGTGAGAAATTCTTCGAAGTTGCTGCCCCACTTCCTGTGTCCATATCTCCGCCCTCTTTGTTCTCATGGCATTGTGAGGTCACAGGGAGAGAGTGAATTCAGCCTGGGTAAATTAGAGGTGTGATGGCTGTAATGGAGACTACGGGAAAGAGAAATAAAGGGAACCTATCTCTCTGTTCACTGCAAGGACTGGACCCTTATGGGGGGCCCCATTTCAAGGCTGAAGGTTTCCACCGGCCCCGGACATGAACAGGCAGGCGTGGGCTGTGTTTTAGTACCAAGTGAGGGAAAAGGGACTTGGTTTTCTTCAGTGGTATTGTTTGACCCTGAAGGGCCTGGCTACCTAGTTCTGTCACCAGAGATACAGGGACAGATAAAGAACAGAAATAGCCTCCGCACACAGCCCTACGTGAAGATGACTGTGTTAAAAGCAAGGCCTGAACACTGGCAAATAAAGGGATCACCTGTTCGGTCCCAGCCAGGGAAGAAAGCCAGCTAAAGAAAAGGAGAGCCCCAGCCTTACCAGCAGAGTCTTCTGAGCCTTGGGCTGTGCTGTTTAGAACAAATAAAACGCAGTCCATGGAGATGCAACCCATCTTGTGGGCCCCCACGGCATCACCATTTTTTAATGTTTTGTTTTTAGAAAGTTAAGATTTTGCACTTTGGGGTGGGGGGTGGGGGCTAAGATTTTGGACCAGAATGATCACTGCCCTGTTCATTTGCAGTAATAATTCTGGGTTTGGTGCTTATTTAATTTAATTTATTTAGTTAGTTAGTTCCAGTATTAGCTTTTTTAATATATTTCTCTTTTTTTAATTTTTTATTACTCAAATGAATTTATCACATCTGTAGTTGTATAATGATCATAACAATCTGATTTCACAGGATTTCCATCCCACAGCTCAGGCACATCCCCCCACCCCCCGGTTTTGTGCTTATTTTAAAAAGGGATACTGGAGAGTTCCCATCGTGGCTCCGTGAAAACGAATCTGCCGGGCATGAACAATAGGACTGCTTCTAAGGGAGTGGCTTAAATCCCTGGCCTTGGTCAGTGAGTTAAGGACACAGTGTTGCCGTGAGCTGTGGTGTAGGTCGCAGACGTGGCTCAGATCTGGTGTTGCTGTGGCTGTGGCGTAGGTTGGCGGCTCCAGCTGGGATTCAACCCCTAGCCTGGGAACCTCCATATGCTGCAGGTGTGGCCCTAAAAAGCCAAAAAAATAAAAATGAAAAGGGATACTGGGCTTTCCTATAGTCATTGCCAAGTCCTCCCACCTCCAAATCTTCCTGTAAAATTCTTCTTCTCTAGTCTTTAAATATATCCTGCCACTGAATATGGTTATGGGACATTTACATGCATCCTTGTCTATTGCATCAAAAGATCATGAAAAAAATGCCCATCATTAAAGCCCCAAAGTGATTGGATTGGCATGGAGACCAGGGATGGGGCTGGCATGGGAGAGAGGCTCTGACTCTGAGATTTCATGGAATCCGAAACAATAGGACAGCTGCTTTTCCATAAACAGACTATTATTATTATTTCTACCTAGACAGCTTGATAGCAGCCATTATCTTCTTTCTGGGTGTCTTATCAAGTTCCGGCTGCATGCAGCATGGGTGATAAGGAATGAGAAATGTCACCCGTGGGACTGCCAAGGATTATTTCCATGCATTGCTGTTCAGCAACAGCCAATCCCTTAGAACTGAAAGTAGTCCTATTGTTCACGCCGGGCAGTTGCTATTCCGATGGCACCAAGAGAGCAGAAAGAGGATGTAGTTGCCATTGTGTGAAAGATTGAAATTTCATTACGCTCAGCTAAAGTTCAAACAGTCTTGATTTTGAAAAGCAGCATCATCATGGAATATCTCTGAAGAGAGAGAAGACAAGGGAAAGAAAGAAGAATAAAATGAGCTCAGGGCTTTTCAGGACTATGAGGGAGTATTAAAAAAAGAGAGAGCGCAAGTGAGAGAGAAAAGTACAATACTTTCAATCATCAGAACTTAAAATGCCAGGCATATAAGCTTCAGAGGAATTGAATACATCATATAACCATTACCTGTGATCCTATTATTTAATGTAAAGACTCCATCTTGAATATTATTCACTAAAAAAAAATAGTTAATTTACTGGATTTCTGGTATAATGGTCTCTGTTTCATTCTGAGTTCTTGGATGAAATTAATCTGTTGATAATGAAACTTTTTCTTTCGCTTCTTAGTGAAAGAAAAATAAATGTTTGATTATAGATGTAGATGTGCTGGCTTTAAACATTTGGGGAAAAAGACAATCTTATTTTATCTTCCTAGAGTAAAGATGGCATTGGAAAAAAAGAAGAAGAGAAAAGCCAAAACAGAAGTGTATGACTAACCCAAACTATGTTTGTAGAGAATTTCCTCCCTAAGTGTTCAGAGAACTTAGGTTGTCTTTATACGAAGGTTTAGGGTCACGCTGATATTAAAACGTAAGCTTCTTGGAAGTGAGCCAGATAAGAATTTCCCAACATCTTAAGTCACTATTCTGAAATTGGAATTTCAAATGAACGAAATACTTTGCTCTTAAACCAACAACGTTTGAAATGAGATTTCAGTTGTGGCATCATGAAGACGGGGAGCGGGAGGGGTTGAGAAGGTCAAGAGCAAAGAGGGGGCACAGAGAGAGGCAGGGGGATGTGGGGAAAGGGGAAGGGGCGACTCCCTTGAGGCAACTGAGCTGGGGAGGGCAAGCCCTACTCTGGATGTTTTTACAATACCTTGGACGGCGCAAGTCTCCAGAGGTGTTTGTTAAATAAAAGAGTTAGAGGTGTGTAGAAAATATGGTTTCAACGTTAATGTGTCCAAGGGAACAGTCTCCTAACTAAACCAGAAACTTTAGTGTTCTTTGCCATTAAGCATTTATTGGGAAGCTCAGAGCATCTCCAGCTTGAACACACATAAATTATCTGGGGATCTTGGTAAATCCCAGATTCTAAATCAGTAGGTCTGGGAGAGGGTCTGATTTCTGTGATGCTCACCCGAGATGCTGATGCTGCTGGTCCATGGAAGGCACCCTGTGTAGCAACGTACTAGAGTAATACATGGGAGAGGTGTGCTGGGAATCATGAACTTGAGTTCTGGCTTCTGGTATTAACTGTCTGTGTTTTCAAAGCAATGGATTCATTTTCTTAGCCTTAGTTTCCCCATCTATACAATGAGTGGGTTACGTCCACATAACTTCTAGGGTTCTTACAGACAATATTTTTAAATGAAAGGAGAAAAGGAAGGAAGAGAGGGAGAGAGGGAGGGAGGGAGAAGGGAAGAATTTAGAGAATGCCCAGTCTGTGTCTAGAAATCCTAGGGAGGCTGAATTATTTCCTTCCAAATTGTACAGGTTCTTTGGCATATCTGAATTGCGATTCAGCTGATTCTTGATTTCTGAGTAATTTTCCACTATAATTTCTTTTATCATTATTCATAATTTTCATGGAATGCCTACTATTTTCCTGATGCAGTGCTAAGTGTTTGGAACACAAAAATGAGTAACCGTTATATTTTATTATCAAGTTCCTTGCCCAATTAACTGAGAAGCTTTCCATACTATAAGATGACAACCAATTAATCAATGCAAATGTCGAATATGTGTGTTAATATGCTACTCCCTCACCCTTGGTGAAACAATATATTACTGGCTACAGTAGAATTCGTGTAAAGATGGCCAATTCTCCAACTCTCTTTGTATCCATTCTCTTTGCTCTGTGATTTTCCAACTGATTGTATCAAAAGGTAGAATTTCTTTCCCCAGTCTAAAGGCTGGCATTTAGACTTGCTTTGGCTACTAGAATTCAATTGAAGGAACGAAGTTCCAGTTCTGAGTCCTGGCCTCAAGAGGCTCTCCCCACTTTTGTTTCCTCTCTCAGACCTCCCCTGCTGCCTCAAAGTACAAGCCTGGGTTAGCATCCTGGAAGCATGACAAGGAGTTGCCAGCTGTGCCCGCTGAGGCCAACCTAGACCAGTCTACAGGAAGTCATCCCACAGGTAGGTGTGAAAGCTCTACCAAGAGCAGTAGAGGTTCTCACCCAGTCCTTTACTGACCACAGATGCACGTGAACTCAGCTGAGCTGAGAACTGTCCAGCTCATCCATAAACTTCTGAGCAATAGCAAGTGCTTATTAAGGCTACTTCGTTTGGGGGCACTTTGTTAGGCAGCACAGTTAATTGGTATGATGGCCTTCTGACGGTGAAATTTGAAATTCAGATAGATGGTTCCAGTTTGGGTTCTCCCTGGAAGATATGAGGGGAACTGTTACAGGAGATGTATGGACTTTTCTACCTCTTCCATATTTTTAAGCTGCCTCTCAATTGCAAAAAGGGAAGAAGTTAGTTTGAATTGTGTTTTATTTTACTGATAAAGGAGACATGAACACAATGATGACAGCAACTGCTAAGTTGAGAGATTGAAGCACAAGGTAGCATACCTGCATATGCCTTTTCTAAAGAAAGCATCAAAGGCAGAGCCAAGATCAGAAATCAGAAAAGGAATGCTCGAGGCCTGGTTCTGCCATGTGTGTATGTTCTCAGGAGCGTCTGTCTCCTTTGCGGTAGCCAGGTATAACTATAGCTGCCTGCCTTCCTTCATATGTAGCCATGTGTTAATTTATTGTATTCTGCTTTGACATAATACTATCCAGTAATTATTGTGAAGCTGTAATTCCCTCTATAAGTATAATAATAACTACCTTATGTGCATTTTACAGTTTTAAAATTGCTTTTATATAAATTATCTCACTTTGATTCTCTTGATGCTTTGAAATACACACCTTTATTTTCTCATTTTGCAAATGAGGAACCACTGTTGTTTTCTAAATGGAGGTATTTCCAAAGCTGAGATCTTGACAGACTTGCTAAGACAAGAATCCCATCATTTTGGAGGTTTTATTTTTTAAAGAGTCAAACCTGGTGAGTAGGTCAGATCTCGGCATTTATTATCAAGGAGATACCTCACTTATCATTACGAATTTTTATAACAACTCTTGTTTATGAGGTACCATTCTTTTTTCTTCCAAGACATGTTTAAAATAAGAGAAAAATAATGGTTACCCTGAAAATGCAACTTGGCCTAGTATTTATATTCTTAAGCCATCAGAATGTCTATTTAATAATGTTGATGGACTAAGCATGTAATTAAATTAATATCATCAATGCTTGAGCCATGAATTTTTAAATTTTTTATTTTTTATTTATATATATATATATATATTTTTTTTTTCTACTGTACAGCATGGTGATCCAGTTACACATACATGTATACATTCTTTTTTTTCACATTACGTGTTCCATCATAAGTGACTAGACAGAGTTCCCAGTGCTACACAGCAGGATCCCATTGCTGATCCATCCCAAAGGCAACATTCTTCTTCTATTTACCCCAAGCTCCCAGTCCCTCCCACTCCCTCCCCTTCCCCCTTGGCAACCATGAGTCTATTCTCCAAGTCCATGATTTTCTTTTCTGTGAAAAGGTTCCTTTGTGCCGTATATTAGTTTCGAGATATAAGTGATATCATATGGTATTTGTCTTTCTCTTTCTGACTTACTTCACTTAGTATGAGAGTCTCTAGTTCCATCCATGTTGCCGCAAATGGCATTATTTTGTTATTTTTTATGGCTGAGTAGTATTCCATTGTGTATATACATCACATCTTCCTGATCCAATCATCTATCAGTGGACATTTGGATTGATTCCATGTCCTGGCTATTGTGAAGAGTGCTGCAATGAACGTGCAGGTGCATGTGTCTTTTTCAAGGAAAGTTTTGTCTGGATATATGCCCAAGAGTGGGATTTATGGGTCATATGGTAGTTCTATGTATAGATTTCTAAGGTACCTCCATACTGTTCTCCACAGTGGTTGTACCAATTTACATTCCCACCAACAGTGGAGGAGGGTTCCCTTTTCTTCACACCCCCTCCAGCATTTGTTATTTGTGGACTTATTAATGATGGCCATTCTGACTGGTGTGAGGTGGTATCTCATGGTAGTTTTGATTTGCATTTCTCTAACAATCAGGAATGTTGAGCATTTTTTCATGTGCTTGTTGGTCATCTGTACATCTTCCTTGGAGAAATGTCTATTCAGGTCCTTTGCCCATCTTTCAATTGGGTTGTTGGCTTTTTTGCTGTTGAGTTGTATAAGTTGTTTGTACATTTTAGAGATTAGGCCCTTGTCTGTTGCATCATTTGAAACTATTTTCTCCCATTCTGTAAGTTGTCTTTCTGTTTTCTTTTTGGTTTCCTTTGCTGTGCAAAAGCTTGTCAGTTTGATGAGGTCCCATTGGTTTATTTTTGCTTTTATTTCTGTTGCTTTGGGAGACTAACCTGAGAAAACATCTGTAAGGTTGATGTCAGAGAATGTTTTGCCTGTGTTCTCTTCCAGGAGTTTGATGGTGTCTTGTCTTCTATTTAAGTCTTTCAGTCATTTGGAGTTTATTTTGGTGCATGGTGTGAGGGTGTGTTCTAGTTTCATTGATTTGCATGCAGCTGTCCAAGTTTCCCAGAAATACTTGCTGTGGAGTTCCCATTGTGGCTCAGTGGTTAACGAATCTGACTAGGAACCATGAGGTTGTGGGTTTGATCCCTGGCCTTGCTCAGTGGGTTAAGGATCCGGTGTTGCCGTGAGCTGTGGTGTAGGTTGCAGATGTGGCTCGGATCCTGCGTTGCTGTGGCTGTGGTGTAGGCCGGCAGCTACAGCTCTGATTAGACTGCTAGTCTGGGAACCTCCATATGCCGTGGGAGCGGCCCAAGAAATGGCAAAAAGACCAAAAAAAAAAAAAAAGGAAATAATTGCTGAAAAGACTGTCTTTCCCATTTTATGTTTTTGCCTCCTTTGTCAAAGATTAATTGACCATAGGTGTCTGGGTTTATTTCTGGGTTCTCTATTCTCTTCCATTGGTCTGTATGTTTGTTTTGGTACCAATACCACACTGTCTTGATGACTGTGGCTTTGTAATGTTGCCTGAAGTCTGGGAGAGTTCTGCCTCTGCTTGGTTTTTGTTCTTCAGAATTGTTTTGGCAATTCTGGGTCTTTTGTGGTTCCATATAATGTTTTGGATTGTTTGTTCTAGTTCTGTGAAAAATGTCATGGGTAATTTGATAGGGATTGCACTGAATCTGTAGATTTCTTTGGGTAGAATGGGCATTTTTATAATATTAATTTTTCCAACCCAGGAGCACGGAATAGCTTTCCATTTCTTTGCATCCTCTTTAATTTCCTTGATTAATGTTTTCTAGTTCTCAGCATATAAGTCCTTAACCTCCTTGGTCAGGTTTATTCCCAGGTATTTGATTTTCTGAGGCCCAATTTTAAAAGGTATTTCTGTATTCCTTTTCTAATATTTCACTGTTCGTATACAGAAATGTGACTGATTTCTGAATGTTAATCTTATGTCCTGCTAGTTTGCTGAATTTGTTGATCAGTTCAAATAGTTTTTGGGTTGAGTCCTTAGGGTTTTCTGTATATAGTATCATGTCATCTGCATACAGTGACAGTTTTATCTCTTCTCTTCCTATTTGTATGCCTTATATTTCTGTCGTTTGTCTGATTGCTGTGGCTAGGCCTTCCAGTACTGTGTTGAGTAACAGTGGTGAGAGTAGGCATCCTTTTCTTGTTCCAGATTTTAGTGGGAAGGCTTTCAGCTTTTCTCCACTGAGTATTATATTTTTGATTATGTAGTTGTGTTGGCTGAAAATATAGGTACTAGGCTCAGATAGTTTCTATATGAAGTATGTCTAATGGCCCAAATATCTGGTGAATATTGCCTGATCTCTGACCAATGATTTAAATTTTACCCACTGTTATAAGTCTTATGACGAAGAGCTATTTCTTCTGCTCTACATGATTTTAAGTGCTCTACGTATTTTGACCATATCTTATAACTGTTCCAGCATCGCATTTTGATAGTGTGAAGGAGAGTAGCTATTGTGACATTATAAGAGCTGCCATTTACTGAGTGCTTCCTGTGGGAGAGCCAGTACTCGAGTGTTTAACTCAGTTCTCACAACCGCCCATTAAGAGGAGATCTGTTATTATCCCCATTTTACAGACAAGGGAACTGAAGCACAGGGAGATTGAGTCAATCGCCCAAAGTCACATAGCAAGTGAGTGATAGAGCTGGATTTTTTAGCTCAGGCCATTTTAGTAGCAAATTCCTCTACAATATTTCTTTTTTTTTTTTTTTTGTCTTTTTGCTATTTCTTGGGCCGCTCCCGAGGCATATGGAGGTTCCCAGGCTAGGGGTTGAATTGGAGCTGTAGCCACTGGCCTACGCCAGAGCCATAGCAACTCGGGATCCGAGCCGCATCTGCAACCTACACCACAGCTCACGGCTACGCCGGATCGTCAACCCACTGAGCAAGGACAGGGACCGGACCCGCAACCTCATGTTTCCTAGTCGGATTCATTAACCACTGCGCCACGATGGGAACTCCCAGTATTTCTAATACTGTAAGATTTTCTTTAAATTAGACACCAAGAAAAATGATATGTGTCAGTTTAGTCATCACAGTGCTACATCATCAAAAATTGTGGGTGTTCACAAGAAATCTTGGTATTGTGAACTCCCTCTCTCAGGAATCACCCTCCAGTGGGATATTTCCCTGGGTGCTAGACATGCAGAAGAGGTAAAAGAAGTAGAGGAAATTCTTCCTCTTAATGAACCTGAAGATTTGTAGGCGTGGATGATGGTTTTGGAGGGTTGGAGGATGCAGTTGGTTCTTTCTGTAAGGTCTGAAGGTTATAGTGAACGGGCAATGGATAGTAGTCCTTGAAATTACTTCATTTCTGGACACCATCATCAGATTTCAGCTGGTCCTCCAGTCTTTGAAACATGGGCAGGCTTGTCTCTTATCGCACTTCTACAACGGAGAGAGCACTGGGCTACTCCCCAATTTCTTCTCACAGCCTCTTGACCATTACCGCATCTTTCTGTTTACCTCCATGCCCACCCAAATGTAGAAATCAAACCCTTCAAAAAGGCTTCCTCCAGAAAGCCAGTCCATACCAGTGATAGATTGAATTGTGTACTGTAAAAACTAATATGTTGACGTCCTAACCCCTAGTGCTAAGAATGTAACCTTATTTGGAAACAGAGTCGTTACACATGCCATTAAATTAAGATGAAGTCATACACATGTGAGGGGTGAACCCCTAATCCAGGATAACTGGCATCCAAATTTAGACACAGATACAGAGACAGGAAGAACCCTTTGTAGGATTAGGGCAGAGATCAGGGCTGAGACTTTTAACACCAAAGACCACCAATGACTGCAAGGAAACCACCAGAATCTGGGGAAGAGGCATGGAACAGATCCTTTCCTCGCAGCCAGAAGGAACCAGCTTGTCTGACACTTTGATCTTGGACATACGGCCTCCAGAACTGTGACAATAAATTCGTGTTCTTTATCTAGTCAGCTTGCCGTACTTCTTTATGATAGCTCTAGTAAGTGAATACACCACTAAACATGTTCCGAGCTGGGTAGATTTTACTGAGGATATTTGGAGGGAGTCATACCATGGGGAGGGATCACATCACACAGCCCACAGATTCCATCCCATTTAAATTGCCCCATCCCTGCCTCCACTCTCATTCCTTCTTATTTCCTCCATCCTGGGTTCATCTCTAAAGACTCAGCTTCACATTTGTCTTGCTATTTTTTTTTTTTTCCAGAGTAGCTTCTCCCTTCGTCTGAAGTTAGAGCAACAACCAACATCAGATCCTAGGCTCAGCTTCTAGCCCAACCATTAATCAAAGCACATGTCAGACACAAACAGTCCATTCACTTAGAGGAATTCCTGTGCCAGATATTACAGTAAGAACATTTTCTAGATGTGTGTGGTTTCCAGTCTTGGCTATGCTACTTACTAGATGTATGCCCTTGAACCAGTTACTTCACCTCTCTAAAATGAGAAGAAAATAATAGTTGCCAATGTCTGTCTGAAGTTTGGTACCCCCTCAAACAGACACAGAGGCAGACATGTGTGAAAGATGGGGGGTCGTGGAAGGCTGCCGGAAGTAGCACAGTAAGGGAGTGAGAGGAGCAGGAAGGGGCAGAGAGAGAAGTTGACAGGCAGTGCTGGTACAGCTGGGGCCTCAGCCCTTCCCACGGGAACTGTGGGGCTGGATAGTCCTTCACTGTGGTCTGATGTTAAGGCGAGGGGGCTGAGACTTGGTCCCCTCTCACCCTAGCAACTAGCCAGGGGTCATAGCCTTTGGTGAGGTCATTCCCTGTGGCTGAAAGCAATTTTTTGAGAGCAACTTGGGCTCGGAGTAGTCTGTCACAAGCCCTACCTTGGTAGCTGGGGAATTAGTGTCTTGGCTGCCTGTCTGTCCTAAAGACAGTTTCCAGGTGACACACCATAGCATTCACTACAGGGTGATTGGAGCATGAAATAAATTAATAGATAGAAACACTCAGAACAGTACCTTGAGTGTGCCAAGTGCTGTGTACATGACAGCCCTGAGGCACTCGAGGTCCACGTTAGCATTTTTTAGCTTTGTGTAGTTACACACAGTCCACAGGATAATTTCACATGGATTTTGGTTCTTTTATTTTTGGCCATGCCCGTAGCATGCAAAGTTTCCAGGTCAGGGATTGAACCTGCACCATGGCAGTGATGATGCTGGATCCTTAACCCAGTAATCCACACAGGAACTCCTGGATTTTGATTCTTATAAAGGTCCTATAAGCCACGAGTACCCATGTGTAGGCTCAGTCCTTCCACCTCTAATCTTAGGACAGACTGTTCGAAGGATTTACAATTCTCTGTTCTGATACCAGGATGCAGCATTCATGATCTTGGGGTTGGCTTGGCCTTATCTCGAGCCATGATGACCTTGCAAAGTTGGTCAGTGGAGTGAATGCATTTCAGCAGGGGAGGTTGAACAGCTGGCTGTTAGATCCTTTGTACAGTAGCCCTTACTTTAGTGGATTCTCTGTATAATTGCATGTCTGGCCTTTCGCTTCAAAGACTTGATGTTGTGTTGACTG
Organism: Phacochoerus africanus; assembly: GCF_016906955.1. NCBI lineage: Eukaryota > Metazoa > Chordata > Mammalia > Artiodactyla > Suidae > Phacochoerus > Phacochoerus africanus. Next base: position 94,721,402 of record NC_062550.1, read on the forward strand.
AGGGTTGAGAAAGCTTTATGAGAAGAGGCACTAAATAAATATAGAAAAAAAATTGGTATTTAAGCTAGAATCCTGCTTTTTAAAGTTACCCCAAATGCTTGAATTTCTAGAACAACACATTTCTCCCCCCTTAGGCAAAGTAATCAAACATTTGCTTGGTAAGCAAAACATCAGAGCAGAGGGAGTTGGTTGATCTTAAGAATACCTCGGCCAAGGTGTCTGGGGGTCCTTTCTTTCCTGTAGGACAAAATATTTCCTTAATATTTTTGTCTGGTGACCAAAGGCCTCTCACCTTTGGTTAGGGCTGCACATGCACTGCTCATCTTTGTCTCTGGGAGCCTCATTTTTCTCTGTTCTGTGGTTGACCAACTTCCCTTTTGAGATCATCACATTAATAACTCTAATGAGTTTACAAAGAAGGCTGTCTCTAGTCAGATGGTGATTCGACTTCCAGCTTGAAGAGATTTTGCATGTCTCTGTGTTTATTTCATAGCTTAACCCTCAGAGACCAAGATTATACCTCTTGGTTAGAGGCGCAGCAGAGTAAGCAGAGTGTTCAGAACTCAGGCTCTGAGATCGGGTTGCCTGGGCTTACATCTTAGCTTGCCTTTTGCTAACAGTGTGACCTGGGACGAGTTGCTTTCGCTCCATGTGCCTCAGTTTCCTTATTGGCAAAACGGAGATGATAATAGAACAGATTTCACAGGGTTGTTTAAGGATTTAATGAAGTAATTTATATAAGGACTTGGAGTGTCTGGCCAAAAATAAATGCTAATTAAATCTTAATGATGTATACCTTACAAACTAATAATCAGAGCACACATTTATTGAGTGCTTATATAATCCACACACTGTTATAAGACTTTCACCTGAATATTATGTGATGCTTCCAAAACTCCGTAGGATGGAAAACATTTTCAGTTTATTTTATAGATGAGGAAATGGAGACAGAGAGGTGTGAAACCACAAAAATGACGGTGAGCAGGTGACCTGGGGAATCAAGATTTTTATTTCTGTGTATCAGCTACCTGTTCAGGTCTGGTAAATAAACCTCACCATCACCTCCTTTCCTTGGTAATATGGTGACTCAGACTAGTGCCTTGCAGTTCCTTCTTTTCATCCCACAGGGGAAAAAACCCAAGGTCTTTCCTGCCACCAGGAAGCTGGGGCTCCGTGGCCTACTGACCCATGCCTCTCTTTCTCTAACTTGCTCATCCCACTGTCCAGGCACTACTGTGTGTTAAGTCCCCAGTGTGCCCAACCTTCCAGGGCTCCTCTAACTCTATGTCAGATTCTTCCAATAGCAACTCCTGAATCATTCTTCACCTGCTCCTGCTGCTATTCCTCAAGGTACCATATTCTACCTGCCCAGCTGGACTTCCTTCAAACACAGGCCATCAGGGTGCCCCCTCTTGGGCCTCTGTGCCTGCCCCTGCCAGGCTCCTAGGGGAGGGGTGGTCACAGGTCAGGTCTTGTGCTCCCTTGCTTTGCCTGTTGGGTTTCCTTAACCAGAGAAATCCCCTATTGAGTCTTGGAATATAATTATAAGACCTATAACTGGAATTGAACCCATGTCTCCTGACTCCATATTCTTCCTTGTAGGTAGAATTGAAAGATGATGTTTGGGGCTAGTTGTTTGGGTGTAGACCTCATGGATGGAGGTAGGTCTTGGTATCTAAGGCTTGAGGTTCCAGCAAGATTAATCTGCACAATGTAGTTATGGGTCTTGGGAGCCGAAAGACTAAGCCAGGACCCCTTTACAACAGAAAAGACCCAAACCCCAGTGATGGCTTTTAAGACTACATGGTCACAAGAGGTAGGGATTGAGATTGCATTGCATAGGAAGAATTTGGAGTTAGGTGAGGACAGCTCAAGGCAGGTCAAGAATGGGCAAGAGAGAGTCCCAGACAACTGTCTCAATTATCATTGCTCTTTGCAACTTGCATCTTTCAGATGGGTGGTGTATGGGGTGGGGAGGTTCAAGCAAGTTTAAACAGCCTGGGGCAGGTGGAAGAGGCTCAGATTCTTTGTCTTTGACCACTTCCATCATCTCATCATCTTAAGTCTCAGGGTCACGTATGGTATTTAGTTAGGGAAAAGACTCTTCTAGAGCTTCCCAGTTTATTAAATATGGGTCCTACGAATGAACAGAGAAGATAGGATTTTCTTGCTGTGACTGATAAGAACACGTTATGCGGTTCTGCTCCAGCCAGGACAGTGATGTCGCTCTCTGGCAGCTCTGAATGTTGGGGCATTCTGGATGGCTGCCTTAGCCTCTGTGTTCCATTGCCCTTCAAAAGCTTTGGATTGGGAATTCCCATTGTGGCTCAGCAGGTTACAAACCTGACGGGTATCCATGAGGATGTGGCTTTGATCCTTGGCTTTACTCAGTGGGTTAAGGATCCTGAGCTACTATAGCTGTAGCTCCAATTCGACCCCTAGCCTGGGAACTACCATATGTTGTAGGTGTGGCCCTAAAAAGCAAAAAAAAAAAAAAAAAAAAAAAGCAAAGCTTCAAATTGTTTCACATTCATGTATTTTTGTCAATGCTGGCAGAATTGACAAACAGGTCATACCTTCCCCTCTTTAAGACACAGCTGACTGTGTGTTTTCTTGTGTTGTATCTATGCCTCTGTGGCAATAATAAAACCTGATATTTATTAACTCATTGTGCTCATTACACATCAGGCACAACCACTTTATGAGCTAAGTATTATTATCTTCATATAACAGATGAAAACTGAGGCCTAAGTTAATAATCCTCCCAAGGTAATCTGTGTAAACAAAATTCAGTCCCAGATGTCTTACTCCAAAAAGCCAAGTTCAGACCGCATGTGAGCTATCTGCAGCTCACGCACCCATTCATTCATCTGTCCTGCAAATATTCGAGAGCTTCCTTTAGTCAAGAAAACTCTTGCACCTGAAAATACAACAGTGAGCAAAACAGGTAGAGTCTCTCTCTTCATGGAGTTTGCATTCTGTTGGAGGAGAATGACAATAAACAAATACAATGTAATTCCAGAAAGTTGTAAGTGCAGTGAAAAAGAAGTAGAAGAAGAAAAGAGAGGACATCTGGGAGTTGCTATTTTAAGTGGCAGAGTGATGGAAAGCTGCTCTGAGGAGGGAATATATGAGCAGAGACCCGACTAAATGACATTATTTTCTGCACCACAAAAAAACCGTGATCTCTTTTTTAAAGGTGGGCTTGGTTTATTTATGTCTCCCCAATATGCTTCCAGATTTACGGCACCCTAAAGATGACTGTATGATGAAAAGAGGAATATGATTTTGAACACCAAACAAGGGACTAGAAAGTCATGTCTGAAGCAGCAAGTGATTAATGAGAAATTTCCCTGGGAGTTTAATTGGAGGAGATTGCAGTGAGCAAATTTTCCTCTCAACTCCTTGCATTTTAAGGCCCAGTGACCTCCTGGCCAAGAAATACATGCAATCCCCTCCCTCCAGTGTTTACTGTGACTTGAATTTTCATTGGCTAAATATATTTCAATCCACAGTCCACAGCAGGGAGCTTTGGTTTGCTTTCTTGTCTTACAGGGACTTTACAAACAGGAATGATTGTATCTGTCTAGTGAGTATTCCGGTAACTACATCCAGCACCAAAGATCTTGAAAACTGAACTGGCCAACAGAGGAATGAGTTCTGAAACTGTACCTTACCTGTCAAGGTAGCACATTTGAGACTTAAGTCAGGGACACCTCAATGATTTCATCCCCTCATACCAACTCCTAAAAAGAATCCGCTTTTATATATGAATGCCAAATAAAGGAGAAACAGAGACCCTCGCATTTTCTTGGTAATTGGAAGGAAAGGGAGGGCTTGGATATTCATTCAGCTTTTCATTTATGTACTTTATCTTCTGTGTGTTAAGATACTACAAACAAATAAACATCTCTCTGTCCAAATCTATATGAAAGTTAAAGGCTAACTCTGCAAATGTAGGCAGTTTCAGAAAAGTAAACCAAAATTGGATGGATCTAATGAAATGCTACTAGGAAAAAAATAAGCATATAGATTGCAGTTTTTATTTGATTACACTGTTTTTCATTTCAATATTAATGTATGAACTCTAAGCTGATTCAAGCAGGGTCGGGGTGAATTGGAGAGAGTCCAGGGGTAGGAGGCAGGGGTGAAGGTAGGAATGGAGAGTAATGCGCCAAACGCTTGCACTGACCACGTGTGTTGAACGCTGATGTGGCAGCACCCACGTCAGATGTTGCCCATGCAGAGTGAGCACACTGCTAAACATCCTGATCAGTCTTGAACTCCACTCTTTTCCCTTCCTTTTTCTCCTTCCAACCTCTCTGCTTTACTACCCCGCATAGCGAAACACCCCCAGCCAGATGCCAGACGGGGGCGGTCTCAGGCTCGCCAATGACCCGATGTGCCGTGGATTAAAACCATCACTCAGTCCATCCAGAAGTCTACCTCAGGGAGTTAGAAATAAGTATGTGATACTCTTTATAGACTGACATGTAAATTATGAATTTGCCTTTTAATGGAACACATTGAATATTTTATTTCTTAGTCTGGCAAGATAGAATACGTTCAGGATAAGATGTGTCATTCCCTACTCCTGAAGCCATGACAGACAGACATTCTCAATCAATCTCCACACTCCCTTTCTTGGATCCTGATCTTGGCCCCAAAATAATTTACAGAGCACTGCTTCAGGCAGCAGCTACCCGTCGGATGGAGTAGGATTGGAATGGAAACCTTCTTACCATCTTTGCACTACATAGCATTCTCTTTTACCTTACCACTGTTATACAAAAGAGCAAGATCTCCTCACATGTTATCCTATGTGTATGATATACCTTAAAATAATATATTTAGAAGTTCCCTGATGGCCAAAAAGTAAGGATCCAGAGTTGTCACTCGTGTGGTGCGGGTTCGATCCCTGTCATGTGAACTTCCACATGCTGTGGGCACGGTCAAACAAAACAAAACTAAACAAAAATAAAAATATACTTAAAATTAATATAAGCATTAATTAAGTGAATAAGTTAAATGAGACCACGTAGTGAACAATGCTTGGGTGAACCAGTCTTAAAATGCACCATTTAATTTATACCTATGTATTAGAATTGATATCAGCAAAACCTCTTTAACATTGAGGGCTGCCATTTTACGGATTTTGGAAAATCCTAGTTAACCAGTTTTCAAGTTCGGAAGGGGAAACGTGGAATGCTAAGATACAAAAGTGCTTAAATTAAAAAAACAAACAAACAAAAAACAGTGTGGAGGTTGAGTGCAGAGAAAGTTATAAGGGACGAAATGAAACAGTTATTATTTTCTTCCTATGAGGAGTGCTTCTCTCTCTCTTCCTCTCGCACCCCCCACCCCATACACCCAAAACACTTCTATTTTGTCCTGTGATAATGAAGTATGCCTTGCTCATGGGCAGAGTCTTCATTCATCAGTTTTGTGTCAACTTGTTTTCAGGTTTTACTGGAAAGGGCAGAATGGGAAAGTTGAAAAGGATTTTGGAATCAAAGATGTTTGAATATTAGCATGCCATTGGTGCTTGCCTGTGGAAAGTTGGGAAAATAATTTGCCGTATCAAAGACTCGGTTTCTTTAGGAAAAATGGTTGGCAGGGTAATAATATTTATCTTTCAGGATATTTACAAGTATTAAAAGAGTGAACTTTTCTGACACTTTGAACCTGTAATGTATTGACCAAAATGAGCTTTTTTTTTTTTTTTCTTTTTAGGGCTGCACCCGAGGCACATGGAGGTTCCCAGGCTAGGGGTCTCATCAGAGCTACAGCTCCTGGCCTGCGCCACAGCCACAGCAATGCAGGATCCAAGCCATGACTGCGACCAACACCACAGCTCGCAGCAACGCCAGATCCTTAACCCACTGAGTGAAGCCAGGGATTGAACCCGAAACCTCATGGTTCCTAGTCAGATTTGTTTCTGCTGCACCACAACGGGAACTCCAAACTATTTTCGATAAATGGTATGTGGAGTACTTACAAAAATATAAAACACCCAGTCAGTATCTATTGTTGTACATCAATATTGTTATGACCATTTATTTTCAATTGTGAATCAAAGTTTTAAAATACAGAGCTTTCTATGTATTGTCAATATCATTTATACGCAGTATCATTGAACTTCGGTAATGCTTTACAGTATTTCTATTTCCTTTTAATTTTCTGGGTTTGATAACATTATATCCAAATCAACATAGGTTCGGCAGCAGCTTTTGTCAGAAGCACGGTGGTCACCACTGGTTGGCCAATATGTGGGACAATTATAGGCAATCTTCAGTGAACTTCAGGAAATGAAGCCGTGTCCTGTCTTCATGCTTGTCTAAAATTAAGTTTGGATTTCAGCTCAGTGCTTCTGTGGTTTAGAAATAGTCAAATAAACTGCAATCAGTTTATTTAATGTTTAGTCTATGTGCGTGGGCTGAATTGACTAAACACTCAAGATCCTCCTACAGAAAAACCGAGTCCCTCACTGCACTCTTTCTCAACTATTTTTTCTTTAGGACATTTATGAACACAACCAGCTTTCACTATCTGCTAATGAAAGTGGAGTTTAGACGCAGATTGCCAAGGTGAATGAGATTGCCTGTGAAAAGTTACTTTAAGATGCAAAGCAGTAGATTTGAGAAAAGATTTTTCTCAGCCCTTTAAAAGGACCTTCAGAGTTCCCATTGTGGCTAAGTAGGTGAAGAACTTGCCTAGTATCCATGAGGATACAGGTTCGATTCCTGGCCTCACTCAGTGGGTTAAGGATCTGGTGTTGCTGTGAGTTGCGGTGTAAGTTATAGATGCAGCTTGGATCTGGTGTTGCTGTAGCTATGGTGTAGGCTGGCAGCTGCAGCTCCAACTTGACCTCTGGCCTAGGAACTTCTGTATGCCCCAGATGTGGCCCGAAAAAGAAAAAGAAAGGAAAAAGAAAAAAAAGGAAAAAAAGAACCCTCATCAAAATATTCTTTCTCTGAGAATGAAAGAGGAAATTCCCTCGAATCTCCCCCTGGGTTTTCATTTTTTTGCTCCTGGATCCTGATTCAACTTACATGATGCCAACATTTGTTTCCAATGGTTTGCCTGCTCGCAGTCTGCCTGAACCTCTTAACCACCCCAGCCATGATTTGCCTGGTTTTATTTTTCACTTTTTATTTTTTATTTTATTTTTTTACTATTTGGATTTATTTCATTTTTTTAAATAATTTTTTTTCCCATTATGGCTGGTTTACAATGTTCTGTCAGTTTTCTACTATATGGTAAGATGACCCAGTAACACATACACATATATGTATATACATTCTTTTTCTCACATTATCCTCCATCATGCTCCATCATAAGTGACTAGATACAGTTCCCAGTGCTATACAGCAGAATATCATGGCTTATCCATTTCAAAGACAACAGTTTGCATCTATTAACCCCAAAGTCCCAGTCCATCCCACTCCCTCCCCCTCCCCTACCCCCTTGGCAACCACAAGTCTATTCTCCAAGGCCGTGATTTTCTTTTCGGGGGAAAGGTTCATTTGTGCCTTATATCAGATTCCAGATATAAGTGCTATCATATGGTATTTGTCTTTCTCTTTCTGACTTACTTCACTCAGGATGAGGGTCTCTAGTTCCATCCATGTTGCTGTAAATGGCATTATTTTGTTCTTTTTCATGGCCAAGTAGTATCCCACTGTGTATAGATACCACATCTTCTTAATCCATTCATCTGTCAATGGACATTTAGGTTGTTTCCATGTCTTGGCTATTGTGAATGGTGCTGTAATGAATATATGGGTGCATGTGTCTTTTTCAAGGAAAGTTTTGTCTGGATATATGCCCAAGAGTGGGATTGTGGGGTCATATGGAAGTTCTATGTATTGTTTTCTGAGGTACCTCCATACTGTTTTCCATAGTGGTTGTACCAATTTACATTCCCACCAGCAGTGTAGGAGGGTTCTCTTTTCTCTACACCCTTTCCAGCATTTGTTATTTGTGGACTTGTTAATGATGGCCATTCTGACTGGTGTGAGGTGGTCCCTCACAATAGTTTTGATTTGCATTTCTCTAATAATCAGTGATGTTGAGCATTTTTTTCACGTGCTTGTTGGCCATCTGTATATCTTCTTTGGAAAAATGTCTGTTTAGGTCTTTTGCTCATTTTTTCCATTGGGTGGTTGGCTTTTTTGCTGTAGAGTTGTATAAGTTGTTTGTATATTTTAGGAATTAAGCCCTTGTCAGTTGCATCATTTGAAACTATTTTTTCCCATTCTGTAGGCTGTCTTTTGTTTTTTTTAATGGTTTCCTTTGATTTGCCTGGCTTTAGCTTGGTGCTCTCTAGGAATGACCCCAAGGCTTCTTGGGGTTGCCTTCTACCGTGTCCCAGCACTTGGCCAGAGGGCATTTCAGTGTTTACGTGGATTGTGCTTGTAGCAGAAGATAAAGAAGCTTTTTGTCCTCTCTCCTCCTGGGAAACTTGAATAGCTAGCAATAGCCAGGATGAGAGGTCACTGGTTGCCATCTACTCATTTTTATTTTAACAAATGGTGACTATTTACAAAGTGTACATAGATAAGCAACTATTTCCTACTGGTGCCAAAGACATTCACTAAGCATGACAAGAACCGTAGGGATTTGATACGAAGATTTGTATCTATGTTGCAAATCCAAGTACAAATAGTGAAGAGGTAGAGTTCAATGTTCTGAACAGTTAGTAAATTACATATGTCATCGCACCTGCCCAAATAGCTGGTGTTGTGCTAACATTGTGAAAACAACACCCACGGCCCACAGGTCTCCTTGCCAGGCCAAACCCATGGCATATGGAAGTGCCAAGGCTAAGGGTCAAATTGGAGCTGTAGCCACTGGCCTATACCACAGCCACAGCAACACGGATCCTTAATCCACTGAGCAGGGCCAGGGATCATACCCATGTCTTCATGGATACTAGCTGGGTTGGTTACCACTGAGCCACAAAGGGAACTCCTTCTGGTCACTTTTTATATTCTTTGGCCTTCTCTTTACAGGAATCCTGTGATAGTAATTTTATCCTCAGTTGAAAAATGAGTAAAAGGTAGCTCAGAGAGGTCCAACAACATGGTCAAAGCCACACAGCAAGTAAAAAGGGAAGCCATATCCTTGTGCCAAAAGGCTGATGCCATTTCACCAGACTAGCTCTCAGAAGAAGTGGAAGTAGAGCAAGATGTTTCACTGATTACTGAGCAATGCTCAGCCTAAGGAGCAGGACCTAAGTGCTGACTTAGCTGACTCACTAACTAACAAGGACCTGACTTGGAATCCTAGCTCCACCCCTGAAAAGAATAAGACCTCAAGCCATCTCTCTCTCTCTCCATCTCTCTCATTCTGTTTTAATTTCTAATTAAAAAAAATTATTTATTGGAGTTCCTGTTGTGGCTCAGTGGTTATCGAACCCGACTAGCATCCATGAGGACATGGGTTCATTCCCTGGCCTTTCTCAGTAGGTTAAGGATCCGGCATTGCCATGATGTGGTTGAAGATGTGGCTCAGATCCTGTGTTGCTGTGGCTGTGGCGTAGGCTGGCAGCTACAGCTCTGATTGGACCCCTAGCCTGTAAACCTTCATATGCCATGGATGCAGCCCTAAAAAGACAAAAAGACAAAAAAAAATTATATATATATATTTGGCCATGCCTGTAGCATGCAGAAGTTCCTGGCCAGGGATGGGAACCATACCACAGCAGTGACCCTGAGTCACAGCAGTGACAATGCCAGATCCCAAACTCACTGTCTTTTGCTCTGTTTTTATAATCTTTATTCAGATATAATTAACTTACAATAAAATATATTCATTTAAGGATACAGTTTTAATGAGTTTTGACAAGTTTATACACTCTGTAACCACCAGCACCAGGATACAAAACATTGCTAAAAGGTCTATTGCCATCACTTCAGAAAGTTCCAACGTGCACTTTCACAGTCATACTCTCACTCCCCACCTCCCTACCCCCGAGGCACCAGAAGGTTACGGGCATGCTCTGGATCTCTGGAGATTAGTTTATATTCTCTAGAACTTCAGATCACTGGAATCAGTATGTATGCCTCTGTGCTGCTGCTTCTGCTCAGCACAGAGTTTTAAGATTTTTCCATGTGGTTGTATGTACCAGTAAGTCTTTTTTTTTTTTTTTTTTAACTTGCTAATTTATTCCATTGTGTGGAATTTATTTATTTATTCTCCTGCCGACGAGCATTTGATTGTTTCTAGTTTAGGCTGTTATGCATAAAGGTGCTGGGAACATTTATGTGCAGGTCTTTTAGTAAAGATAAGTTATTTCTCTTAGGTAGACATTTAGGGATGGACGTACTAAGTTGTCCATATAAATGTAGTAAGTCCATGTTGAATTTTATTAGAAATGGCCAAAATCTTTTCAAAAGTAGTGGTACCCAACATTTGTTCATGTTGGGATGCTCATCTGTAAACCAAAGATTTTTGACTAGCGGATCTCTAAATTCCCTTCCAACATTGTTTTGTGACTCTAGTACCTACTGTTCTGAACTTTTGACCTTTTGATCTTTGCCTGTTCTCAGGAGCTAGAATTTGTTAATCCTCTTTTCCTTTCACATATCTTACTTTCTGGACATTTGTCTTGCTCCTGTCAGTGCTGCTGCTGCTGATAATGATTAGAGAAAGCTATCTTTTTTTGGGGGGGGGGGTGATATTATGTGTGTCAGGCACAATGCTACTTTTACCTGAATTTTTCCACCTAACCCTCACAATAAGCATTTGCAGTAGACCCTATTTTTAAACTCTATCTCTGTGATAAAGAAACTAAAGGTTAAGAGAAGTTAAGTAACTTCCCCAAATTAACAAAGTTATTAAGTAGTAGTGTTGGGAAGCAAAATTAGGTTTGCTTGGATCACTTCTAAATTACTAGTTTCTTAGCCTTTGCTCTGATCTCCTGGTTGCTACTGCTTTATCTTTCATAGAACCCTAAGATCTGCCTGGCTCTGTTTTGGATCTCCTTCACCTTCTCAGGGTTGTTTACCAGTTTTCCTTCCACACCCTGGCAGGACGTCCGTGTTCAATGACCCAGCAATTTTCCAGAAGGCAACAACAACAACAGCAAAAAGCAATTTAGAATGAGGCAGTCTTAAGATCATCTTACTTATGTCAGCCCCATTAAGTTTTCATTAACAGTCAGAGCGGGGTTTCTCAAATCAGCATAACGCCCATAAGCATTGCTTTGAAAAAAGAAAAGCTTAACTAATAAGATACTTGTCTACATTTTGTCTGAATCTAGAGAACGCTGTCCTTTCAAAGCCTCATCGAGGTCATGGCCCATTTTGCACTGGGCAATTAGCATTACTCCTCTCATCAAGGGGTGAAATTATCATGTTAGCTCTTTGAAGAAATTAGAGCGTATTATTGGCTCTTCATGCTTTTCTATGCAGTCATCATGAGGCATAACGCAGACTCAAATATTGAGTATTATCATTTAGATTAGTAAAGTACTGTGTGACTATCCTAAGCAGTCCCCACTCCGTGATTTATGTAGAGCAAAAGCCAAGATTGTATCAATCTTGTTCTTCCCATGCCCATGTAACACCTATGCTATATTATGCGGCTCATGAGTAAACCATTTCTGGCCTCCAGCTTGTTTATAGTGCTCATCAAACAACACCATTAAAAAACACATTTATTGACTTTAACGTGTCCTGATGGGACTTCTGCAATTGCTTTTCCTGAAACGACCTCTGCTCTACTCTATGGCTAGAGACGTGAGGAGTTAACTCACATCCCAACTCCCCCATGAGTCTACTCTGACTCTTTTATTTTCACTCTTCTCGTTTTTTGAATTTCTAAATCATTTACAGTCACCCCTGGACACTTTAAAATTTAATTATGTTTTGTATTTTATCACTTGTGTTTCACTCATAAAGAGGTACTGTGGAATCCAAGAATGAGCATGGACACTGCACTCAGATAAATTCTCTTTTCTCCGCTTCCTCATCTTCAAAAGCAGGCAGCAGTCCTTGCAAATTATGGTAATAATAGCTGTCTCATGAGGTCCTTGCAAGCAATCAATGATTTAATGCATAGAAACAGGCATGTGGGAAACGCTCAACAGATGCTAGTCCCTCATTTTTCCCTGGTGTTGATTTTAAGTTCCCTAAGGCAGAACCAGGTCTTACACCTCTGGACATACTATATCCACTCATTCATTTAATAAATATTTATTTAGCACCTACTTTGTACTGAACAATGAACTCAGTACTGGGAGTAGTCACAAACCAACCAACCTTCCCTTTCCTTTTGGACTTAAGTTCTAGCAGAGTGTAAACATATATGAATGCTCCTCCTATGAGTTTAAGTTTTTTTTTTTCTTTTTAGGGCCATACCTGTGGCCTATGGAAATTCCCAGGCTAGGGGTCCAAACGGAGCTACAACTGCCTGCCTACACCACAACCAGGGATTGAACATGCATCCTTATGGATACTAGTTGGATTCCTTTCTGTTGAGCCATGAAAGGAACTCCTGACTTAAGCATTTTTGACTTGAAGATGATGTGAAAGCAACACACACATTCAGTAGAAATAGTACTTCGAATTTTGAATTTTGATCTTTTCCCAGCCTTGCAATGTGTAGTCAGAGGCTCTCTCGTGAGGCTGGGCAGCAAGGAGCTGCAGCTCCCAGTCAGCCCTGCGGTTACAAGGGTTAACAACAAGTACAGTGATGAGCATCCTAGACCCAGATGCCAAGTCTGTTTTCCATTTTCAGCACAGTATCCAGTAAGTTACTGGAGATCTTCAACACTTTATTCTAGAATAGACATTGTGTTAGATGATTTTGCCACAACTGAAGGCTCATGTCAGTATTCTGAGCACATTTAAGGTAGGCTAGGCTAAGCTCTGACATCCGGTGGGTAAGGTGTATTAAATGCAATTTCAACTTAGGATATGTTCAACTTAGGATGGCTTTATCTGGACACGATTCCATTGTGAGTGGAGAAGACCTGTAAAAAATAAAATATAATTACATAGTGTCACACACATTTGGAACATCCAGGAGTCCTCCATTCTATTAATGAAATCAAAGATGTAAAGCGATTCATTCTTAAACTCTTGTTGGAGAACAGAAAAAAACATATTTATTGTTGTTCCTCTTCTCACTCCCTGATCTTCATATTTGTACTTCTTTTGCATTTGTTTCATAAATACTTTTGAATTGAATAAATAGAGAAATATTATAGACACAATCTAGATTTTCTCTCTTTTTTCCCCCAATCACGTTTGTTCAAAGTATTCTGTGGTAAGAAATATCATTTTTTGGCCACACCCACAGCATGTGGAAATTCCCAGGTCAGGGATCAAACCCACACCACAACTGTGACAACACTAGATCCTTAATCTGCTGAGCCACCAGGGAACTCCAAAATATCATTTTTAAGAGCCAGCATTTCAGTGATTTTATAGTTATTTAACCATTTTGGCAATCTGAAGCTTTCTGTTTGGCAGATAACTTCAGTACTGTTTTCATAATTATTATCAAATAGTACTTGAGTGTCTACCATGGGTTAGGTACTGCTTTAACTAGGAATTATTCTGCATTGAAAAAATGCACAGCTTAGATAGGTAGCCAATACACATGAATTTAATTGAAGGGATAAATTATAATGCAGAGCAAGTCTATTTCCAGTCAGGAAAGGCCAAGAACAACTACAAGTACGAGATAAAATACAAAATCCTTTCATAAAGGCATTGAATATCTAACATGGGAATAGTAAGGACTTATTTAAGAGCTATGGTTTAGAGAGGTGAGCAGATCACTGCTTTAGCCCTGAGGACATTTGCTCCCCTAGTTTAAATTAAGCTGTCAAACACAGCTGGGGGTTTGAAGGGCTTAGTACTAAGGGAAACCAGAGTGATAGCTCAGAGCCTACCAAATCTGGCCATATCTGTTCCTTCCCCCCGGACGCCAGATCTGGTCACCACCACTGGCGATGCTGGCCAGTGGCTCCATAGAAGCGCAGTGACATCAGAGACCTAGATTTCCACCCAAGTTAAACATCAGCGTGCTTGTTGTAGGGAGAAAGAAAACCTCAGTGTGAAGCCATGGAGTAGACCAAGCGCTAAGACCAGAGCCGGCAGATTCAGAAGGAGAGTTGGAGGCAAAACTTGGATTTTTTTTTTTTTATATCTTCTGAGCATTTTTTAATTGGGTTGTTTTTTTGTTTTTTGTTTTATTTTTATTTTCCCACTGTACAGCAAGGGGGTCAGGTTATCCTTACATGTATACATTACAATTACATTTTTCCCCCACCCTTTCTTCTGTTGCAACATGAGTATCTAGACAAAGTTCTCAATGCTATTCAGCAGGATCTCCTTGTAAATCTATTCTAAGTTGTGTCTGATAAGCCCAAGCTCCCGATCCCTCCCACTCCCTCCCCCTCCCATCAGGCAGCCACAAGTCTCTTCTCCAAGTCCATGATTTTCTTTTCTGAGGAGATGTTCATTTGTGCTGGATATTAGATTCTAGTTATAAGTGATATCATATGGTATTTGTCTTTGTCTTTCTGGCTCATTTCACTCAGTATGAGGTTCTCTAGCTCCATCCATGTTGCTGCAAATGCCATTATGTCATTCTTTTTTTATGGCTGAGTAGTATTCCATTGTGTATCTATACCACATCTTCTGAATCCAATCATCTGTCGATGGACATTTGGGTTGTTTCCATGTCCTGGCTATTGTGAATAGTGCTGCAATGAACATGCGGGTGCACGTGTCTCTTTTAAGTCGAGTTTTGTCCGGATAGATGCCCAAGAGTGGGATTGTGGGGTCATATGGAAGTTCTATGTATAGATTTCTAAGGTATCTCCAAACTGTTCTCCATAGTGGCTGTACCAGTTTCCATTGCCACCAACAGTGCAGGAGGGTTCCCTTTTCTCCACAGCCCCTCCAGCACTTGTTATTTGTGGATTTATTAATGATGGCCATTCTGACTGGTGTGAGGTGATATCTCATGGTAGTTTTGATTTGCATTTCTCTAATAATCAGGGATGTTGAGCATTTTTTCATGTGTTTTCTGGCCATCTGTATATCTTCTTTGGAGAAATGTCTATTCAGGTCTTTTGCCCATTTTTCCATTGATTGATTGGCTTTTTTGCTGTTGGGTTGTATAAGTTGTTTATATATTCTAGAGATTAAGCTCTTGTCGGTTGCATCATTTGAAACTGTTTTCTCCCATTCTGTAAGTTGTCTTTTTGTTTTCTTTTGGGTTTCCTTTGCTGTGCAAAAGCTTTTCAGTTTGATGAGGTCCCATGGGTTTATTTTTGCTCTAATTTCTATTGCTTTGGGAGACTGACCTGAGAAAATCTTCATGATGTTGATGTCAGAGAGTGTTTTGCCTATGTTTTCTTCTAGGAGTTTGATGGTGTCCTGTTGTATATTTAAATCTTTCAGCCATTTTGAGTTTACTTTTGTGCATGGTGTGAGGGTGTGTTCTAGTTTCATTGCTTTGCATGCAGCTGTCCAGGTTTCCCAGCAATGCTTGCTGAATAGACTTTCTTTTTCCCATTTGATGTTCTTGCCTCCCTTGTCAAAGATGAATTGACCATAGGTGTCAGGGTTTATTTCCGGATTCTCTATTCTGTTCCATTGGTCTGCCTGTCTGTTTTGATACCAGTACCACACTGTTTTGATGACTGTGGCTTTGTAGTATTTCTTGAAGTCTGGGAGAGTTATGCCTCCTGCTTGGTTTTTGTTTCTCAGGATTGCTTTGGCGATTCTGGGTCTTTTGTGGTTCCATATAAATGTTTGGATTGTTTGTTCTAGTTCTGTGAAAAATGTCCTGGGTAATTTGATAGGGATTGCATTGAATCTGTAGATTGCTTTAGGTAGGATGGCCATTTTTACAATATTGATTTTCCCAATCCAGGAACATGGAATATCTTTCCATTTCTTTACATCTTCTTTGATTTCTTTGATGAAAGTTTTATAGTTCTCGGCATATAGGTCCTTTACCTCCTTGGTCAGGTGTATTCCGAGGTATTTGATTTTGTGAGGTGCAATTTTAAAAGGTATCGTATTTTTGTATTCCTTTTCTAATAGTTCATTGCTGGTATACAGAAATGCAACTGACTTCTGAATGTTAATCTTATATCCTGCTACTTTGCTGAATTTATGAATCAGTTCAAGTAGTTTTGGGGTTGAGTCCTTAGGGTTTTCTAGGTATAGTATCATGTCATCTGCATACAGTGACAGCTTTATCTCTTCTCTTCCTATATGGATGCCTTTTATTTCTTTTGTTTGTCGAATTGCTGTGGCTAGGACTTCCAAAAGTATGTTGAAGAGCAGTGGTGAGAGTGGGCATCCCTGTCTTGTTCCAGATTTTAAACTTGGATTTTTATAGTTGGTATTTGAGCAGCTAGATCTCTGAACACTGATGTGGTAGGATGAATATATGCAGGCATTCCTTATTTTACTGTACTTTGCTCTACCGAACTTTGCAGATACTCTTTTATTTGTTTTTGGTTTTTACAATGAAGGGTTTGTGGCAGCCCTGCATCAAGCACACTATTGGTGCCATTCTTCCAACAGTGGTTGCTCACTTTGTGTCTCTGAGTCACATTTTGGTGATTCTCAAACTATTTCAAGCTTTTTCATTGTCATTATACTTGTTATGGTGATCTGTGATCAGTGATCTTTGATGTTTCTACTGTGATTCACTGGAGGTCAAATGATGGTTAGCATTTTTTAGCAATAAAGTGGATTTTTTGTTTGTTTGTTTGTTTTTGGTTGAGCTTGCAGCATGTGGAAATTCCTGGTACAAATTGAACCTGAGCCACAGCAGTGACAATGCCAGATCCTTAGCCTACTGAACCACTGAGAATACCACAATAAAGTTTTTTTTTTTTTAATCTTTTTAGGGCCGCACCTGTGGCATATGGAAGTTGCCAGGCTAAAGGTTGAATTGGAGCTGCATCTGCCTCTCTGCCACAGCCACAGCCAATGCCAGATCTGAGCCGAGTCTGTGACCTACACTGCTGCTCACAGCAATGCCAGATCCTTAACCCACTGAGCGAGGCCAGGGATCGAACCTGTGTCCTCATGGATTTCAGTCAGGATTGTTCTCAGTGAGCCATGACAGAAACTCCAAGTATTTTTTAATTAAGGTATGTATATTATATTTTTAGACATAATGCTTTGCACACTTCGTAGACAGCAGTGCAGTATAAACATAACTTTTATGTGCAGTGGGAAACCAGAAATTTCATGTGGCTCACTTTTTTGCGATATTTACTTTATTGTGGTTTTCTGGAACAGAACCTTCAATATCGCTAAGGTATGCCTATAGTAAGAAATCAATAATGAAGGAAAGGATTATTTAATATGTGATGCTTGTATTGTAAGCAATGACTGATGAAAAATTAGATTTTGGTCCTCACCTTATTGCCTTTGCCCAATTCCAGTTACACGAAAGAATTAAATGTAAAGTATCCAGTTATTACCACAAAAATGAAAACAAAGAGAAAAGAAAAAAAGAAACACTTCAAATAAACTTCTGTGACCATGTAATTCTGAAACAGGGAAGATTTTCCACATGTAAAAGCAATGTAGGGATTTCTTTTGTAGCACAGCGGGTTAAGAATCTGGCACTGTCACTGCAACAGCTTGGGTTGCTACTGTGCTGCAGGTTCAATCCCTCGCCTGGCCCAGCCCAGGAATTTCCACATGCTGTGGGAACAGCCAACAAAACAAAAAACAAAAAAAAGCAATGTAAATATTGAGAAGAAAAGAGAAGTAAGATCATTAAAAGCAAAACAATTCTCACGTTGAGAAGCAAAATAAAACACTGATAATGTATTTGTAGTAAACAGAACAAAGGGCTAATTTTTTTGGTCTTTTTATTTTTTTTAAGCCTGTATCCGCAGCATATGGAGGTTCCCCGGGTCGGGGTCAAATCGGAGCTATAGCTGCTGGCCTACACCACAGCCACAGCAATGCCAGATCCGAGCCGAGACTGCGACCTACTCTATAGCTCACGGCAACGCTGGAGCCTTAACCCACCAAGCAAGGTCAGGGATTGAACATGCGTCCTCATGAACGCTAGTCAGATTGGTTTCCACTGAGCCACGACAGGAACTCCACAAAGGGCTAATATTTTAAAACAAAAAGAACACACTAAATCTGAATTAAAATTGTTAGGATCCCAATAGGTAGTAAACATGAAGAGATTTTTATAAAAAATAAACATAAATAGATAACCTAAAGGGATATGATAATATAATAATATTAGATAATATTAAAAATTTGTTATCTGCTAGACAGCAGGTTATGTACTTTGCACTTATTATTTTATTTAATCTCCATAATCCTTTATATTACGTTCTATTAAGAGCCCTGGTGTATAGATGAGTCAATAGGCATGAGAGGCCAGGTGACTTTGTGGCTGATTGTTCTCTCTCAATTCTTTTTGCATTTATTTAGGCTGTTGCTATTCTCATTATTTTTACAAAGAGGGGATATGATATTTATTATCATAAATTATGATATTATTTATTATCATAAATAATAAGTATTTATTTATTCCTATGATAATCTATAGGAATAGTTTCAGACTCATTTCATGTATACAGTATTACTTTTAGCAGACTCTAGCGTATTTGAGATAATACGAATCAGTAAAGAGATATTAAGATTTACTGAATTAAAATACAATATTATAAACACGTCAAGCTTTTCTATGTAATTTATAGGACCTGATTAAAAAAATCCTATAGGATCTTACGAGTGCAACCTTAAATTTTTTTGGAACCTTAAGCAAAAATATTAGGAAAAATACATAGAGAGGTTGCAACAGGAGAAAATTCTTTTCTTATGTGTGAGGGATTTTTGGTTTAATTGTTTTGTCTCTAGTCTACTCTTACCAATTTTAACCACCCCCCCTTTTTAAAAAATTACCTTTCTTTTTGGCTCCTAAAGGCCAAGAGTTTAATTTTCAGTTAACGTTATAGAGGTAGATATGCATTGTGAAGACTTGGTAAATGCATCTGACAGAAGATAATTTCAGAACATTTTGCGTACTGAAGCTGACCAAAAAAAAAAAAAAAAAAGGCTTGCAAACCAATTGATTCCAACATCTGTCATGTTTGGACAGAGTGTTTAACCCACAGTTTGAATATAAATTGAGTTTTAGCTGTGAACACATTCATATTTCAGAAATGGTTTACCTCAAGAACATTTTGAGGATAAATGTTTTTTACCTTTTCCAAACATTTATGCTAATTCAAGCATGGGCAAGTTTAAAGGCAGAAGAGAAGGCTCTTGGAAAGGGAGGGAATGAAGATACTGGTGAGAAAATTGTACCACTATTACCCCAGCGTGAAGTCTTGCGTATTTGATTTCTTCCTTCTCTTCATCACTCTTATCAAATCAGTCAACCAGTCCGACACATTCGCTACAGTGTCTCCCAGTGGTTCCCTTTCTTCCCCCTTTCCCCTTCCCAATTTAGCCCCTGACCCCCTTACTCCTAGGCTACTGTAGTAATTTAATATTTCATTTCTTTGATTCTGCTTCCTCTTACCTTCGTTCTGTCTTACACAGGCCACCAGACGCATTTTCTTAAAGGACCGTCTTTTCCATGTCACTGTCCTGCACAGAATGTCTATGGCTTTTTCATGGCCTCTAAGTTTGAGCTTCTTATCTAATGTTAAAGATTCCCACATCTGACTGGTGACTCCACGCATCTGGTCTAATGTGCCTGCTTTTCCAGGGTTGTTTCTAACATTCCTGGAGGGTGAGACACTCGCTCTTACTGCCTCCTTACTGCTCTCCAAGCGTATTTTACATATTCCTGGCTGCACATGGTTTTATTTGGGTAATTATCGTTTTTCTCAAATTTGGTTTTCTCATTGTCATAGTACATTTTTAGGAAGGTATAGGGGTTGTCATAAAGTTTGTCTAGATTTCTGGGCCTGGGTGTTGCCTACTCCTTGCTTTCATAAGACTTTATTTTTTAGGCCAGTTTTAGGTACACAGCAAAATGGAGTGGAAAGTGCACAGAATCCTAATTCCCTCCCACATACAGCCTTTCCTGCAATCAACATCCCAAAGCAGCCTTACATTTGTTACAGTTGATAAACCTTACATCAACATCATCCAAAGTCCGTAGTTTACATTAGAGTTCACTCTGGTGTTCACCCACTGGTCTGTGGGTTTGGACCAGTGTATAGTGGCAACTAGCTACTATATAATAATACCGTATGGAATAATTTCCCTGCCCTATAATTCCTCTTTGCTCCGCTTAGTCTTCCTTCCCTCTCCCCTGACCTCTAGCCACCACCGATCTTTTTATTGTCTCCATGGTTTTGCCATATTTGGCATCATACAGTATGTAGCCTTATCAGATTGATGTCTTTCACTTCATAATATGCATTGAAGTTTGCTCTATATCTTTTCATTGCTTTTTAATTCATCTCTTTTTATCTTTGAATAAAATTCCATTGCCTGGAATGTTTATATTTATTCACCCACTTACAGAAGGACCCCTTGCTGCTTCCAAGTTTTGGCAATTATGAATAAAACTTTTATGGCCATCTATACAAAGGAAGAGCTGTGCCTATTTGCAGGTATAAATAATATTTATTTACATTACTGTTACTTCTGTCTTACATACAATGTCCCGTTTTCAACTAAAAATTTTGAGACACACAAAATAGCAAGAAAAAAACCCTACTCATCATCAGGAGACAAAGCAACTACGGAACTCAGATATGACCTGAGTATTGGAAGTGTCAGACAGGGATTTAGAATTCCTGTGATTATTATGTGAATGTCTCTAGTGAAAATTTGGGTGAAAATCATAAACAGCTGGAGAATTTCACCAGAAAAATGAAAATTCTAAGAAAGAATTAAATCAGAGTTTTCTGTCACTGCTGTGGCATGGGTTTGATCCCTGGCCCAGGAACTTCAACAAATGGCAGGCACAGCCAAAAAAAAAAAAAAAAGAGGAAAGAATCAAATAAAAATTGTAGGGAAAACCATGGTAACAGAGGTGCTTACTTTTCATAGCATTATCAGTAGACTAGGCACAGACAAGGCAAAGATTAGTGAAGACAGGTCAACAAATTACTCAAAGTAAGACACAAAGGGAGAAAAGCAAAAACACAAATAAAAAAATAGGATATCTGGGAGTTCCTGTTCTGTCTCAGAGGGATAAGAATCTGACATAGTGTCCATGAAGATGTGGGTTTGATCCCTAGCCTTGCTCAGTGGGTTAAGAATCCAGCATTACCTCAAGCTGTGGTGCAGCTCTCAGATGCAGCTCAGATCCAGTGTTGCTGTGGCAAAGGCTGGCAGCTGCAGCTTCGATTTGACCCCTAGTCTGGGAACGTCCATATGCTACAGGTGCACTCCTAAAAAGGAATATAAAGGGGGTATATCTAAGAGCTGTGGGACAGTATCACATAAACTAACACCTGTTTAAAGGAAATCTAGGAGAGAAAGGATGTGGGAAAAGAAAACAAATAAGAGTAAGAATTACAGCAGACCTTATCAGAAACCATCCAATTCATAAGACACTGATGTGACATCTTTAAAGCACTGGGGAAAAAAAAAACTGCAATCCAAAATTCTTTACTCAGAAAAAAAGCATTAAAAAAGTAAAGGAGAATTACAGACTTTTGCAGACAAACAAAAACTAAATTTATTTGCAGGATAAATGTATTACAGGAAATGTTAAAGGAAGTTCTTCAGAAGGACTGTGATACCACATAGAAACATATCTTCAGAAAGATGAAGAATGCTAAACATTGTGAAAATAAAGGATAAAATAAGTATTATTTTTCATTATTTTAATAACCAAGAGATCATTACTTGCTTAAAGCAAAAATATTGGCAAATGATTCTGGGTTTGTAAAAGTGAAATACATCACAATAATAGTGCAAAGAATGAGAGGGAAGGATTGGTAATATACTGGTATGAGGTGCTTGCACTATGAGTAAATTGTTACAATATATTTTTAATGATTTTTATTTTTTCCGTCATAGCCAGTTTACAGTGTTCTGTCAGTTTTCCACTGTATAGCAAGGTGACCCAGTCACACATACATACATACATTCTTTTTCTAACATTATCATGCCCCATCATAAGGGCCTAGATATAGTTCCCAGTGCTATACAGCAGAATATCATGGCTTATGCATTCCAAAGGCAATAGTTTGCATCTATTAACCCCAAAGTCCCAGTCCATCCCACTCCCTCCCCTCCTCCACCTCCATGGCACCCACAAGCCTGTTCTCCATGTCAATGACTTTCTTTTCTGTGGAAAGGTTCATTTGTGCCTTATATTAGATTCCAGATATAAATGATATCATGTAGTATTTGTCTTTCTCTTTCTGACTTACTTCACTTAGTATGAGAGTCTCTAGTTCCATCCATGTTGCTGTAAATGGCATTATTTTGTTCTTTTTCATGGCCAAGTAGTATCCCACTGTGTTTAGATACCACATCTTCTTAATCCATTCATCTGTCAATGGACATTTAGGTTGTTTCCATGTCTTGGCTATTGTGAATGGTGCTGCAATGAATATATGGGTGCATGTGTCTTTTTCAAGGAAAGTTTTGTCTGGATATATGCCCAAGAGTGGGATTGCTGGGTCATATGGCAGTTCTATGTATTGTTTTCTGAGGTACCTCCATAGTGGTTGTACCAATTTACATTCCCACCAACAGTGTAGGAGGGTTTGCTTTTCTCCACACCCTCTCCAGCATTTATTTGTTGTCTTGTTAATGATGGCCATTCTGACTGGTGTGAGGTGGTCCCTCACAATAGTTTTGATTTGCATTTCTCTAATAATCAGTGATGTTGAGCATTTTTTCATGTGCTTGTCATTTGCTTCTGTATATCTTCTTTGGAAAAATGTCTATTCAGGTCTCTTGCCCATTTTTCCATTGGGTTGTTGGATTTTTTGCTGTAGAGTTGTGTAAGTTGTTCATATATTTTAGAAATTAAGCCCTTGTCAGTTGCATCATTTGAAACTATTTTCTCCTATTCTGTAAGTTTTTTGTTTGTTTCTTTTTGTTTTTGTATTTTTATGGTTTCCTTTGCTGTGCAAAAGTTTTTCAGTGTAATGAGATCCCATTGGTTTATTTTTGCTCTTATTTCTGTTGCTTTGGGAGACTGACCTGAGAAAACATTTGTAAGGTTGATATCAGAGAATGTTTTGTCTATGTTCTCTTCTAGGAGTTTGATGGTGTCTTGTCTTATGTTTAGGTCTTTAAGCCATTTTGAGTTTATTTTTTGCATGGTGTGAGGGTGTGTTCTGGTTTCATTGATTTACATGTAGCTGTCCAGGTTTCCCAGCAATGCTTGCTGAAAAGACTGTCTCTTTCTCATTTTATATTTTTGCCTCCTTTATCAAAGATTAATTGACCCATAGGTGTCTGGGTTTATTTCTGGGTTCTCTATTCTGTTCCATTGGTCTGTATGTCTGTTTTGATACAATTACCATGCTGTCTTGATGACTGTGGCTTTGTAATATTGCCTGAAGTCTGGGAGAGCTCTGCCTCCTGCTTGTTTTTTGTTCTTCAGAATTTCTTTGGCAATTCTGGGTCTTTTGTGGTTCCATATAAAGTTTTGGATTGTTTGTTCTAGTTCTGTGAAAAATGTCCTGGGTAATTTGATAGGGATTGCACTGAATCTGTAGATTGCTTTGGGTAGTATGGACATTTTTACAATACTAATTTTTCCAACCCAGGAGCATGTAATAGCTTTCCATTTCTTTGCATCCTCTTTAACTTCCTTCTCAGCATATAAGTCCTTTACCTCCTTGGTCAGGTGTATTCCCAGGTATTTGATTTTTTTGGGGGTTGCAATTTTAAAAGGTACTGTATTTTTGTATTCCTTTTCTAATATTTCCTTGTTCGTATATAGAAAGGAGATGGATTTCTGAATGTTAATCTTATATCCTGCTACTGTGCTGAATTTGTTGATCAGTTCGAGTAGTTTTTGGGTTGAGTCCTGAGGGTTTTCTATATAGAGTACGATGCCATCTGCATACAGTGACAGTTTTACCTCTTTTCTTCCAATTTGGATACCTTTTATTTCTTTCGTTTGTCGGATTACTGTGGCTAGGACTTTCAGTATTGTGTTGAATAACAGTGATGAGAGTGGACATCCCTGTCTTGTTCCAGATTTTAGTGGGAAGGCTTTCAGCTTTTCTCCATTGCGTATTATCTTTGCTGTAGGTTTGTCATAAATGGCTCTTATTCTATTAAGGTATGTTCCTTCCATACCCACTTTGGTAAGAGTTTTGATCATGAATGGATGTTGGACTTTTTCAAATGCTTCCTCTGAATCTATTGAGGTGTTCATGTGGTTTTTGACTTTTTTTTGTGAATGTGGTGTGTGACATTGATTGATTTGCATATGGTGAATCATCCTTGTGAGCCTGGGATGAATCCCACTTGGTTGTGGTGTATGATCTTTTTTATATGTTGTTGGATTCGGTTGTTTAAAATTTTGTTGAGAATTTTTGAGTCTATATTTTTCAAAGGTATTGGCCTATAATTTTCTTTTTTGGTAGTACTTCATCTGGTTTTGGTATTAGGGTGATGGTTGTGTCATAGAATGTCTTTGGGAGTGTTCCTTCTTCTTTAATCTTTTGGAAAATTTTTAGGAGGATGGGTAAAAGTTCCTCATTGTATGTTTGGTAGCATTCACCTGTGAAGCCATCTGGTCCTGGACTTTTATTTTTAGGGAGTGTTTTTATTACATTTTATTCATTTCTTGTGGTTGGTCTATTCAGTTGATCTATTTCTTCTTGGTTCAGTTTTGGTGGACTGTAGGTCTCTAGAAACTTGTCCATTTCTTCTAGGTTGTAAAATTTGTTGGCATACATTTGTTCATAGTATTCTCTTATGGGTTTTTATATTTCAACAGTATCTGTTGTGATTTCTCCTTTTTCATTTCTTATTGTGTTTATTTGGGTTTTTTCTCTCCTCTTCTTGGTGAGTCTAGCTAGAAGTTTGTCAATGTTTACCTTTTCAAAGAACCAGCTCTTGATTTTATTGATTTTTTTTTCTATTTTTTTTAAATTTGTATTTCATTGATTTCCTCTCTGATCTTTATGATTTCCTTCTTCTATTATCTTTAGTTTGTTTGTTCTTTTTCTAATTCATTTAGGTGGTGAGTTAAGTTTTTGATTTGAGATTTTTCTTCTTTTTTGAGTAAGGCCTGTATTGCTATGAATTTCCCTCTAAGCGCTGCTTTCGTGGCATCCCATAGATTTTGAGTGGTTGTGTCTTCATTATCATTTGTCTCGAGGTATTTTTTAATTTCCTTCTTGATTTCCTTATTGACCCATTGGTTTTTTTAGTAGCATGTTGTTTAGTCTCCATGCAGTTAGTTATTATTTCTTTTCCTCTGGTTGATTTCTAGTTTCATGCCATTGTGTTCAGAGAAGATACTTGAAATAATTTCTATACTCTTAAATACAATATTATTTGAAGGTAGACTCTCCTTAACTAAAATGTAATGTTTCAAGCCCAAAGACAATATCAAGAAACTTTTAAAAAGATGAACAGTATCCTCTTTCTGGTCATCTAACTCTACTTGGTATGAATTTTATGTCATTCTGCTTTTTTATTTGATTTTCTTTTATAGATCATTTTTTCTCTTATAGCCTCTTTTAAGATTTCTCTGCAGTTGTTTCATATCATAGAGATATTTAAGGACTATGCACCTTGAAATTACCTTGACATTCTGTACAAATGAAATGTGGATTCACATTTGAAGAAAAATAAAATAGGACCAAAACAGACTTATATCACAGTTATAGTGAAAACTACACTACTTATCTGTGTTAGTGGATCCATGACTCAGAGAAAACTGTCTGAAACATGAAACTTGACAAATTGCAGTGGGAAAAAAAGTTTGCATTATTGTCTTTCTACAAGCACATGTACAGATTTGATTTGTAATGTGAGGATCAGTCTTTTTGAATGAGAAAAAAATTAATATGTCCAAATGCATAATCTATGATACATTAAGGAATGGAAAATCCACATGCTTATTCTAATAAAATAAAGAACCAACATAAAATAAAAGGTGATTTTGATCATCCCAGCCCAGAAAGAGACAAGAGCAATTCTCAAATAAGGTTTCATTTGACCTTTCGACATCCATATTCATTGTGTCTCAATTTTAATAAAGTACACATAAAGAGTAGAGTCCAAATTTGGCAATTAAAAACATTCACTTATGTGTCCCTCTGGATTGTATTACAACGGTCTGTTGTTTTGCTGGCTAACAGGAAACATCCAAGTTAAATGGAATTTGGCAAATACACTTAAAAGATTTGGATTAGACTGGATTTGAATGTGGGCTTGGGAAATTGTTTGACTTCTTGAGCCTCATCTTTAAATGGTGAAAATATTTAGAGATTTTTCTGGAATCATTAGTATATGCAGATAATCACTACTATGGAACTCAGGCTTCAATAGTTGATAAGGATAAATCTTATTATTGAGAGAACAACGTGTTGGAAATAACCTGGATTGGGAGTCTGGACACCTGTTATTTGGTCCTGATTTGAGGACTGACTTTGAGGGATCATAGGTGAGGTGTGTCACCTTTCTGGCCTTCAGTTTCCTCATTTCTGAAATAAGAAAGTTGGAATAGATCAGCTAGTCAAATATTTTTATAGCAACCCAACCCTTTGTGTAACTGATGTCTTAGACAAAAGGTCAGTGTTTGAAAGGGATGAAAGCAGGGCTGATGGGGTTAAACTAAGCAAGTGGAACACAAGCCCACCCCAGCCTCCCCACTCACCACTCCCAGGACTGTCCAAGCACCTCCTAGGATGTCTTGGGCTCAGCAGAGCATGGGAAGTGGGTTTGTCAATTTTGTTGGCATCATGATTGCCAAGATGCTTTGTAATAAGTCCTTCGGCTCTGATGTTTGTACAGTGTATCAGCCAGGTGATTTTTTTCTTAAACCACTAGTTTATTATGTCTCTCTCAGAAAAAAAAACCCAAACAATAGTCTTTATAACAAAAATGATAGACTGATACAATCCCTTTTAATGATTAAGTAAGTTAAGTGACCCAACCCATTGCCCAGAACTCATTATATCGAAGATTAAATCAACATGCTGTAACAGCTTGGAGTACACACACACACACACACACACACACACACACACACACACACGTGTATTTTCAATCAGTCCCATACAATCATAACTACCATAATTGGTAATGTGGAGCAAATATCTTTTTTTTTTTTTAATTTTTAGGGCTGTACCTGTGGCATATGGAAATTCCCAAGCTAGGGGTTGAATGGGAACTACAGCTGCTGGCCTACCCACAGCCACAGCAACGCAGAATCCAAGCTGCATCTGTGACCTACACCACAGCTCAAGGCAACGCCAAATCGCTTACCCACTGAGCGAGGCCAGGGATCGAACCTGAGTCTACATGGATGCTAGCCAGGCTCCTTACCACTGAGCCACAATGGGAACTTGAGCCAATATCTATTTTTAATCTGTTACTTCATTTCCATCAGAAGGATGTCATCAGCTTCATACAGGTCAAAACAAAATTCCCAAAGTGAATAAGATTAGTTCAAATTTTTGTGGACTCTCCTCAATTCAAAATCAGATTTAAATAACTGGATACTAGACTCTACTCTCATTTTATCTTCAAATAACTCTGTAGGTGGTAGCATTATTGTCATTTTCTAGATGTGGAAAGTGTAACTTCATCTTTAAAGAATTTATCTGCAATCACATTGGCTATTAAGTGGCAAGGCCAATATGTAAGCCCAGTTTTCTTTATTTCATATTCAGTCTTTTTTTTTTTAATTAAACCTTAAGAGCCAGTGAACATTCAATCAGAACAATGCACAAGCTTTTCTTTACTGAGCATGTGTTCTCTCCGTTCTGCCTGAGAATTCTAAATCAGAGAGGCTCTCTGAACCATCTGATGCCACACAGTTCATAAGCATTCAGGATACCCAGGATTTTTCAAAAGCATGATGGGTAGATATTTCTCATGTTTCAAATTATAGTACAAACGTTTGCATTCAGATATTAATCTTCATTGATTTTTTGAGGTTCAACGCATAGTTTTCATGATAATTCCTAAAAATTCAGAAAAGCTTTGCATTCATAAGTAACAAATTGTGTTATTATCCATGTCTGTTCTCATTTGCTGTAGGCTTAAAATGTCTCTCTTATGGGCACCAGAAGAAATGGCTAGTCCCCAGTGTCTCTATTGAATTCTGGTTCATTTTCTCACTTAATTCTTTATTTGCCAATGAAATGCTGATCCGAAATAAATAAGGACCTACTAAACTGCAGTGATTAACATGCAGTGAGTCTCAGATCCCATTTACTTATGGAAATCAAGTAGAATCCAATGCCTTAGTAACAGTGTTGTGATGTCAGTGGCCCAATGAGGCTGTTAGAGCTGCAGGAGTTACTGCTTTAATGTCACATTAGCACATCATTAGCTTGAACCGTGCCAAAGCAGTATGAAAATGAGCAATTTTCATTTTTTAAAAGAGACAATATGAACTTTTCCTGCTCCTTAAATTTGTTCCTTGAGTGTGTGTGTACGTGTTGGGATGGGGTGGTGATAGAGAGTATGCAGAGTGGAGTTTTATTTTAAATTAACTCACAAGTTGCTCTTACAAAGTATCTATATATTTAGAAATGAAATTCTAAGGTATATTTTTAAAATTAAAAAATGCAATGAATACTTGTATATTAAATTTTTTTGTATTCCCCTGTTGGCTGCCTGAAAATCTTTTCTGGATCAAGGTGGGTTAGAAATAAGCAAGCAAACAAATAAATATGTGAAACACTTCTCTATTTCCAAATTACATTTACTGACTGAAGCCCTATTAAAGAAGTATTTTAAATAGATAAATAAAAAATGCTATTATTTATTAATCGTGTCGCCAAATTCCCTTTTTAAAATTTGGTACACATATTCTGTTTTATTTTTATTATAATTTCAAATTGTAACATACAATTTCTAAAGCATTTGAACACAGATTAGTATTATTTATCTTCCTATAACCTTGTAGCATGGTCAGAGCAAATATCCACATCTTTATTTCAAGATGAGGAAATTGAGTTTTGACACTTTAATGCTAAATGACTTCCCAGGTCGCACAAATCCATTTTCATTATTTTCTATCTGCATGACCTTGGAAAAATTACTCCTCTATGCCTCAGTTTTGACGTCTGTAAAATGGAAAAAGAAGTAGATATGTGTTGCAAGACTGTTGGGAGGACTAAATGAGGTAATCTGTAAAAGTATAGTGCCTGGAACATGACAAGCATCTATAAATATTAACTGCTGCTAGTATTGTTTTTGAAAAAAATTGCTAAGGATAATTACATTGCAGAAAAGTATTGAAACTGCTCTAATGCTGTTATCATGAATATTTATGTAATGTTAATTGTCAGTCTGTTTTCTTGATCGATTTGCTCACAACTGCTTCTGTTCTCTTTACTCCTCGGGTTCATTTTCTTTCTTGCTGATATGTATATTTCCATGGTTCCTTCGGGAGAGCCTGTGAGGAGTAAAACTGTTCATATTGTGTGCATCTGAGAAAAGCACGATTCTGCCTTCCTTCCTAAAGGATGGTTTAGTTGGGGGGTGACTCCGTGGTTGTTGCCAATGAGAAAGCCAGTGTCTGTCTGGTTGTCATTCCCGAGTGGATCATCTATCTTTCCTCTCTGTAGCTTTTAGGATCCTCTCTTTATCCTTCCTGCTCTATACCTGTACTATTATGCACTGAGGTAGGAACTTGACCTTCTCCATTATGTCTGATGTTAGGTTGCCATGTTGAATTGGCTGCTCATGGGTAGGCTGAAGTTAGTATCATTCAAAATATCCTTTTCCACCACTTCCTCTAGTATCTTCTTCTGGAACTCCTATTCAGCATACTTTGGAATTTATTCTGTACTTCCTGTCTCTTAACTTCTCAATAATATTTTTCCATCACTTAATTTTTACTTTATTTTTTTATTTTTATGGCTGCACTTGTGGCATATGGAAGTTCCCAGGCTAGGAGTCGAATTGGTGCTGTAGCTGCCAGCCTGCCCCACAGCCACACCAATGCTGGGTCCAAGCTGCCTCTGCGACCTACACTGCAGCTTGCAGCGACAATGGATCCTTAACTCACTGACTGAGGCCAGGGATCAAACCTGCATCCTTGTGGAGACTACATCAGGTTCTTTTGTTTTGCTTTTTAGGGCTGCAACCACAGCATATGGAGGATTCCAGGCTAGGGGTCGAATCGGAGCTGCAGCTGCCAGTCTACACCACAGCCACAGCAACACCAGATCTGAGCTGCATCTGCAACCTAACCACAGCTCGTGGCAACACCGGATTCTTAACCCACTGAGCAAGGCCAGGGCTTGAACCTGCAACCTCATAGTTCCCAGTTGGATTCATTTCTGCTGCGCCACTGCAGGGACTCCCTACGTCAGGTTCTTAACCCACTGAGCCACAGCAGGAACTCCTCCATCACTCAGTTTTTCAGTTAAATACTTCTCTTGCATTCTGGGTGATTTTCTCAGATCTATTTTTCATGTATTTTCTCTTTAGCTGTGCTTAGTTTAATTTTTATTACTAGAATTTCTATTTGGCCCTTTAAAATCTACTATCTTTTTTCTCTTAAAAATCATCATTTACTCCTTTTTACCTTATTTTCTATTCTTTCTTTATATGAATAAGTAAACATACTCATTTTAAGACTGTTCTGTTTGCTCTCTTCTGAAGCTCCTTGGGTACAATTTCTCCTTCTGATTTTCTTCCGGTTTCCTTTCGGTACACTAGGTTACTGTCTGTGTACATTTGGCATGACAATTCTGCATGGGCGTCCCACGTGTGTCCTGTGTGGTTGCAGAGTTTTTTGTAGGGGTGACGTCATGAGTGCCTGTCGAGCCCTGGAGAAGATAAATCTCCTACTGGTGTTTGCTCAAGTTATGGCTTCGAATTTCCACACTCTGGGTGATGCAGGAGTCCGGGTCCCGTGGGTGGTATAGGCTCAAGGCTGCAGAGTCTTGCAGCATATACTCTGTTTTTACCCAAGGCCTTGATGGACCTTTGTCCTGCTTGCTGTGATGTGCTGAATCAATGCTGGCATAGTTCCTCACACAAAATAAGTACCAAATAAATACCTGTTGAATGGAAGTTTGCAGAATCAACTTACATGAGCATTACTTTTCAGGCCAGAAACTCCTTAGAACTTACTGGCTTTCATTGTTTCTTATAATTGTTTACACTCCATGTGTCTCTAAGGAATTGTATTTGTTTATATGAAAGCTGCTTGATAGTGCACTTATCCTTTGTTAAATCATCGTTACATTAAAAAAATGAAGCTGGGAGTTCCCGTCGTGGCGCAGTGGTTAACGAATCCAACTAGGAACCATGAGGTTGCGGGTTCGGTCCCTGCCCTTGCTCAGTGGGTTAACGATCCGGCGTTGCCGTGAGCTGTGGTGTAGGTTGCAGACGCAGCTCGGATCCCGCGTTGCTGTGGCTCTGGCGTGGGCCGGTGGCTACAGCTCCGATTCGACCCCTAGCCTGGGAACCTCCATATGCCGTGGGAGCGGCCCAAGAAATAGCAACAACAACAACAACAACAACAAAAGACAAAAGACAAAAAAAAATGAAGCTGAAATAGACACTCTAGAAATTAAAATCTGAAGACCTCTTCCTGCCCGCTATCATCTTTTGTTCTTACCCATTCTTGCAACAATTTGCAAGTTTCTAGAACCATGATTTGCTATTTTTAAACTACATGGTTATACAGTTTAAAATGTGTAGCATTGTTTTATACCAAATTATTACAAATCAAGTCTGATTTTAAGTTAGAAAATAAATAGTCTGGAAAAGTAGCCTGAATATCTTGACCATTTTTAAATAACACTTCACTGAAACTTATGAAGGAACAGAATAAAGAAGTTGGTTTTGCAAAGGGAACTTATATACAGAAATTTACTTTCATTGAGGGCAACTGATGAAAGAAATTTTCACATATTGAGGTATGGGAAAGTCATTCTGGCTGATCCAGGACTTCACTTGAATTTCATGCTGACTGAAACAGCCTGTTTGTAATCTATCAAATATACATTGTACATATGCTTTAATTACTAAAGAAAAGGGCATATTGACCAGAAGTAAAGGATGGCCACTTTTTTGGGGGCCACACTTGTGACATGAGGAAGTTCCAGGGCCAGGGGTCGAACATGCACCACAGCAGGAATTCGAGTCATAGCAGTGAAAATACTGGATCTTTAACCCACTAAGCCACCAGGGAACTCCAAGAATGTCCATTTTAAAGATCAGATGCCTCCCTTCCTAGGATGCCGAAGCTGGTATTCCTTTGATGAAAAGACTCCCCAGGTGCCAAAGCCTTACTGACTCACTGTGTACGTACCGGCCTGTTTTCATTTTGGAAACTGTAAAGAAAAGTATCTCTATTTGGTGTTTGTTCTGACAAGATAAGAAAATGGACTGAAAACCATGCTTCTCCAGAACAGTATTTCAGAGTAATCTGAAAAGCTGGTTCCCAGGCTCTAGTCTTCAGTTTGGCTCAAATAAAACTATTTCTATTCTTATTATTGATTGATTATTTTTGTCAAGACAGTATTCATAATGTTTCAGCATAGTTATGGCTACAGGTACAGGTTATAGGGAAAAAGATGCTGAAAAGAAAAAAGCCAGCTTAACTACAGAGAATTTAATCAGTCCATTAATGCAGCTGTCCCAGTGCTCTCTTTAGGTTTGTAGTATTTGCATCTGATATAAAAGCACACTAAACAATTAAGGAGATAGTTTTGAGTCCCACTCTTAGTAGGATAATAAGATAACAGCCATTGTCCTTAAAGCGTATGACGACATTTTTATTAGCTGTGTTATTATTGAACAAATGGAATTAGTGATCTGCCATTAAGTATTTATTTTTATTGGTTTCTGGCAGATGCTGGCCATCCACCCTACACTAAACAACTGTGGGGTAGAGAGAAAAGATGGAAGTTGGCAATATAAGAACCAAATTCCTGCTTCTGTTTTGCTGGTTAGAAGCTGCAAGAGCCTGGGTGTTAAAGTTCTTTATTCCTTTGCTTCTTCTCCTGAAAAATGAGCATAATAAGGTCCCCTCCACAGAATTGTGGTAAAGGTTAAATAAGCACCTGCAAAGATGCTTCACAAGCTCTAAAGAACTGGATCTTGAAGTGAGGTCCATGGACCGGCAGCATGGGCATCCCCTGGGGATGTATTAGAAATGCAAATCCTTGACCTACTCCAGTTCCTGGTCCTAGTTCCTTCCTGAAGTCCTACTTCTTAGAACATCCTTATAGCTCATATATAAATGCTCTCTTTCTCACGGAAGCAAGGCTTGGTGGTTTTCAGTTCGCTGCAATTAATCATCTCACTGAGTGATGGAAGACACCTGCAGGCAACTTCGCCCCTCCCGTAAGACTGTTGGACTCATGACTTTTCTCTGGCTGCCCAGGATCTTTTTAGGTCCTGTCGACTTCGTTTCCTTATCCTTTCCTCTGAGGTAAACTTGGCTCTTTGGATGCTGGGTTAGATAGGTGCTTGTCTCCTGCCCCCTCTCTCCATCTCTGGGCATCTGCACACCGCCCTCCCCTTCTCTGGCCCCCATGACAAGCCTCCAGTCATCCTCTCAAACACCATCCCTTCAGGTTGGAATTCACTGCTCTGAAACAGCAAATCGCCTTTTTAGTGGCTCATGCAGTTAAACCAAATGTAAAATTCAGGGCCAAATCCCTACAGTGTAAACCCTACACATCCCACTGTGACTGGCTTTCCTGTCCCACTGGACACAAGGCTGATACGCTCCGTATCTCACCCTATAATGTCTCAAGGATGAGTGCGTGAAGTTTAAAAACAGAATTATGGAAATTTAGAGTTGAAAGATAACCAGCTTTTCCCCACTGCAGGGGTCCCTGCTACAGCGTCCTGACTTTTGGTCATCTAGCCTCATACACTTTCGGTGATGGAGAGTTGTGTGGCTTTGATAATGACTATTTGCTCCTGTTAAAATAAGACTTACCTCTTTGTCACATCCAAATTCTGCCTGCCCCATGGAGCTCTTTAGAGCAAATATACTCCCTGCTACAAGCAAGGCTTCATCTCTAAATATTCCTTTCTTTGGGTAAACAATAGCAACCTCCTTTATTATTATTTTTTTTTACACTTTGTCTTTTTTTTGTTTGTTTTTTGGTTTGGTCCTTTTCTAGGGCTGCACCCGTGGCATATGGAGGTTCCCAGGCTAGGGTTCTAATTGGAGCTGTAGCCACCGGCTTACGCCACAGCCACAGCCATGCCAGATCCAAGCTGCATCTGCGACCTCCCACAGCTCATGGCAACACCGGATCCTGAAATCACTGAGCAAGGCCAGGAATCAAACCCGCAACCTCATGGTTCCTAGGCGGATTCGTTAACCATTGAGCCACGACAGGAACTCCTACCCTTTAGATTTAGATTCTAGGCAACATTAGTTTATGACATTCTATAAGCCTCACGTGTACAATATTATATTTCTATTCCTGTGTATGTTATATGATGTGCTCACCACCAGCAATTACGTCAGTGCTAAAAGACCTCCAAGTCACGTTACGTTACAATTGCCAGAAGTCCTTTAAGTGATCTTTGCTGAGTGGGTTTGTGGGGTTACAGTCACTCCCGTTCGTCTCCTGACCGTGGCCTTATTTCACGATGACCTTCTTTCAGGTGGCCCTTGAAAATGAGACATGGTGACGGAATGGGACCTGGATGCCTGTCTCTGCAGAAGTGTGTTAGGACCATATTTATTCTTCTAACACTCCTGGTGTCTGGTTGACTCGTAAGATCTTTTTCACTTTATACTGTCAAGTCAGGACTCCTGAATCCTGAGTAGTAAGACCTTAAAACAAGAAAAGAAATGTGGGATTTAATGTAACTGTCACCACAACAATAGCATATCATTGAGGAAACTGGCCACCTTCCACTACCCATATGCTCTTACCCATTGACTCCACCACAACTTATCACCATTTCTTCCCCATTTTTACAGGCTAAGCTGACCCTCTTTTTTAAAAATCAAAACTAACCTCTCCACCCGTGTAAATCCATTCTTTCCTTTCTCCCTGAGACTCTGTCTTTTTTATTCTTTTCTTTTCTTCTTCTTTTCTCTTTGACTGGTTCTGCCACTTTTACTTCTAAACTGTGTCACATCTCTTCCATTACAAATGAAATGATCTCTCCTGTGGCTACAACCGTACCTTGTTCCTTTCTGTCTGATCAAACTTCTTAAAGAACCTACATGCTACACTTACTCACCTTTCATTTATTTTTTAAAATGTCCTTTAGCTTGTCTTCCATCTCAACCACTCCTACCAAAATTGTTCCTGTTAAGTCCAACAATTTGTCTGACTGTGAAATTTGAATGTCATTTTAAAGTCTTTATCTTACATGTGGTGTTGGATACGAAAAATCACTTTTCCTTCTT
This sequence comes from Phacochoerus africanus, assembly GCF_016906955.1. Taxonomy (NCBI): domain Eukaryota; kingdom Metazoa; phylum Chordata; class Mammalia; order Artiodactyla; family Suidae; genus Phacochoerus; species Phacochoerus africanus. The sequence goes on from NC_062550.1 coordinate 94,756,904, forward strand.
GAAACTCTCTTTCCATGGCGTCCATGCCCCAGGACCCTAAGAGTTTTCTGTGTATCTCTCTGACTATCTTTCCCTGTTCCTCTATGGATTTCAGTCCCTCTTTCTGGCTCTTTGAGCCTGGGTGGCCCACAGTAACGCTGGACAAATTGAAATCTTTGGCTCTCTGTTTCTCTATGGATTTCAGTCCCTCTTTCTGGCTCTTTGAGCCTGGGTGGCCCACAGTAACGCTGGACAAATTGAAATCGTTGGCTCCTCTCACCAGGTCTGGGCCTTCCGTCTTCCCTGGTTCCTCTTTCCCTCCTTTTTCCACCCGCCCATCACAATCATCCTCCACTTGGCTTCCTGAGCGGTCACGTGCCACTTCTGGGGGCCGAATCTCTGCGTCAGCTCTTCCTGCTCCAGTGAGGAAGTCCTACTCCTTTACGTGACTTAGAGCCTCCATGGCTCACTCTGCTCCTCCGTATCATCGCTCACCATTTCTTGCACTGTGTTTTAGTGCCTACAGTTTTTTGCACACGTCATGTTAGTCTTCACCCATGTGTCTCTCTCAGATTGCGTCCTCTGGCTGGACTAAAACCTTCCTTAGCTTGAGTGCCTGTTTGACGGGGACACCTGCCTTTATTTATTTTTTATTTTTTTAAAAATATTTTAAAATTCTATTTCAATACAACATTTTAAAACCATAATCCATTTCCTCAATACGTCTATAGATTTGGTTTTGTGCATTTAAATATCATATCATATTGTTTTCCTTTTTTTTTAACTACTCAATGATTTTTATTACATTTATAGTTGTACAACAATCACAACCAAATTTTATAGCATTTCCATCCCATACCTCAGTGCATCCCCCGACGCCCCAACCTGTCTCATTTGGAAACCATGAGCTTTTCCAAGTCTGTGAGTCAGTAACTGTCTTGGGACACCTGTCTTTATCTCTTTACTCTCCATTGGATGAGGCAGATGTTACGTCTTTGTACTTGTATAAATATGCTTATCACTGCACTTTTTAGGATTCTCTTTCCTCAATTAGACTGATTCTTGTGAGGAGCTGGGATAAAATGCTTTTCATTTTTTTTTTTTTTTGTATCTCTATCTCCTAACCAAGGGCCTGGAAGAATGACTAACCACTGAATGGTCATTTGCTATTTACATCATTCTACATTTTTATAAATATCATTCTGCCTTCATATTTTGTTACAGATAGCTTATTTCAGACCAGCATTCCAGGCTGTCCTGCTCTTTTTAATTCTCAGATTGACTGTCAGTGTCGTTCCTTACCTTGCTGTCCTTTGTGGTACTGGGGATTAGATATGCATGCCGTCTTAGTCTCTATCCAAATCCTTAACAGCAAATGCTGAATAGAATGGCTCCTAGACTAGAATTCTAGAGCTGGTGAGTGGTATCCTAGAACCTAATGTCTTATTATTCTTTGTTTTTTCCCCTCACAAATTGCTGAAATAAAGTCATTTTTGCTAAATAGCTCAGTTTCTGGGGGAACTTATGCATCTGATTTCCACCTACTGTCATATCTCCTCCTTCACAAATGTCCTTACCTAATGTCTTCATTAAAAGACAGTGTCGGAGTTCCCCTCGTGGTGCAGTGGAAACGAATCCGACTAGGAACCATGAGGTTGCAGGTTTGATCCCTGGCCTTGCTCAGTGGGTTAAGGATCTGGTGTTGCTGTGAGCTGTGGTGTAGGTTGCAGATATGGCTCAGTTCTGGCGTTGCTGTGGCTCTGGTGTAGGCCGGGGGCAACAGCTCCGATTAGACCCCTGCCTGGGAACCTCCATATGCTGTGGGTATGGCCCTAAAAAGACAAAATAATAATAATAATAAATAATAATAATAATAAAAGACGGTGTCAGGTAAATCTTTAATGAAACCTTGTGTTACAGCATCAGTCTCATTCTTTCATCACTGAACACCCAGTAAAGAATTAAATACCTTAAATACATTTTATTTGTTAAAGCGGAATATAAATATAAGAACACTGCCACTATCCATTGGTTACACCAGAGCTCCTGTGTTAATAATTGCAACATAAAATTTCTATTTATCATTGCTTCAAGGAAAACTATTCCATTATTTGTACTGAGGAAATACTATAATTACATTTTTCAGAATCTCATAAAACAATTTTAATGTTGATTATAGAAAACTATAAATTGATAATTAATATTGGGTCTTTACAAGAGCCAGGCTCTTTTCTAGGTGTTTATATATATATATATATATAGTATGACATATATATATATTCATATATATATATAAATTTATTTCTCAGAACAACTTTATGAAGGAAGTATTATTATTTATGTTTTGCAGATAAGGCACTGAATCACAGAGGTTAACTGACTTGTGTAAGTTTATACAGTTAGTAAGTTATAAGGCTTATCAGGCTTGGTTCTAGAAGATTCTCAAGTGTATGGTTACCGTAAATTCTGACCATTACTGTCCTACCTAACACATAGCCATATCCTTAGAAAGGACCATCATCTCCTTCAATACAACACACAGTTCTCTCTGTGTGCATGTCTGTGGGTAGGGGGGCAGATTTCCTGGACTTAGAGCACAAATGGTGGAAACCACGGTGGTGGAGAAGAAAAGAAATTCCTGTAATGCCATTTGTTTCCGATAGACTTAGGAGGGAACTGGAGATGGGAAAAGGCCCATCACTATTTTCTCTATTGTTACAGTCATAACCATTCTCTTCCTTGTGGTAGGAAGTGTTCTATCCCTTACCCAGTATTTCTGAGCTCATAAAAAGGGGCTTGGCCCTCCAGACTATATTAGGAAGATAACGTGGGTGTTTCCCACGCCCAGTTTTACTCCTCCTTGCTTGGTGAGGAATGACTCACATGCCCATCGGGTGGCTGGACCCAGTGGAGAGTCCTGTTGGGACCTGCCTTTCTTTAATTCAAGATCTTGTCTATTCTGTAACCTAATCTTGTTGACATGAAATAGGTAAACAGCCATGGTTCTCCATCCTGTTCCTGGGGGGCTAACACTTTCAGAGTGAGAGGAATAAAGAATTCCTTTTGTGCTGGGGCCTAACCTGAATTTCTAATCCAAAATTGAATCCAAATTTACTACGAACCAATTGATTCATTTTCAACAATGGATAAATACTGAGTGCCTGCTCTGTGTCATACAGTATCCTAGGTGCTGGGGATTCCATGGTGAACAAAACTAGCCATGGCCCTCCTCCGTAGGAACTTGCATTCCAGTCAGAGGAGACAAACAAACAAAAAAGTATGTAACAAGTCAGATGGTGGTGAAGGATAGGAAGAAGAATAGCACAGGTGGAGGAATGGAGAATGCATAGTGTGGGTGGGATGGTGCTATTTCATACGGGTGGTCAAGGGAAACGTCTCTGCTCAGGTGGCATTTGAGCAGAGAGTGAGGACGTGAGCCATGTGGCCACCTGGGCTAAGAATTTTCTGTGTAGAGAGCAGAACAAATTCAAAGGCTTCGAGACAGGTTTATGCTTGCCTTTTCTTTTTTTAAGATAAAGGGAGGTCGGTGTGGTTGGAACAGAATGAACAAAAGGGGACAATGTAGTAGATGAATTCAAAGAGGAAGCATGAAACCATGTTCACTGAGATCCTTCAAGGATAATGCAAAGAATTTGAATTTTAACTTTTCAAGAGAAAGGAAATGAGATGATTTTGAGTAGTAGAATAACATGTGTACTATAACTTGGTTATTTAAAAATGGTTTTGGGGTTCCTGTTGTGGCTCAGCAGATTAAGAACCCAACATTGTGTGCATGAGTGTGTGAGTTCAACCCCTGGTCTCATTCAGTGGGTTAAGGATCCAGCATTGCTGCAAGCTTCAGTGTAGGTCATGGATGCGGCTTGGATCCCGCATTGCTGTGGCTGTGGTGTAGGCCTCAGCTGCAGCTCTGATTCAACCCCTAGCCTGGGAACTTTCCTATGCTGCAGGTGTGGTGGTAAAAAGAAAAAAAGATGGTTCTGAATTTAGAGTGGAATATAGACACCATGGGGAAACCATGGACATAGGGAGAGTGGTTCCAGGGGTTACTCTAATAGTTCTGCCGAGAGATGAAATTCAGGGAGACAGCAGTGGAGGGGGCAGACTTGATGAACTGTGGATGTGTTTTCAAGTTGGAGGCAAAAGAATTTGCTGTTTGAGTATGGAGTTTGATATTTAGGTGGTGATTTATGTTTTACTAAGAAGTTCTTGTAAAATGTATTTTGAAAATTTAAATACACACATAATTAGAGTAGTAAAATGAATCCCCATCAACCCCTCACCCAGATTCCCATCTATAAATATTCTGACATATTTGCTTTCATTATCTCCTTTTGAATCATGTTCATATTTTAGGAACTGTTTTAAAGCAATCTGGACATCACATCATTTCACCCACATATATGTAAGTAAATATCTCTCAATATTATGAACATGTTCTTACATAATGTTGTCATCATACTCTAGTAAAATAAGAACAATACCAAGATGGTATTCAAATTCAAACCCTGAGTGGTTTTTTTTTCCCCCTGAATTGAGATAAAGTTTACTCAGAGTTAAACACTACAATCCTAAGGTTACAATACAAACACTTCTGAAAACAAAAACAAAAACAAAAACCCTGTAAAATCAATTCCCTAATCTAAAATATAGAATTTTTCCATTACCCTAGAAGGTTATCTCGCCCACCCTTCTAGTCAAATCCTACGTCTATAGGCAACTACTGTTATGATTCTTATCAATATAGATTACTTTTCCTGCTTGTGAGTTTCATAGAAATGAAATCATGTGATAGGCATTCTTTCATGTTTAGCTTATTTCTTCGACACAATATTTTTGTGATTTATCCTAGTCATGTAATGTAGTTCATTCTTCTTACATTTCTGGGTATTATTCCATTTTGGGAATTTAAAATAGAAAGCATTAAAAATCTTTCCATACTCCAAATCATTTTCCATATTTCTCCAGTTAACACAGGTACCACACTTTGAGAATCATTGCTCAGTATTGCCTCTCTTTGAATCATCTTGATCATGACAATATTGAGCAATGTCTCAAATGAAATAGCCGTAGCGTGCATTTGTTGAACAGTTACCACACTGGGTATTATGAAAATACAAACACGAGTGGAACTTGGTTTCTCAAAGCACTTACATATCCACAGGGACGCAGACATGTAAGTAACCACCTACGACAGACAGGAGAAGTAAAAATAGTATTTCATGTGCATTTGGGGTGAGGCATAGGACAGGGCATCTGGGAAGCTGCTATGCAGAAAGGTTTGCGACCCGAGCTTTGAAAGAGGGCTGGACTATCTGTAGGTGGTACATTGGGAAGGAAGGGCTTCGCAAAGCCACAATGGTGTAAATGTGTTTGCTCTTTATCCACCCCGACCGTGGGGCAGGAACCCTCGGGGATTGCCTTTGACTCCTCTTCCTCACTCCTATGACATCTGCCTTCAAGTTCTATTGGTAACACCTGACCTGTCTCTTACTGTCTTCTGTTCTTGCTGTCACGTCCTCAGTTCAAGCCCCTTTACCCTTTTTTTCCTCTTTCCCACACAATTGCAACTGACTTCTCAGTGGTTTGTCTGCTTCTGACCCATCTCCTTTCTAATTGGTTTGTTGACACTGCTCTTAGGACTATCTTTGCCAAGCCCCAAACTGATGGTGCTCTTTCTCTGCTTACGGCGTTGGTTACAGAATAGCGTTTACATCCCTCCATCTGCTCCTGAGGCCTTTCCATAGCTCATCTCAGCCCTCTTTCTACCCTAATGTCTGGCCTTAAGCTCTCTGAGTCACCATGTATTTTACCCATAAGAAACAATTCTGCTCCCTAAATCGGACTTACTTTTCTCCTGACTCTGCATCTTTGTTGAAATTATCAATCCCAGTCTTCAAGGTTCTTCCATTTCTCTCCGTTTAATTGATCTCTGAGACCACACTCAATGTTACTTCCTTCTGGGAAGCCGTTCTCAACCCCTACTGTAGTCAAAATTAATGACTCTTTTGACATTGCATTTGCCATGCAGACCATACTTTATATCATAATGAGTTATATTCATTCCTATTTCTCCACTGAACTGTAACCTCTTTGGGAAAAAAAGGCCATGTTTTGGTTACTCTTGGGCTAGTAGAGTGCCCTTTACATGTCTGGCCCTCATTACTGTTACATAAAATCATTCTCTTTTACCTGTAAGGCACACTGTTTTCTAGAAGCAAACCTCAGTAAATTTTAAACTATCCTTGTCATGACATATAGACTGCCATAGTGCTGAAAGTCACTGAACAGGGCTCATTATATGATGGGCTATAAAAATTAGAACCTAGCATGCCCAGGCAGGTAGCTTGTTTATCATTTGGGAGATTCATAGCCTTGACTTACTTGGAGACATGGGGGATTTTTTTTTTTCCTCTCCTCTCTTTCTTTCTTCCCTCCTTCCTTCCTTTTCTGTTACCCCTATTTTTGAAAATATTTTCCTTCATAACTTGAGGGAAGCATGTCAGACTTAAGAATAACTTATCTGACTCAGCCAAAAATGCAAGATTAAGCTAAAGATATTTTCAGCCTTCAAAAATAGGACACACACTGAGGTCTTGGGAAATGTAGCATTGGATTGGGGTGGTGCTATATTAAATAGACTAAAAATAATGTCTTCTGACTGACTGCATGCCTAGTGTCTGGCCCCATGAAGTCTTTAAACTGAATGAAGATTGTCATTATAGTTTAACTGAAATAATGAATTGAATATTGAATTAGGGATAAGTGAGTAATGGCCCCAATCACGGCCCTAGTTGATTCATTCAAATGCTAGATTTCCCCCTTTGTCATTAAGAGAAAATAATAATTGAACATTATATATGTGAGACTAATAATGAAATAATTATTTCAGTCATGTGACTTCATGCTCTAAATGACTTTTTAAAAACATACTTTGTTGTAACTCATGATATAAAATGTAAAATATTTAATCATTGAAACTGACATCAGATCTGGGTTTGTGCTTTAAAATCATATGAATTTTAACAGATGAAAATTTTAAACTCTTTTCCATATTTACATTAATAAGAAATACTTAATAGAATTTCCATGTACACCTTCCCCCACCCAGCCCTCTAAATTCCCTAGGCACATGTGACAGAAGACTTTCAACAGTGTAGAAGATATATTTACTTCTGTTGAAGGAATATGTGTGCATATTCAGAGTACATATCTTCAATCATTAAAAATTACTTTGAACAAATAACTAAAGGTACAGAAGGATGTCTATAGAGATATTCTACTCAAAAGTCAGAATTACTTTGGTTTCAGAAAAACAATATTTTTTTTTCATTAACAGTAGCACAGAGTAAAGTTTCCTTTTCATAATAAAATTATAAATTGTGGAGTATCTATCTCAGATAATACAATCAGCCTATACTTATATGTAAAAAAGTAAAAAAGGAATTATATTGTAATCCATTGCTTGGGTGTTCTTTATCTATGAAGTGAGATGCTCTTGGAAATGTATTGTTGTAATTTTTAGAATTTTCTCTTGTTTATGTAAGTGCAATAAAATTTTCTTCATTATATACTGGGACTAACAAACATATGTTAAAGCCTTATATTAAAAATATAAAAAAATGAGTATTTTAGAAAGAAATGGTCAAATGGGGGGGTTCTGAAATAATACCTATGGAAATTAAACTAATTTTTATAAAAAGAATGTACCTTAATGTATAATACGAAAAGTAAAGAAAAGGCAATGTAAATTTTGCTTTAAAAGTTAAGTTACATTGTGTATAGATGAAAAGCCAGAAGGTATTATTTCTAGAATATTGTTAGATGAAGACTAGTTAAAGGAAATAGAAATTTTGTCCTGAGAAAGAGAAGACTAGAAAGGCAGATTTTTGAATATTTAAAATCTTCCCTGAGAGTTCCTCCCTTCATGGCTCAGTGGAAATGAATCTGACTAGAATCCATGAGGACACAGGTTCAATCCCTGGCCTTGCTCAGTGGGTTAAGGAGCCAGCATCGCTGTGAGCTATGGGGTAGGCCTCAGATGTGCTTTGGATGGATCTCGCATTGCTGGGGCTGCGGTGAAGGCTGGCAGCTACAGCTCCAACTTGACCCCTAGCCTGGGAACCTCCATATGCCGCAGGTGTGGCCCTAAAAAGACAAAAAAAAAAAAAAGAAAAAGAAAAAGAAAAAAAATTCCCTGGAAAAGGACAAATAGAGATGTTTTGGGTGACACAGCCTGGCCCCTGGATGTTACAGTTACTCAGTCTGCCTGTTTCTGCTCTGACTGGGATGTGCTGCAAATTAAGGACATGCCAATTCTGGAGGAGGAAGATGGAGTTACCAGGCAGGTGGCCAACAGCTATGAAATCACATCAAGAGTATTAATGATGACTTGCCCTCAATTCTGCTGTTGCTGCAGAATCTTATCACTAGCATGATGGCAACAAAAATAAAAGAATGATAATCCCTTTAATTCTTCTCAGTACTTTATAGAACCTATGTATTTTATTTTATTTTTTTGATTTATGTGAAAATTTAATGTATTCCAGAAGTTTAATTCAGTTGGATTGAATAATATGGTCCTGGGATCCCTGGTTCTCAAACTAGAGGAAAGCAAAATTGGGTTACTTTCATATGCACAATAATGCAAATCTTACACAAGAATTTGGGATCTCACTTGTACAATATGATGGCAGGGAGATCTTGACCAAGACCAGGAATTGCCACGCTATGAAAACAAAACAAAAAAGAGATTTCACCAAACATAATGACATGAAAACAAGTGTATGATACTATAGGAAAAAATCAATGAAGAAACAGAATTAATAGCCATATATCAAATAATATACAAACAATTCTTACAGATTGTCAAAAAGGAGCAAATTACCCAGTAGAAAAATGGGCAAATGATATGCATAGGCAATATACAGAAGAACAACCCAAATGGCAAACTTTTTCTGAGAAAGTATTAAAAAGTCATCGCTGAGAACCTATGTATTTTAAAATAAATGTACTTTGGCAATAAAGCAGCAGCCATTCTTAGATTATTTTTATATAGCCACTTAAAAATATCTTACCTACAAACACAAATATATATATATGTATACACACACACGTATATTTATATTTATATATATATATTTATGGCCACACCCATGGCACATGGAAGTTCCTGGGCCAGAGAATGAATCTGAGCCATGGCTGTAGCAATGCCAGATCCTTAACCCACTGCGCCAGTCCAGGTATCAAATCTAAGCCTCTGCAGTGTCCTGAGGCTCCAGTCAGATTCTTAACTCACTGTGCAACAGGGGAACTTCCACAAATACATTTTATATGAAAAGAAAGATAATTCTAAGATACTGAGATAGCTGGAATGATTCACAATCTTCAAAACAAAGGTATGATTTCAGAGAATAAATAGGGCTCAATTGAGACAGATATAAACTGAGTTTCACAAATAAGTTGAGATTTTAGGGGCTTCATTATACTGTTCAATTGAAATTTAAAATCTGAGCAATTCTTTAAATCTTTTACCATTATTTTCTTCCCATTTCATTTTGTCTATTAGAACTGCTCTTTTGCCACCCTATACTCTGTTTCAACTTTGGGCGATACATGAAAGTGAATATAATCTTGATTGAATTGTGTTTGATTGAATTGTGTTTGACAGTGCAAGAAGTACCAAAGCTATAAATGTGCATGAACCTAAAAGTTACACAGGTATAAAAATCATCTTTCAGAGCAAAATATTCAACAGTGGCAATGATAATAAAATCATTCACACTATTAATCTCATAGGTATTTGTAAATAGAACTACATAGGAAAACATCTTTATGTATATAGATTATATTTTAATAAAAATATATTAACTAAAGTAATAAAACATAAAAGAGGAAGAAAACCAAATATGCAAGTGTGTTCATAGACAGTTGGATCAGCAACAACAAATAGTGGGAGATACGGCTTGAGGGCCATCAGAGTTGGCTGAAGAAATGGATTTTTCTTTACTTGTAGATTTGGTGTCAAAGATGTTTTTCTTTTTTCCTTTTTTGGCTGTGCCCCTGTCATGTGGAAGTTCCCAGGCCAGGGGTCAAACCCACGCCAAAGCAGCTACCCAAGCCACAGCAGTGACAATGCCAGATCTTTAACCCATTGAGCTATAAGAGAACTCCTCAGAGATGTTTTTTTTTTTTTTTTTTTTTTCCCCACTGTACAGAAAGGGGGTCAGGTTATCCTTACATGTATACATTACAATTACATTTTTCCCCCACCCTTTGTTCTGATGCAACATGAGTTATCTAGACAAAGTTCTCAATGCTACTCAGCAGGATCTCCTTGTAAATCTAGTCTAAGTTGTGTCTGATAAGCCCAAGCTCCCGATCCCTCCCACTCCCTCCCCCTCCCATCAGGCAGCCACAAGTCTTTTCCCCAAGTCTATGATTTTCTTTTCTGAGGAGATGTTCATTTGTGCTGGATATTAGATTCCAGTTATAAGTGATATCATATGGTATTTGTCTTTGTCTTTCTGGCTCATTTCACTCAGTATGAGGTTCCCTAGTTCCATCCATGTTGCTGCAAATGGCATTATGTCATTCTTTTTGATGGCTAAGTAGTATTCCATTGTGTATATATACCACCAAAGATGGTTTTTAAGAGAGGAAGTGAGATGATCAGAGCTATGTTTTAGGGTAATTCACCTTGCTCAGGTGTGAGGAATAAAGAATGTGATGAGGCTATGGATAGATGTCAAAGGCCTGCTGGAAATTAAGCAGGTCTAGAAATTAAGACGGTGGCAACAGGAGTGAAAGGGAAGTAACACATTTGAGAGATTATTTCAAAAGAAAAGTTCACCGTATTTAATAATATAATTAATATAAGGAAAAAAGATTAGGAAATAAAATAATTAGGGATCAGTATAGTCCCTGGCACATAGCAGATACTCTATAAATATTTGTTGAAAAAATAAGTAAACAAATGAAGGAAATTATAATCTGAGAAATTTTGATAAATTTGATACTATGGATAGAAACAGGAAATAAGAAGTAGGCTGGAGGGAATGAGTGGGTGAAATTTAATTTTAGATACGTTTTAGTGAAAGTGCTGCACAAAGAGATGAAAAAGCAGAATAGACAGTTGGAGTCACTGGTTTGGGCATCTATAAAGTGGTCATGGTAGAAGATAGAGATTTTAGGGTGATGAATGTGAAAAAAACAGCTGAATTTTGTGAACAGAAGAAATCATCTAGGTGCACTTACAGAAAGAAGAGGGCTAAGGACAGAGCTTCGCAAGGTGCAGTCAGACTGGGGCAAAGTATTGAGGGAAACAGAGGCAGCAAAGGAAACTAAGCAGGAACAGCCAGGCAGGTAAAAGGAGGACAGTGTCTAGAAAGCTGAGGGGGACAACGGTTTAGTGAGGGATTGGTGATCAGGTCTCGTAAACTAGTAAGAAAAGATGGATGGGAAAACACAACAAATGCAAGAAACTTGAATGGTCAGTAAATATACGAATTAGTGCTCTACCTACTGCTGATTTTAAAAGTATAATGAGGCACCATTTTCATTTCTCATATCAGTAAAGATTTAGAAAAAAATATGTAGTATTGGCCAGTATTGGTGACTTTCTTTTTGGGAGTAGAGGAAGCTTTTTTCTCTTGCTACCTATAGGCTGGTTTTCACAGATTTATGTTTCAGTGCGCTGTCTGACTAGTTGTCACCAGTTGGCCCAAAGAGTCTTTTGCTTTGAATTCCAACAGTTTTGCATTCTGTGATCAATTCCCTTGTGCTCATGCAGATGCCTCCTTGACAGACTTCCTTACCCAAATGACTCTGCTTTCAGAGAAGCCACTATTTTGTCAACTTTGAAATTCAGGACAAGCCCTAATTCTAGGTCTCTGACTTGTGTTCATGGAACACCTCAAGCTAAATTTATATCTTCATGACTTTCCTTCCTTTTCTGGACTCTGTCTCGTCTCCAAATTGTTAGTGGTTTTCACTGTTCTCATTTGAGTAGCCACATGATGATGGGAACCTACAAACTGGGAAGAGAAGTAGTTATTATGATGGGGCAAGTAGAGTTCGGAACAACTTATTAACTTCTGGGTGTGGTCCCCACGAACCTGGCAAGCTCAGACTCATAGCGCTTCTCCCTGAATTTACCCTGGGGAAGAGGCTTAGCTAGCAGTTCTTTAAAGAGCACAGGATTTGGTGCCAGGTGTTTTCCTTGTAAAACAGCTGAATAACTTTATTTAGTGCAATCAGAGTCTTGGGTTGCCTCCTAAAAGGAAAAACTGGTGAGCCATTTTAGTTAGAATGGTAGGAAACTTTCCTTGAGATCTAAAATGGTCTTAGGGGAGCCAGAAAGATACCTGTTAATTGAGTTTGGGAGAATTCTTAAAATTGTGGTACAGTACACATAAACATAAAATTTACCATTTTAATCATTTTAGAGTGTACAATGAAGGGCCTTAAAGGCAGCCATGATATGTGGGACCATCACCATTATCTAGTTTCAGAACATTCTCCTCCCCCTAAAAGAAACTCCACACTCATTAGGAATCACTCCTCATTTTCCCCTGAAAACCACAATTCTACTTTGTGTTTCTGTGGATTTGCCTGTTCTGGACATTCCAAATAAATGGAATCACACAATGTGTGGCCTTTTGTGTCTGGCTTTTACTTAGTATTTTCAAGCTTCATCTGTGTTGTAGCATGTATCAATGTTTCATTCCTTTTTTGTGGTTGAATAATATTCCACTGTTTGGGTCTACCACATTTTATTTACCAGTTCTTCTGTTGATGGGTATCTCGATTGTTTCTAGCTTTAGGCTATTGTGAGTGGTGCTGCTATGATATTTGTGCTAAGTTTTTGCTTGAATATTTGTTTTTAATTCTTTGGAGTATACTTAGGAGTGGCATTCCTGGATCATATGGTAATTCTATGTTTACCTTATTGAAGAAGCATGAAACCATTTTCCACAGTGGCTGAACAACTTTACACTGCTACCCTAATGTATATGGATGAGTTTTGTAGAATTTCAAGAGTGTTTTGAAAAAGCGTATGTGCCTATAAGAGAATCATTAAATGACATTTAGATGGTTATGAAGAAAACTGATTTGTATTTTTAAAAAGATGAATTTATCTCCTCCTTCATGATTAAATTTTCCCTCCTGCAGGGATGAGAATGGATCATGTTGGCTAATTTTGAGTTAGGTTCTAAGAAGTTTTCAAAGCTGCTTGTCAGGGCACCCACATGTAAGAAGATTACATGTGTAGTGTTGTGAAATAGTCACAGCTTTAAAAGTGCAGAAATGTAACTTTACCCTTTCTATAACTGAGCCCAACTTAGCTCTAGTGGCCCCATTTCTGCTGACACTAAAAATTTCCTTTTCATCTTGTCACTGAAAAGTAATATAGTCTCTTCTTGTTTAAATAGTAACAGGTAATTAAAACGTGTTAACTCCACTCGGGATTTGAACTCATTAAATCAAAGGTCAAACCACCTACCAGAGCTGTTCTGGGCCTGGCTCTCTTCACTGCCTCCTTCCATCCCAGAAAGGTACGAACATCATGACACTGAGGAGGAGTGGTTAGTCCACACATCCTTCTCAGGTCCCCACTACCTCTGCTTGGGCTTTTGACATGAACCTGATCACTGCTATATCTGAATGGCACTAGCCACGCCTTTGGGAATGTACAAGAATTTGCTGGTGATATCCACGGCCTTGCCCATGCCCTATGGTAGTAACAAGATGTGGACCCCGAACCTTTAATTCTCGGGCCCTAAGCCTCCTCCAGTCCCCTGGACTACTCAGCATTCATCCACTCTCTCAGGCCTGTAGCCTGAGGGTGATGTGCTCTAAATCCAGAGAATCCCATAGGATTTGCCCATATGCCATGGTATTTGTCATAAAGTGGGCTCACTGATCTGATATAATGCTGTGTGGGAATCCCATGGGGTGACTTGAACTCTGAAAGCCCTCAAACGATGGTCCTGTTTGAAACCCTGTGGATAAGAAGTCAAACTCACACCCAGAGTATGTGGTGTTGAGTCAGAATGAATCTATGTTCCTTCTCGGACAGAAAGGTCCAATGGAGGCAACTTCCACCACTGAGTGCGCTGTTGGTGTCCTTGAGAGATGATCCTGTAGAAGGAGTCGGCAATAGTCAGGGCTGCTGGCAGGCTGGACATTAGTGAGTAGATTCCCATACCTAGTCTAGGCATAGCCTCTTTCCCTGCCACCATGGCTCCACATTTACAAACCCACTGTGCCAGCCCTGGGCTAGTGGATGACAGGGGTTGGTCGATGTCAGCTGGCCCAGCCATTCTCTCTACTTGGTTGTTTAGTGCCTCATCCTTGGATGATACTCTGTGATCATGGTAACATGTAAAGTAAATGCAAAGATCTTTTCTCTTCATGCCCCAACACCTATCTGCATGTGTCTGTTCAGAACTTCTTGTCTTTGTCTAATATTTCTTCTTCCAGACCTCTGACTAACCAGCCAAATTATTTGTTGAGTCCATGCACATTTAATACTAGGACATCTTTCTTTCCACATAAAGAAGATCAGGTATGTTGCCTAAAGATCTGCCCACTGGAGCAGTATTATCTCACAGACCTTACCTTCCAGACCATCTGGAGATGTAGTATGCCCAAGTTCATTTTCAGCTATTCCCAGATACTGGCCAACATTCAAGGTCATGAGATAGGCTGCCCATCAACTAAGTCTTCTGCTGGAAAAGGTACTAATGGGATCATGATGGGTGACATGGGTCCATCTCCTTGTGTCTCACATTTGTACCTCTGGCCATGTCTTTTCTTTGATCCCAATATTTCACTTTCAGCTATGACTGATTTCCTCTGGGCTTACCCAGTCTGGTGTGTTGGGCTGAACCCAGTTTCTACTAGGAACTCTCTGACTCACAGTATCTTTGCGCTTCATGGGCAGGCACTTAGTCGTTACCTGGGCCAAGCAGCATGCTTAAGCAGGTTTTGGAAACATGTATGCTGCTTTGTTTCAGAACTCTAAAGGTGATTCTCCTATTTTGGCTTGCCTTAAACTACACTCTGTATTTTTCTTACCTTTGATACATCTAATAACTTAGAGTCTGCTGAGTCAAATAGCCCAAATGGCCATTTGCATCACAGTCATTTCCCATGCTGGCCCTCACTCAAAGCTGGCGGCCTTTCATGTCACCTGGTTTAGGGGTCAGAGCAGTATTCAGACACAGGCAGTCTTCAAAAATAAGACATAAACTTGGTTGAGGTGGGTCTATTTAGTTGAGAGCAATTTCTAATAAGATTGGTAAGCACAGGCTGTCAGCTGGTAGCACTCTCAGCATCTGAGCATAAACGTCCTTCTATCCCAAAACGGGATTCTGGCAGCACAGAATAGATCCACTCTGGCTCAAAGCAGTGATGCCAATGGCTGACTTAACAGCCACAGTGGAAGTCAGAGACAGTGGGTAATACCAGAAATGTGCTCAGAAAGTAATTCTTAAGTTGCTATTCTATATTCGTCCATTATACTTCATGAGAAAATGTGAAATTAAAAAAAAAACATTTTTAAGCAAAAACAAAAAAGAGAATTTGCCTCCAGCAACCTCTCATGAAAGCAATTAATTCTGAAGGATATATTTCAGGCAAAAGGAAAATACTCTGAGATAGCATAAGAAGAAATGAAGACCAAAGAGGACGGTTAATATGTGGGTAAATCTAAGTGAACACTGGCTGTATAGAATAGCAATAATAATGTCTTGTGGGGTTATTTTAAAAATCCTTGGAAATATTGTTAACATAATTTGATACCTCCTAGAGAAGCCGAAGTAAAGACTAACATGAATATAAATTTGGGCAAAAACCATGCTTCAGACACATATAGCACTTCTTCTTTAAAACAGTTATAAGAACACACAGACAAAAACCACCAAATGACATGAAAATAAACAGCTTTAATATGGACCACTGCATAGAATTTCACGTCCCAACATGTGGTTTTTGTGGTGGTTATTTAATAACAGATGTTAAAAAAGAAATAAGACACCGTGTTTAAAGTGCATTTTTTCTTTTTTCTTTTTTTCCCCTTAAGAGATAATTCTCAACTACTCGTCTAGTATGTATTGATTGAAAACTATTTGGAAATTACTCCATCTGTCAATGAAATACAAACACCTCTGGAGTGAAACCAAGCAGCTGTTTAAATGCTCAACCCTTCTCTAGACAAAGAAATCCTCTTCCTTAACCCTGGCTCTGTTTATGCTCTTCCAAAACAATGATTCATTTAAGGGAAAACCCAATGTTTCCAGGTGTGTAAACACAGCCATCATTTATAAGGAGATTTTTAAGAAGACCCAAGACTAACCGCTTCCCAGTTGAGGAATTGCTAAGCAGTAGAGTTAACAGAGTTAGACTGTGTGTGCGGGTGTTTGCGTGTGTGTGTGTGCATGTGCTCATGTGTATTTGGTGAATTCAGAAGAGTTATTTGTATTTGCGAGCTGCACTTAAAATTTGCAATAGCTTTGGCACACCTTATTGGACAAAATCAACAAATAAGCTTGGAATAAATAAGTCTTACAAGCAGTAGTATACTTTATAATTCTGAAGAGCCTATTTATACCATACAGAAATTTGCAGATATTTTCCATTTAAACAAAGATATCCCTTTGTCATATTTTCTTATTTATTTCCTCATTAACTAAGAAGGAAGCTGAATAGCATTTAGGTTGTGGACTCTGATGGCCTGGGTTCGAATACCAGCTCGTCAGTGGCTGCCTTTGTAGCACTGGGCAAGGTATTTCTGTTCCCTAAGTCTCAATTTTCACACCTGTCAGATTCTAAAAATAATCTACCTCACAGAAAACTGTAAGGAATAGAAGAATTTAAAATTTGGAAAAGTGAATTCGTAAGAATTTTGAAAATGTAAATCATTTGATTCAATGCTTGACACACAGCACTTAATGTAAGTTACCAGTTATTTTAAATCATGAAGCCATGGAGTTCCCATCGTGGCGCAGTAGTTAACAAATCTGACTAGGAACCATGAGGTTGCGGGTTCGCTCCCTGGCCTTGCTCAGTGGGTTAACAATCCGGTGTTGCCGTGAGCTGTGGGGTAGGTCGCAGACGTGGCTCAGATTCCACATTGCTGTGGCTCTGGCGTAGGCTGGCAGCTACAGCTCCAATTAGACCCCTAGCCTGGGAATCTCCATATGCCGTGGGAGCAGCCCAAGAAATAGCAAAAAGGCAAAAAAAAAAAAAAATCATGAAGCCTTTTGCTGCGTTTAATACTAATGATCCTCAATTAATTAATATTCATCTTTTGTAGATTTTGGCAATAAATGATTGTTCACACAGACCTTCTCAAAATGAAAACTGCTGCCAGTCACTGTTTCATTTAAATAACAACTGGCTAATTCAACAATTATTTTTAATTACCTGTGGCTATATTTTACAGTTGACATATACCTGCATGAAGCTTGGGAGTCTGAGCTGTTTAAAACCAGTCACTTCAAAAAGCCACAAAATTTTGGTTCTAAGATAAATAATTACGAGGAATGTAACATACAACACAAGAAATAGAATTAACACTGTTTATGTTATATACAAAAGTTGTTATAGAGTAAATCCTATGAGTTCTTATCCCAAGGAAAAATTTTTTTCCATTTCTTTTATTTTGTATTTACATGATATGATGGATATTCACTAAACTTATTGTGGTAATCATTCCATGATGTATTTTTTTTTGCGGGGGGGGGGGGTGCGGGGGTTGCATGTATCTTTTATTTTTTTAAAACTTTTTTTAAAATAATGATTTTTATTTTTTCCATTATATCTGACTTAGAGTATTCTGTCAGTTTTCTACTGTACAGCAAGGTGACCCAGTCACACATACATACATACATTTTTTTCTCACATCATCCTGCTCCATAAGTGACTAGATATAGTCCCAGTGCTAATCAGCAGGAACTCATGGCTTATCCATTCCAAAGACAATAGTTGGCATCTATTAACCCCGAATTCCTCATCCATCCCACTCCCTCCCCTTCCCCTTGTCAACCACTGTTCTGTTCTCCATGTTCATGATTTTCTTTTCTGTGGAAAGGTTCATTTGTGCCTTATATTAGATTCCAGATATAAATGATATCATATGGTATTTGTCTTTCTCTTGCAGACTTACCTCACCTAGTATGAGAGTCTTTAGTTCTATCCATGTTGCTGCAAATGGCATTCTTTTGTTTGTTTTTATGGCCAAGTAGTATTCCACTGTGTATATAAACCACATCTTCCTAATCCAATCATCTACTGATGGATGTTCAGGTTGTTTCCATGTCTTGGCTATTGTGAATAGTGCTGCAATGAACATGTGGGTGCATGTGTCTTTCAAGGAAAGTTTTGTCTGAATATATGCCCAAGAGTGGGATTGCTGGGTCATATGGTAGTTCTATTAGTTTTCTAAGGCACCTCCATGTTTTCCATAGTGGTTGTACCAATTTGCATTCCCACCAACAGTGTAGGAGGGTTCCCTATTCTCGACACCCTCTCCAGCATTCGTTATTTGATGACTTGTTAATGATGGCCATTCTTAATAGTGTGAGGTGGTATGTTGTGGTAGTTTTGATTTGCATTTCTCTAATAATCAGTGATGTTGAGCCTTTTTTTCATGTGCCTGTTGGCCATCTATATATCTTCTTTGGAAAAATGTCTGTTCAGGTCTCTTGCCCATTTTTCCATTGGGTTGTTGGATTTTTTTGCTGTTGAGCTGTATAAATTGCTTGTATATTCTAGAGATTAAGCCCTTGTCAGATGCATTGTATGAAACTATTTTCTCCCATTCTTTAAGTTGTCTTTTTTTTTTTTAAATGGTTTCCTTTGATGTGCAAAATCTTGTCAGTTTATTTAGGCCCCATGGATTTATTTTTGCTCTTATTTCTGTTGCTTTTTGAGACTGACCTGAGAAAACACTTGTAAGGTTGATATCAGAGAATGTTTTGTCTATGTTCTCTTCCAGGAATTTTAGGGTGTCTTGTCAGATATTTAAGATTTTAAGCCATTTTGAGTTTATTTTTTGCATGGTGTGAGGGTGTGTTCCAGTTTCATTTATTTACATACAGCTATCCAGTTTTCCCAGCAATGCTTGCTGAAAAGACTGTCTTTTTCCCATTTTATATTCTTGCCTCCTTTGTTGAAGATTAATTGACCATAGGTGTCTGGGTTTATTTCTGGGTTCTCTATGTATGTCTGTTTTGTGGTATACCAGTACCACACTGTCTTGATGACTGGCTTTGTAATATTGCCTGAAGTCTGGGAGAGCTCTGCCTCCTGCTTGTTTTTTGTTCTTCAGAATTGCTTTGGCAATTCTGGGTCTATTGTGTTTCCATATAAATTTTTGGGTTGTTTGTTCTAGTTCTGTGAAAAATGTCCTGGGTAATTTGATAGGGATTGCACTGAATCTGTAGATTTCTTTGGGTAGTATGGACATTTTTATAATATTAATTTTTCCAACCCAGGAGCATGGAATAGCTTTCCATTTCTTTGCATCCTCTTTAACTTCCTTCTCAGCATATAAGTCCTTTACCTCCTTGGTCAGGTGTATTCCCAGGTATTTGATTTTTTTGGGGGTTGCAATTTTAAAAGGTACTGTATTTTTGTATTCCTTTTCTAATATTTCCTTGTTCGTATATAGAAAGGAGATGGATTTCTGAATGTTAATCTTATATCCTGCTACTGTGCTGAATTTGTTGATCAGTTCGAGTAGTTTTTGGGTTGAGTCCTGAGGGTTTTCTATATAGAGTATGATGCCATCTGCATACAGTGACAGTTTTACCTCTTTTCTTCCAATTTGGATACCTTTTATTTCTTTCGTTTGTCGGATTACTGTGGCTAGGACTTCCAGCACTGTGTTGAATAACAGTGATGAGAGTGGACATCCCTGTCTTGTTCCAGATTTTAGTGGGAAGGCTTTCAGCTTTTCTCCATTGTGTATTATTATTATTATTTTTTTTTCTCTTTTTGCTATTTCTTGGGCCGCTCCCATGGCACATGGAGGTTCCCAGGCTAGGGGTCAAATCGGAGCTGTAGCCGCCAGCCTACACAGCCACAGCAACGCGGGATCCGAGCCGCGTCTGCAATCTACACCACAGCTCATGGCAACGCCGGATTGTCAACCCACTGAGCAAGGCCAGGGACCGAACCCGCAACCTCATGGTTCCTAGTCGGATTCGTTAACCACTGCGCCATGACGGGAACTCCCTCCATTGCGTATTATCTTTGCTGAGGGTTTGTCATAAATGGCTTTTATTCTGTTAAGGTATGTTCCCTCCATACCCACTTTGGTAAGAGGTTTGATCATGAATGGATGTTGGACTTTTTCAAATGCTTTCTCTGAATCTGTTGAGGTGATCATGTGGTTTTTGACTTTCCTTTTGTGAATGTGGTGTGTGACATTGATTGATTTGCATATGTTGAATCATCCTTGTGAACCTGGGATGAATCCCATTTGGTTGTGGTGTATGATCCTTTTTATATATTCAGTTGTTTAAAATTTTGTTGAGAATCTTTGAGTCTATATTTTTCAAAGGTATTGGCCTATAATTTTCTTTTTTGGTAGTACTTCATCTGGTTTTGGAATTAGGGTGATGGTTGTGTCATAGAATGTCTTTGGGAGTGTTTCTTTTTCTTCAACCTTTTGGAAAAGTTTAAGGAGGATGGGTAAACGTTCCTCATTGTATGTTTGGTAGAATTCACCTGTGAGGCCATCTGGTCCTGGACTTTTATTTTTAGGGAGTGTTTTTATTACATATTCCATTTCATTTCTAGTGATCGGTCTGTTCAGTTGATCTATTTCTTCTTGGTTCAGTTTTGGTGGATTGCAGGTCTCTAGAAAGTTGTCCATTTCTTCTAAGTTGTGAAATTTGTTGGCACACATTTGTTCATAGTATTCTCTTATGGGTTTTTATATTTCTACAGTATCTGTTGTGATTTCTCCTTTTTCATTTCTTATTGTGTTTATTTGGGTTTTTTCTCTCCTCTTCTTGGTGAATGTAGCCATAGGTTTGTCAATTTTGTTTACCTTTTCAAAGAATCAGCTCTTTGTTTTATTGATTTTTTTTTTAACTTTTTAAATCTCTATTGATTTCCTCTCTGATCTTTATGATTTCTTTCCTTCTGCTGTTTTTAGGTTTTGCTTGTTCTTTTTCTAATTCATTTAGGTGGTTGGTTAAATTGTCGATTTGAGATTTTTCTTCTTTGTTGAGGAAGGCCTGTATTGCTATGAATTCCCCTCTAAGCACTGCTTTTGCAGCATCCCATAGATTTTGAATGTTTGTGTCATTATCATTTGTCTTGAAGTATTTTGTAATTTCCTTCTTGATTTCCTCATTGACCCATTGGTTTTTTAGTAGCATGTTGTTTAGTCTCCATGTAGTTGGTTTTTTCTTATTTCCTTTCCTGTGGTCAATTTCTACTCTCATGCCATTGTGGTCAGAGAAGATACTTGAAATAATTTCTGTACTTTTAAGTTTGAGCTTTGCTTTGTGCCCCAGTATGTGATCAATCCTTGAGAATGTTCCATGTGCACTTGAAAAGAATGTATATTCTGATTTTTTTTGATGTAATGTCCCGGAAATATCAATTAAATCTAACTTTTCTATCATGTCATTTAGGATCTCTGTTACCTTACTGATTTTCTGTCTAGAGGATCTGTCTGTTCATGTAAGTGGGGTGTTAAAGTCTTCTACAATGATTGTATTCCCATCAATTTCTCTTTTTATGTCTGTTAGTATTTCTTGTAGGTATCTGGGAGCTCCTATATTAGAGGCACGTATATTGATGATTGTAATATCCTTTTCTTCCTTTCCTTCTTTTTTTCTGTTTTTTTTTTTTTTTTTTTTTTTTTTTTTTTTTTTTTGTCTTTTTAGGGCCACACTAGAGGCATATGGAGGTTCCAAGGCTAGGGGTTTAATTGGAGCTACAGCCACTGGCCTACACTATAGCAACAGTGGTGCCAGATGCGAGCCACCTCTGTGACCTATACCACAGCTCATGGCAACACCAGATCCTTAACCCACTAAGCGAGGCCAGGGATTGAACCCGCAACCTCATGGTTCCTAGTCAGATTCGTTTCCACTGTGCTACTATGGGAACACCTGTAATATCCATTTCATAATGGATCCCTTCACCATTAAATACTGTCCTTCTTTGTCTTTCTTTATGGCCTTCATTTTAAAGTCTATATTTTGTCTGATATGAGTATTGCAACTTCTGCTTTCCTGTCTTGTCCATTGGCATGAAATATCTTTTCCTGTCCCCTCATTTTCAGTCTATATGTGTCCTTTGCCCTAAGGTCAGTCTCCTATAGACAGCAGATTGAAGGTTTTGCTTTTTATCCAATCTGCCATTCTGTATCTTTTGATTGGAGCATTAAGTCCATTGACATTTAAGTTAATTATTGATAGATATGTATTTATTGCCATTTTAAACCTTGTTTTCCAGCTGATTCTGTGTTTCTTCTTTCTTCCTTTCTTTTTTTGGTTGCAAGATTTCCATTTATTTTATGCTTGACTACTTTTCTTTTTAGTTTTTGTGAGTATAATGTTTGGTTTTGATGTATGGTCGCCCTGTTTTTTAAGTACGTTAACCCCTTCCTATAGGCTCAAGTACATTATTAGAAAAAAAAAAAAGAATCTATATTTTCTTATTTTCCTTGCCACTTTCTATGATTTTGATGCCCTTTTTTTTTTAACATCTTCAAGTTTGTCCTTTTGCAATCCCTTGTATTTATCATCACTTTTACAGTTGTTGTTTTTTCTTTTTTTCCTCTTAGATATGTATGCTGACTTATTTAAGTACTTGCTTTTCAATTGTGGTTTCCTCCATCCTATTTCTGCTTACTTCTTTTTATTTATTTATTTATTTTTAGAGAAGCCCTTTCAGTATTTCTTTTAGAATGGGTTTAGTATTGCTGTTCTCTTTTAGCTTTTGTTTGTTGGAGAAATTCTTTATTTCCCCATTTTAAATGATATTCTTGCTGGATAGCATATTCTAGGCTGCAGATTTTCTCCTTTCAGAACTTTAAATATATCTTGCCACTCTCTTCTGGCCTGTAGTGTTTCTGTAGAGAAATCAGCTGATAGCCTTATGGGGACTCCCTTATAATTAATACTTTGTTTTTCTCTTGCTGCCTTTAGAATCCTCTCTTTAAGTTTTGCCATTTTTATTATAATTTGTCTTGGTGTGATTCTATTTGTGTTAAACTTGTTTGGGGTCCTCTGTGCTTCCTGTTTCTTGATATCAGCTTCCTTTAGATTTGGAAAGTTTTCAGACATAATTTCTTCAAATATATTTTTCAATCCCCTTTTCTTTTTCTTCTCCTTCTGGAATTCCTATTATGTGTGGATTGGCCCACTTTATATATCCCATATGTCTCTTATATTGCTTTTGTGTTTTTTCATTTGATTTTCTGTTTGCTGTCCTGATTGGGTGATTTCCATTATTTTATCTTCCACGTCACTAATTCGTTCCTCTGCATTATTCATTCTTTTCTTTAGTGCCTTTAGCTCAGTCTGCATCTCTGCAAATGAATTTTCTAGTTTTTCTATGTTCCTCCTTATATTTTCTAGTTCCTTTCTAAAGAGTCTGCATTACTGTTCATATCTGCTCTTAATTCCTTGACATTCAGCCTTAATTCCTTCAATATTTTCACTGTCTCTCTTTTGAACTCAGTGTCTGTCAGACAGCAGAGGTCTGTTTCATTGTTTGCTGCTTCAGGTGAATTCTCCAGTTCTCTTACATGAGAATGGTTTCTGAGCTTCTTCACCTTGCTTATGTTTTTCTTTTTTTGTGAGTTTAGGGAAGCCAAACTGTAGTCTTCGGGGACTACTTCTTTGCAAGAGCACCTGTCTGTATTTTGTGGGGGTTACTATTTATTTTTGGTGTGGGAGTTTGAATATTTGCTGTCTCTTTCTTTGGTGTGAGCAGACTGTTATCCCCAGGGTACTGAGTGTGTTTCCAGGGAGAAGGAGGCAATGGTTAGGGCTAGTAGTCAGTGCCTGGTTGCTGGGCTCTTAATAGCAGCAAGGACCTGCAGGAAGGTGGTGCAGGCTACTCCTATTTGCAGGGCCCTGGGAAGTGGTAATGAGCCTTAGGCAGATTTACAACGTGCCCAGATCATTTGGCTGTGGCAGCATCAGGTTGTGTGAGTTCCAGGGGAGTGAGAGCAACAATAGGTAGTATTTGATTGCAGTGCCCTCCTCTGAGGTGATTGGAGCCACAGGTGGTGCCTGTTCACAGACCCCTAGGGGTAGCAGTCCAGGCTCCACTTTTGGAGTTAGTGATAACTGTGGTGGTTTTCTCCCACCACCTGCAGACTATGCAAAAAGCACCCCCCTCACTGAGCCCTCATAGGAGGTGCTGCACAGGCTGCTCCTAGTTGCAGGTTCCTGGGACGGGACAGTGATCAAGCATCTGGGCAATGCCCAGAGCATTTGGCAGCGGCAGCAGCAGGGCAGGTGTGCTCCCAGGGGAGCTAGAGCAACAACAAATGGTGTTTGTTCCATTGCAATGTCCTCCTTTGTGGTGCCCTCTGAGGTGGTAGGGGCTGCAAGTGGTTCTTGTTCAGGGATACCCAGTGGCAGTGTGCTACACCTACCTCTGGAGTCAGAGATAATGGTGGTGGTTTGCCTCTGCCACCTGCAGACCATGCAAGAAGCACACCACCCTGCTTAGCCTACGCAAGAGGTGCTGCACCAGCTTGGGAAGAGACAAAGATCAAGCCTCTGGGCACTACCCAGAGCATTTGGCAGTGGCAGCTATGGGGCAGGTTTATTCCCGGGGGGGTGAGAGCAACAACATGTGGCGCCTGGTTGCAGTGCCCTCTTTCTTTTGCCAACCTCTGAGGTGACTGGGGCCACAGGTGGAGCCCACTCACAGGCCCCCAGTGGTGGCAGGCCACACCTTCCTCTGGCCTCTGAGACGGCCGCCGCGATCCTCCCTGCTGCCTGTAGATCACTCAGAGGCACCAGGCCGCACTTGCCCCCCACTGCCCTTAGCCCACCCAAGAGGTGCCTGGCCACCCGTGGCCTGCACAAGAAGTGCCCAGTCTCTTGTAGCCCAAGCAAGTGGCTTCTTGCCACCCACTGCCCTCACCAGAGGTGCTCTGCTCTTTGAGAGCCTGCACTGCATGTGTGCCCAGGGAGATTCCTATGGTGGTCTGCCCCTCCTCCTCTCACCCTCCCCAACAATGGCACCTTGCTTCTGTGGGCCCAGACCTTCTCCCGGGTTCCCTCTGCCATGGCGTTCCGCTCCCCTGTGTGTGGCACAGTGCTCCTTAGCCCCTGATGCTGTGCCCCCACAGCTGACCCTAATTGTCTCCCCAGGACTGACCTCTGGAGCCTAACTCTCAGCACCCAGTCCCTGCCTGGGCATCTCAGGCTGTGGTGTCTGGGGTGGTGATGCAGATGGCTCTCACTCTACTTTGCCCTCCTCAGTCCAGCTGCTGCGCTTTTCTCGGCGACTCTGAGGTCTCTCCATCTCCGATGAGCTCCCCGTTGGTTAGGTGGCTTCCCGGGATGTGGGTTCCTTTTCTCCTTCACAGCTCCCTCTCAGGAAGGCTAGGCCTTTTCTCTCTCTCTCTTTTTTTGCTTTTGTTCTACCCAGTTATGTCAAGAGTTTCTTGCCTTTTTTGGAGCGTTAAGTTCTGTCAGCGTTCAGTAGATGTTCTGTGCGAGTGTTTTACAGGTAGACGTGTTTTTTTTAAATGTTTGTGGGAGAAGGTGTGTGCCATTTTACTCCTTTGCCTTCTTGATCCACCTCCCCTCACGATGTATTTAAGTCAAATTATTACACTGTACACCTTAAACTTAACCAGTGCTGTATGTCAGTTATATCCAATAACACTGGAAGATAAACAGAGATATATAGCTGGATAGCTGGATAGCTGGATAGATAGATAGATAGATAGATAGATAGATAGATAGATAGATAGATATAAGATAGATAACACCAGCCACTTCATAGCGGCTATCAGGGTCCTGGCAGGAAACAGGTGACACTTTCAGACTGAATAGGGAGGAGAGTTTAATAAAGGACCATTTGTAAGGCTATGGCCATGTAGGGGGGAAAGAATGATAATGAAACACCCTGGAGTTAATAAATATGGGAGAGCAGTTACAACTTTTAAGCCTGAACAGGTAGGGGGTGGGCATGGCTTCAGGAACCTGGTGTGGATAGCTGTGCAGAGAGGACTCTGATAGGGGCTGTCACCTTTGGTATTGAGACACAGCTAACGCTGCTCTGGGAAGGAGTTAGGGGGTGAATATCCCAGCATCACTCTCTTCCTGCCCTTTCACCCTATACTTCACATGAAAATGACTTGTGGGCAAGCCAGGATTTTCCTCATGGAACCCGTTGGCATGCATGCCTAGTGTTCTACAGAGTTCTGCAGCATCTAATTGAGCAGAGATGGCCTGGGCTTTTGACATAGTCAAAGTCAATTTGAACATTTCCCTCAATAGCTAGGGGGAAACCTCAGTAAATACGACACTAGCTGCTTTCTATTTGTTCTTCCAAATCTAGTCTTCAGTATTCTGTGGTTTAGAAGACAGACCTGCATGAACTTCATGACCCCAGGCTTTGCAAGTAAGGTCTGGCCAGTTGGATTAGAACCCAAAGGTCACTTTCTCTCTGCGCTTCTGTGTGTGGGAGTAAAGAAAAGGAATCCTGAACCAGGGAGGTCACATCAGGAGATGAAGGAAGATAATAAAACCATCAGGGGAAAATTCTTTAGTCTTTCGGAAGGAGGGGAGGATTGCCTGTGGTAAAAACAAGACTCAGCCCAGCAGAAACATATGGCTGATTAGAAGGCGGAAGCTCACCAGAGAACAGAAGATATGTTGGGTGATAATAGAGCTTAGAGTGAAAGAAGCCCCATCTGTAGCCATCTCTTCAAGGCCAGATCTAAATATGCAGCTTATGGGTGGCTTTACCCTTTTGCAGATTGATTCTCCTCACCCACCCCTAAGGGGCACAGCAGGGAAAAGCACAACACCCAGAGTAACACGTAAACATGAGAACACAGCAGAGACAACACTCCCTGGCTGTGAGCAGATGGGGAGGAGAGCAGGTCTTGGGAAGTCCTCCAGCAGGAAAGCAAGAGAAGGTAAAGAAGTTTTGCCAAGAATGTGCCACGTGGTGCCATCATTTTCTGTTTCTAAGTGTTTGGTAACATTGTCCAGCTCACATAAAAGCAACACAGTACAATTTTAGGAGGACATATTCTTGTTTTACTGGGGTGGTGAGAGAGGATGTTGTGGGGAAAAAATTGGGGGCCCTGAAAGCTGAGGGGCAATGTTTAAGCGCCTGACATGGTAGGTAAAATGGCTGAACCAGCAAGTCTCAGAGCTCATTCTACTAGAATAGGGGTGGGGTATAACAAATGTGGTTATGACTTCACTTTTCCACCCAAAGGTGTCGCTGGTTTAGACTCCAGTAGAGGCAGAACGTCAGTCCTGACCCACCGAACTGAGAGGCACATTAGTTTCTCTGCCACTTCAGAGGAACAGAGAGCACAGGGAGAAAATACAGAATAGTCAACTATTCTGAGAGAGACACAGTGCATGCCTAGCAAAGCCCAGCCACTCTTCCTGTGGTTTGTGAACTCAGGCGCTCAGCAGTTGTGCCTTAGCGCTACTCTCTTAGCCTGGGGTCTCATGAGAAAGCAGTCTGACGCTGATCTTTTATGAAGGTAGTTCACTTGAGGATGCTATCTCTGGGGGTCTTGAGTGAAGACTAGGAAGAGTGAAATGGGGACGAGGGATCACCCAGACAAGGATACATCTTTGAGCAGGTCACAGATGTGGGCAGTGGAACCTTGGTCCCACTTTACACTCCAAGTGTCCTGTAGAATGCACTCTGAATTGACTTCTGTGAGCCTGAAGAGCAGGCATTTACCCACTGACTCCAGCTGTGCACTGACCCAAGGCTACCCCACAGAACTCTGATTTTCCAGGTTCATGCATGCATTGGTACCAGTGGGGTCTCCCCAGGTATCAGATGTCAGATGTCAGAGAAGTCCAAGCACAGAAAGCAAGAGAATGGGGTGCAGCAGAGGCAAAGGGCTGACAGATTTTACTTCTGATGGGGTAAAAGATGTGAGGTGTAGCTCAAGAAATACTCAATGCAAATAACTTAAAATTTTGCTTAAGAAAAGATAAAAAAAACAAACAAACCTGAAAACAATGCAAAGGCTCTAGTTTAAGAAAACCATCCTATTTGTGGAGGACAGGGGTACAAGGCACACAAAATACTGAGCAGAATATGAAACAAGACATTTTCTAAGTTGAACTATTCCTTTGAGTATTGCTGTAGCTTTATTAATTCCTCTTCAGGAGCCAAAGTGGAAATGACTCTGAATTCCCCATTACTTACTTACTTACTTTATTTATTTATTGCTTTTTAGGGCTACACCTGCAGTATATGAAGGTTCCCAAGCTAGGGGTTGAATTGAAGCTGTAGCCACTGGCCTACACCATAGCCACAGCATTGCCATATCCAAACCTTGTCTGCAACCTAAACCACAGCTCACAACAAAGACGGATCCTTAACCCACTGGGTGAGGCCAGGGAGTGAACCCACATCCCCATGGATACTAGTAGGGTTTGTAACCCATTGAGCCACAACTGCCCTCATTACTTATTATTTGTCATTTGTTTCATGTAAGTGTATTTAAATAGACTGCTGAATTATTCCTACATGGTTCTCATCCTGTTGAGTCATTTCAGTGTTTTTTATCAAATTTTGTTGGGGGTCCTTTCAAAGTCCTTTGTCTTCCCACAGCACCACAATGCATACACACACATAGAGATTTCTTTTTAGATAACTGGAAGGTTGAATTCGGGTAGACCACCAAAGTCAAGATTCCAGTGTTTTCAGAGAGCAGACGCTGATACGTATCATCCTTTTATAGACTGGGTCCTCAGTCTCTGGGTGCCTCAGGTTAAAAACAAACACTGTGACAGCTTCCTGCAAAAGGATTGCTGGCTCATGATGATATCAAATCATGCCAGGTGATTGCCTCAATTCAGGAAAAATGCTATTCTGGAGGAAGCTTAGGAGAAATCTTATCCTTTCATATAGAAAATCTTAAAAAGCAAATCTTTCATTGTGTGTCTTCTATTTGCCAGTTGCTTCATATATATATTATTCAAGTTTCCCATACTAACACAAGTAGATATTATCATCTCTATTTTTTATTTTATGATTTTAATTTTTCCATTATAATTGACTTACAGTGTTCTGTAATTCCTACTGTGCAGCAAAGTGACCCAGTCATATATATATTCTTTTTCTCACATTATCCTCCATCATGTTCCATCACAAGCAACTGGACATAGTTCCCTGTGCTATACAGCAGGATCTCATTGCTTATCCACTCCAAATGCAATAGTTTGCATCTATTAACCCTAGACTCCTAGCCTATCCCACTCTGTCCCCCTCCCACTTGGCAACCTCAAGTCTGTTCTCCAAGTCCATGAGTTTCTTTTCTGTGGAAAGATTCATTTGTGCCGTATATTAGATTCCAGGTATAAGTGATATCATATGGTATCTGTCTTTCTCTTTCTGACTTACTTCACTTAGTATGAGAGTCTTTAGTTCCATCCAAGTTGCTGCAAATGGCATTATTTTGTTGTTTTTTATGGCTGAGTAATATTCCATTGTGTATATGTACCATATCTTCTTAATCCATTCATCTGCTGATGGACACTTGGGTTGTTTCCATGTCTTGGCTATTGTGATTAGTGCTGCAGTAAACATAGGGGTGCATGTATCTTTTTCAAGGAAAGTTTTATCTGGACATATGCCCAAGAGTGGGACTGCTGGGTCATATGGTAGTGCTATAGTTAGTTTTCTGAGGCTCCTCCATACTGTTTTCCATAGTGGTTGTACCAATTTACATTCCCACCAACAGTGGAGGAGGGTTCTCTTTTCTCCACACCCTCTCCAGCATTTATTCGTGGATTTATTTATGATGGCCATTCTGACAGGTGTGAGGTAGTTTTGATTTGCATTTCTCTAATAATCAGTGACGTTGAGCATTTGTTCATGTGCTTGTTGGCCATCTATATATCTTCTTTGGAGAAATGTCTATTCAAGTCTTTTGCCCATTTTTCCATTGGGTTGTTGGCTTTTTTGCTGTTGAGTTGTTTGTATATTTTAGATATTAAGCCCTTGTCCGTTGCATCATTTGAAACTATTTTCTCCCATTCTGTAAGTTGTCTTTTTTTTCAATGGTTTCTTTTGCAGTGCAAAAGCTTGTCAGTTTGATTAGGTCCCATTTGTTTATTTTTGCTTTTATTTCTGTTGCTTTGGGAGACTGACCTGAGAAAATATTTGTAAGGTTGATATCAGAGAACATTTTGCCTATGTTCTCTTCTACGAGGGTTTTTTTTTTTTTTTTTTTTTTTTTAAGGGCCACACCCATGGCACATGGAGGTTCCTAGGCTAGGGGTCTAATCCAAGCTGTAGCCGCTGGCCTATGCCACAGCCACAGCAACGCAGGATCCGAGCCACATCTGCAACCCACACCACAGCTCACAGCAACACCAGATCCTCAACCCACTGAGCAAGGCCAGGGATCAAACCCACAACCTCATGGTTCATAGTCAGATTCATTAACCACTGAGCCATGATGGGAACTCCTCTTCTAGGAGTTTAATGGTGTCTTAAGTTTAAGTCTTTAAGCTATTTTGAGTTTATTTTTGTGCCTGGCATGAGGGTGTGTTCCAGTTTCATTGATGTATATGTGGCTGTCCAGTTTTCCCAGCAACACTTGCTGAAGACTGTCTTTTCCCCATTTTATATTCTTGCCTCCTTTGTCAAAGACTAATTGACCACAGGTGTCTGGGTTTATTTCTGGGTTCTCTATTCTGTTCATCTCTATTCTTATAGAAGAGGCAATGGAGGCCAAATGAGCTGAGTTGCTGAAGTTCTCATGTTTAGAAAGAGGCAGAGCCAGGATTTAAATCCAGGCCTGTCTGGCTCTGAAGCCCTGTTCTTTCGCCTACACCTGGGGCCTTGCCACATGCATTGTGTTAGTCTTTCTGGAAATCAAGCAGACCCAATCCACTGCACCTCGCCTTCTTATGTAATAACCTGGAGGGTAGGGAGAACCATCTGCTTCGAGAGCAACATATTTGAGTCCATAAGGCAAATAAGTTGGCAGGAAACAGAAGGATTGTGACATTGCCATTTGGCATTCCTGACTTGTTTTGCATTTATAAAATGGAACTATGTAGCCCAACAGTTTGATTCCACAAGCCTATCATTATCATTCATTCTGAAATAAACATAGTCAAGGACATCGTGTAGAAAATAAAGGATCCTTGTTTTGGGAGACGATGTCAGGTAGAAGGATTTTTTTTTTTCTTTCTTTAACTCGTACCCCCTAAAGCACTAGCTTACAAGTGACTTCAACACTGAAGTCAATGAAGCAGGCAAACAAGTAAGGGAAAAAACTTGGGATTAAATTTAAGAACATAAGATCACAAAATTATTTAAAAGGTAGTACAATAGAAACAAAAATGAACTAATGTGACATAATTAAACATAAAAGCATTTGCATAGCAAAGGAATCCATAAAAAAAAGATGAAAAGACAACCCAAGGAATGGGAGAAAATCTTTGCAAATGGAGCACCCAACAAGGAATTGCTCTCCAAAATATACCCATATATCATGGGGCTTTATATCCAAAAAACAAAAAATCCAATTTAAAAAAATGGTCAGAAGATCTAAATAGGCATTTCTCCAAAGAAGTCAGACAAATGGCCCAAAAAAACACATGAAAAAATGCTCAACATTACTAATTATTAGAGAAATGCAAGTCAAACTTACAATGAGGTATTTATTGCCTCATACCAGTCAGAATGGCAATCATCAAAAAGTTTACAAATATTAAATGCTGCAGAGGGAGTGGAGAAAAGGGAACCCTCTTCAGTGTTGGTGGGAATGTAAATTGATGCCACCACTATGGAGAACAGTATGGCGGTTCCTTAAAAAACTAAATACAGAGCTACCGTGTGATCCAAAAATCCCACTCCTGGGCATCTATTTGGAGAAAACCATAATTTGAAAATATACATGCACTCCCAATGTTCATTGCAGCACAATTTTACAATATCCAAGACATGAAAGCAACCTGAATGTCACTGACAGAGGAATGGATAAAGAAGTGGTATATACACACAGTGGAATACTACTCAGCCATAATAAGATGAAATAATGCCATTTGGAGCAAGATGGGTGGACCTAAAGATTATCATACCAAGTGAAGTAAGTCACACAGAGTAAGACAAATATATATCATTTATATGTGGAATCTAATAAAGCTGATACCAAAGAACTTATTTATAAAACAGAAACAACAAACTCACAGATTTCAAAACCAGTCTTATGGCTACCATAGGTGAAACCACCGGGGGAGGTAGAAATTGGGAGGGTGAGAATAACATATACAGACTACTGTATAAAATAGACGATTTAACAAGAACCTACCATATGGCACATATACACCAAAAGGTAGTACAAAGTAGTGCTTCCAATTCATAGCTGGTCATCTAAATTCACCCAGAGAGCTTTAAAATGTATATAGAAATCCGAACCCAACTGCAGACAGAGCTTCCAGAAATAAGGCCCAAGTGTGTGTCTATTTAAAATATCCCCTGTGGCCATTCTGATCAGCTGCAGTGTAGATCTACTGCTTAAAAATTTGCATGCTAATATATGGGGAGCCAATTTGTGTATTTTAAATTGCATGTGTAATCTTGAAAAATGAGCTCATAATTTTTCTTTGATATGATTTCTAAATGCTCAAAATAATCTAGATATTCAGTAGACTTTCTTATCAATAGCCATTTGGAAATCCCTTCACTAATAATTAGTCAAGAAAAAGTAAGAGATGTTAATCAGTTTATCTCTAAATGATTGTATTTTAGTGGGAAACAAAAGATGAACCTAAAGAATTACTAAGTGTGGCCTGAGGATGAGCCAACAATTATAAAAAAAGAAAAAAACTTCATGGAATTTCCATTGTGGCTGAGCAGATTGAAGATGCAGCATAGTTTCTGTGAGGATGTGGGTTCAATCCCTGGCCTCGCTCAGTGGGTTAAGGATCCAGTGTTGCTGCAAGTAGAGCTGTAGGCTCCAGATATGACTTGGATCTGGTGTTGCCTTGGCTGTGGTGTAGGTCTCAGCTGCAGCGCCAATTCAGCCCTTAGCCTGGGAACTTCCATATGCCATAGATGCAGCTGTAAAAAGAAAAAAAAAAAAAAAAAAAAGGCAGTTGTAAGAAGAATTCCAGTTGCTTCTCCAGTGCTTTATTAGAAGCCCCAAAGAATCTAAAAAACCTTCAGGAAGCTCCTGTTGATTATCTCAGCTGCCTGAAGCCCTGGAATGGGGGAATCCATCCATAAGCTACTGTGAATTTTATATCAGATATTTGCCCATGCTTCTAGTAATCACCTCTCCTTTTCTTAGAGAAGGAAACTCTAATCCACACTCAAATACAGAATATACAGAAAAAATTATTCTGGGAGATGTAGTTTCCAGATTCTTCTTTGTTATACAGGAAGATGTACCAAGAGAGAATCTGACAATCTTTAAATGTTTAGAATAAGAAAAAATGAAAATAAATAAGCTGAACATTTAAATTGGTTGGGGTTCATTCAGGGAAACAAATCACTCTTGGTATTTCAACAGGAAGAATTTACTTATTTATTTTTTTAATTTTAATTTTAATTTCTTTATATATATTTTCTTTCTACTGCAACACATGGTAACCCAGTTACACATACATGTATACATTCTTTTTTCTCACATTATGTGTTCCATCATAATTGACTAGACAGAGTTCCCAGTGCTACACAGGGAGAATTTATATCTTGTATTTCTTTGCTCAGTGTTTCCTGTAAATGATCAGTCTTTGCCTCCAGTTTATTTCCAATGTTTTGCATCATTTTCAGCATCAACAGTCTAAAGTCTTTTTCCTGGAGGCTGATAATCTCCTCCTTGCTTAGCTGTTTTTCTGGGGTTTTTTCCTTTCTCCCTTATCTGAGTTGTGGTTCTCTGCCTTTTCATTTTTACAGGTTTTTGCTGTGGTGTCCTTTTTGCAGACAATAGAGTTGTAGCCTCACTTCTTATGTCTGTCCCCATTGTGGCTGAAGTTGGTACAGGAGCTTGCTGTAGACTTCCTGGTGGGAGGGACTGGTCCCTGCCCACTGGTAGGTGGGGCTAATTCCTATCCCTCTGGTGGGTGGGGCTTGCCTCTGGGTGAGAGTAGAGGTGGCTGTGTGCCTGGGGGGTGTTTAGGCAGCCTGTTTACTGATGGGTGGGGTGTGATCCCACCTGGGATTATTGTTTGGCCTGGGGCTTCTCAACGCCCCGCTGATAGGTGGGGCCAGATTTTCCTAAAATGGCCCCCTCCAGAGAAACACATGCTGATGAATATTCCCGAGAACTCTGCCTCCAATGCTCTTCCCCCACAAGCCACAGTCACCCCCTGTTTCCCCAGGAGATCCTCCAAGTACTGCAGTCAGGTCTGACCCAGATTCCTATGGTGCCTTTGCTCTGCCCTGGGACCCAGCGCATGTGAAAGTCTGTGTGCACCTTTCAAGAATGGGGTCTCTGTCTCCCCTAGTCCTGTGGAGCACAAGCCCCACTGGCCTTCAATGCCACATGCTCCAGGGGCTCTTTCTCCCAGTGCCAGATCCTCATGCATGGGGATTTGACGTGGGGCTCAGAACTCTCACTCCTGCATGTGAGTCTCTGTGATACAGTTACTTTCCAGTCTGTGGGGCTTCTCATCTGGGAGGTATGGGGTTGCTTATATTGTGTAATTTTCCCTCTTACCTCTTGATGTGGCCTCCTCTTTGTCTTCTGGAGTAGGGTATCTTTTTGAAAGTTTCCAGTCCATTTGGCTGAAGGCTGCTCAGCCTTTGGTTGTAATTTTGTTGTTTCTATACAAGAAGTTGAGCTCTAGTCCTTTTATTCCACATCTTAATCCTGTCTCCCCTCAATGGGAAGAATTTAATGCATGGAATTTGTCATTCAAGTGCTAGAGAACTAAAAAGGAACAAAGGGAATATTAGTAGGGATCTTTAGGAAAAGTTGCTACCACCCTTAGGGGTGGAGAGAATAAAAGAAGAGGCTGAGATGAATAGAATTTAGAAGCTTCCTGGAAGGAGCCTACAAAGTTAGGACTCAGAATTCGAAGGGAGGGTGCCACCTAACTGTCTGCTGCTGGTACCTCAGGGGCTTGGAGGAGGGACTCACAGAATGGGGCTCTAATCTCTGAACAGGGGAGGCTGCCCAGTTGGTGCTGGTACTTCAGAAGATCCAGAGAGGTCTTGTTTTGTCCCACCTCTGACACATCAGGAATCGGCACTGCATGGTTGGTGCTGTGAGGGGGCACAATGAGGTGGGTGGAGGGAGTGTCCCAGTGAGCCGCAAGCTGTAAACTTTAATTCTTCTGCTGCCAGGATAAAAGGCAAGTGGGGTGGCCTGGTAGGATAAATCAACAAGCATCAATAAACCAGCCCCTTCACCTGCCATCCAGTCCTCTCACTAGTTCCTTCTATTGAGGAAAAAGGTAGACTTTCTGACAAAGAGAATTGGTTGTTTTTTGCAGAATTTTCATCACAAAGTAGAGTGTAGAATTTTGAACCTGGCACATTATTCAGTGGAAAAATTTTGGAAAATAGCAACAGAATAAGCCAAAAGTATAAGATAGAAATAATGGAGGGAGGAGAAGAAATATATAAAATTGGACATAGACATTGGCTGTAGAAGACCAACAAAACTAAATTTTGATTCTTTGAGAAAACTAACAAAACTCTGGGAAGTTTGAGTCATAAAAAGGGAGAAAAAAAAGAAACAACATTAGAATTTTTTTAAAAAGTAGCTAAAGATACAGCAAAGATATCAAATGTGATGAAAATGTGAACAACTTTATATCAATAAGTTTGGAAACCTCTAACAATTATATCAAAGAAAAATGAAATTACTGAAGTTGATGCATAAGGATACGGAAACATGAATGTTCCTAAAGGATCAACTGACTTTGAAACAATAGTTGAAAATATTCTCACACACAAAAAGATTAAAACCTCCAGGTTCAGATCCTTTACAATATTAGATAATTCTTGTTTGCATTTGTAGTTTTTGGGTCCTGGATTTCTTTAAACATATCATACATACCTATTTTGTATTCTGAACCTGGTATTTCCAGTATCTACAGTCCCTGAATGGGGAAGTGTCAATAGCTATTATTTATTGTTTCTGTCGATACTCACTCTTTGTAGCTTGTGAACTTACTTTGATTTTAATTGGTGCGACATCCATGGACCTAAATGAATGTATCTTTCTTCCAGAGGGAGTTTGCTTCTATTTCTGCCTCTGTTTTTACAAGAAGCCAAGATATCCTTAACTTGGGACCATTTTAGCCTTAAGGCTTTAGGCTCATTGCTGGAGTATCAGACTTGGCTTCACCACTCGTGTGCTGGCCCTGGGCTCATTGTTCTAACAGCCATGTGCTCTGGGATCCATGCTTCAGACAAGCTGCACACCTACATCCTAGCTGTTCCAACGGGAGCTCCCCTATAGTTCTACCCTAGCTAACCTTTTCTGGGGGGAGAGTCACAAAGGTGTCTCTTCATTTTTAAAATTAACAGCACCTGAAATAGTATGTCTTGGATAAAGTTTGTTAACATGGGAACAAAGGAAAGGGTTTAGGGATGTAGGGAAAGCTTAAAAGCTATAGAAAAATCTTATTTTTCAAGGTGAATTGTGGGTACAGGAGGCTTATTTTATTTATTATTTTAGGTATTATTGTATAAGAATAATTATAGATGATATTCTTGTATGTATCGTATATTTTATGAGAAACTAAAACAAACAAACAAACAAATCTAATGGTGGTTTTGCTAAAATCTATGACATTGCGTCACTGATATCTCTAAGACATCAGCAGCAGTGTTGTGTGCGGTGCTGCATGGACTAAAGACAGTGCCTTCAACTCAGACATGAGTGCTGCAAAAAACAGCACTTGCCCACTAGGAGACATGCCTGGATTGTGCTGGGTAGAAAGGAGGAAAATGGTGAAGGACATATGGTAGCCTTGCAGTTTTGCTCATGAGGGCCATAGGAGATGACTCCCTGGGACTTGAATACAAGTTTGAGAGGAACTTAGGGGGAAGTTCTTAATAGATGTGGTGGGAACAGATATGAGAAATACTGTATATTGTGAGTCTATAAGCTACTGTGGCCCTGGGTTCATGGATTATGCAAATTACTCATAAATAACGTGCTGACTCCACTTCTGGTCTTGAGAGCATCCTTAAAATCTGTCCAGTACCAACTCTAATTGTCTGTTCTCTTGTGTTTCAATTCAATGTACTTCCCTTTGGTTGCCCAGTAACATACCACGGAGAAGCAATTTGAAAAATGGAGCCATAGTGCTCAGAAACATTAATCCCACTCTTATGAGGAACAGTTTGCTCTCAGGGTGTGGTTTTTTTTCATCATCAGCTCAGGACCATTGAGATAGAAGCATAGCAAGTATATCTATTAAATTCTTATCCATGGGTCAGGATATTAAAATGTCATGTAATTGTAAACCCTGTTTAGAAATATTAATAACTATTGCATTGAAAACCAACCTAGTAGTAAATGAGAAAACAGCAAGCCAGGAGGGTTTGTATAATTTTACTCAATCTATGTTCTACCCAATTTACCAGGCAAAAAATAAATTATGTTTGAAAACCAGTCATGCAGTATTTCTGGCCACTTTTCATGAAAATGGATTATCTGTCACCGTATTCTGAGGCTTTAACCCCATGCGATATAGTAACATTTTAGGACAGAGCTGTGAGCCAGGCTCACACAGGCATTAGCAAGCCAGGCATGACTTAAGAGGTTCCAAGGGCTGACCATCCCAAAATATTAACTCTATCCACAGTCTTCTTGTTGGTTCTGAAGGTAGGATTTATTCCCTAAATGTCTTCTGGAGTTGAAAGCTCTTTTATGTTTGCTGTTTGCATATTGATAATTTGTTCTTTTTTGTTATCAGTGAGGGATATCCAGTGTACAAATCAGGAGAGAGTATTTTTTGATTGCCACTTGCTGTTCTCGCCAACGACATTGCTACCTGGGAGAGTAGTAATAGTAGCAGTGGGGGTTGTTATTGTTGCTTGAACTGAAATATAACTTGCATGAAGTGAAGCAGTGTTCAGTGTTCAGCTCAGCAAATTTTTATATGTATATGTAAGCAAGTAACCACCACACTGAGGCTCTTTCCTTTCCCTTCCCAGTCAGTACACAGCTCTGTCTCTCCCCACACACACACCAAATGGTAAACCCTATTCCGACTTTTAACACCACAGCCTGGGTTTGCCTATTTCAGGACTTTTTTTTTTTTAACTGTTATTTCCCCAATACAATTTTTTTTTCTACTGTACAGCATGGTGACCCAGTTACACATATTTGTACATATTCTATTTTCTCACATTATCAGGCTCCATCATGAGTGCCTAGACATGGTTCCGAGTGCTACACAGCAGGATCTCATTGCTAATCTATTCCAGAGGCAATAGTTTGTATCTGTTAACCCCAAGCTCCTCCATTATCCCACCCTCTCCCCCTTGGCAACCACAAGTCTATTCTCTGAGTCCATGATTTTCTTTTCCATGGAAGGGTTCATTTGTGCTGTATATTAGATGCCAGATATAAGTGATATCATATGGTATTTGTCTTTCTCTCTCTGACTTACTTCACTCAGTATGAGAGTCTTTAGTTTCATCCATGTTGCCGCAAATGGCATTATTTAGTTCTTTTTTATGCCTGAATAGTATTCCATTGTGTATATATACCACATCTTCCTAATCCAATTGTCTGTCAATGGACATTTGGGTTGGTTCCATGTCTTGGCTATTGTGAATAGAGCTGCAATGAACATGCAGGTGCATGTGTCTTTTTTAAGGAAAGTTTTGTCTGGATATATGCCCAAGAGTGGTATTTATGGGTCATATGGTTCTATATTTTATGTATAGATTTCTAAGGTACCTCCATGCTGTTCTCCATAGTGGTTGTACCAATTTACATTCCCACCAACAGTGCAGGAGGGTTCCCTTTTCTCTACACCCTCTCTAGCATTTGTTATTTGTGGACTTATTAATGATGGCCATTCTAACTGGTGTGAGGTGGTATCTCGTGGTAGTTTTGATTTGCATTTATCTAACAATCAGGGATGTTGAGCATTTGTTCATGTGCTTGTTGGCCATCTGTACATCTTCCTTGGAGAAATGTCTATTCAGGTCTTTTGCCCATTTTTCCATTGGGTGGTTGGCTTTTTTGCTGTTGAGTTGTATAAGTTGCTTGTATATTCTAGAGATTAAGCCTGTTTAAAAAACAGAATCATTCAGTTTGTTATTTTTGGTGTCTGGCTTTTTCAACTTCACATTTTATGTGTAAGATTCACTCACGCTGTTGCACTTATCAGTGGCTTATTATTTTTCATTGCTGTATACTCTTCTATGAATACCCAACTTAACCATTCTACTGTTGGTAGACATTTGGGTTGTTTATAGGTCTATTTATTGATGATTTTTGTACATGTAGCTTGGTGGACATAGGCACATATTTCTATTACATATATATATATACCAAAGAGTGGAATTTCCAGATCGTAGGGTACATATAGGTTTAGCTTCAGTAGAAAATGCCTAAACGCTTTCCTGGGAGGGTAGTTTTTTGTTTTTTGTCTTTTTGCCATTTCTTAGGGAGGGTAGTTTTGATGGGAGGTGTACTGGTGGTTCTCTGTTTGCCCCTCTAGATTAATTTTCTGTTTTTCTCTGTCATACTCTGTGCCCTGAATTACCCTAATTTCCAGTTTCCTTATATTTTAGTTCCTGGTTGGATTCAGCCAGTGGAAGCCCCAGCAACTGACTGGAGAATGGGGTGGGGGGAGAGAGAGAGAGATCAAAGTATTTATTCATTCTGTTGTCTCCCTGCTTTACCATCATGGGGAGAGAGGTTCCATTCTTCTGGAGACATAGCTCCTG
Source organism: Phacochoerus africanus (assembly GCF_016906955.1). Taxonomy (NCBI): domain Eukaryota; kingdom Metazoa; phylum Chordata; class Mammalia; order Artiodactyla; family Suidae; genus Phacochoerus; species Phacochoerus africanus. The sequence continues at coordinate 94,796,999 of NC_062550.1, forward strand.
TTGGACAGTCCATCTTCCAAGTCTGCAGCTCTCACCAGTTATTCTTCTTTGCCTTTTTTAGGCTCAGCAGGTAGTTATGGATGCCCACTCTTGCTAGTACCTGGGTACTTATTTTCCATCTAGCACGACACTCTTAGCCCTACTCACATTCCTGAAAAAAAAAATTTATTCTATAAAAATCTAAAGCCTTTGAGAATGCTATTTTTTTGTGTGTAAGAATTTTGACTGATATAGGAGGAAAAAAAGGTTTTGCAAGAGGTCAGAATATGTTGGAACACATAGGTGCTTCTGCTAAGCATGAGAAAATTAGCACAGGAAAACAGAATGTTCTGAAAGTAGTTATTTAGGGGAATTTAAGTTAACAAATATGTTGGGTGAACCAGAACTCTGAGCAACATAAAGATGAGCTCCTCATTCTTAACTAGTTTTGTGGACCAGTAGACCTTGATGACTGCTGCCCATGACTCTACTAAACCCTAGTCGTCTTCTCTAAGTGGCAGTTATACCCGTTTCCGGTTGACCGGTAGCTCAACCATTACCACACCTCCGGAGCAGTCCGATAGTGACGATAATCGAGGAAACCACACACCAAAGGGGACACAGAAGTTCTGTGATTTCATTAAAGGAATTCATTCAGCAGCGGTAGGGTTACTGATGCGGCATTTTTGAACTACTCAGAATCTTGGAGGTAAGGTCCCCAACATCCTCTAACTTTAGAGCATCTCCAACCATCCACCAAGGGTGGAGACACTTGCTTCTGGGCTGGCAGTCTAGCACGGTGGTTACGCCAAGGCAGAGTTTGGGAGCCAGTTTTGAGTAGGAATCTAGACTTTGTCGTCTCTTATTGGCTATGTACCCTTCAGCTGGCAGTGAACATTCCTCAGTTTCCTCCACTGTAGAATGAGGATAAGCATTCTCATACTTTTATAATAACTGTTATTAATGCATTCCTTCACATTTGAAAAGGTACATAAACGTCTTTATGAAGATGGTCCTTGTGACCTCCAGCTAAGTGCTGCCAGAAGTTGTTAGGACAGACGAAGCTGGAGTAGAGCTGGGGTCACAGTGCCGTGAGCGAATGGTGAGCGTGGGCACATCGGGGCCAGCGAGGGGATGTGAGGGAAGATTAAGACACCGAAGTGGAACAGACAAAGTCTAGGAAGGGTGGTGCTGGGGACCACCGTGTGATTCTGGAATTGCAGTCTAATTCTGGGATAGAAGATTAGAATCTGCCTTGTCTAAGCAGAAGAAATCCGAGAGGCAGACCACTATGTGCCTACACTGGACTTGCCTGCAGGGATGTGTGGGGGTTTTTTTTTTTTTTGACAATAGTCATTTGAATAAGTAATCTTTTTGCAAGTCTAGCACTCTATTCCTATCATCTTCATTTTGTTCATTTTAGGGACAGAAAGTCAAGGTTAATGTACGTGTGTGTGTGACGTATTTTACAGCAAGGACTGACTTAATTAGCCAGAATAGAAGCAAGGATAAACAAAGGGATTTCTGAGAAAACAAATTCCAGTTTGTCTGTGGGCATGCATGCCAAAGCCAAAGAGTTTTGAAGGCAGCTAAGGCTTTGGGCAAATTCTAATAGTACGGAGGGGTGAGGAAATAGACAAGGAAGCAAACAATGAGATTCTGGCATCCTGCTGGTGATTCAGAAAATTCTGATTCAAAAACAAGAATTATTTTCAAAGGTCTTTTGACAGAGCCGACAGCTTCTCAGCTGTCAGCCACTCTCCAGAGACCCTAATGAGCTCTTCCTTGTCAGGGCTTTCTGTCTAAACAAGAAATTGCTAGTTTTCTATCTGCCACCCTGCAGTGAATGCACCCACCCTTGCTTTGCATAGTATAAATTATTATTTAATGCAAACACTTGTTCGGGTTGCTCAGTAGGTTGTTTCTGTCAACCTACATCAATGTGGTCTTTAATGTGTCAATGACTCCGCAGCAGAGTCTGTATATAAGCAGGTGGTCAGAAAGCTTTTCTATTGATAAACTAATAGGTACTTCTGAGGAAGGCGCTACAACTATCTCTAGGACTCAGGATTCCTGAATTTCTTTAGATGGTCAAAATACTTTACCTTATTTCCCACAATAATAGCAAATCCTAATAAGGGGCAATAAAGATGACATCCTAGAGAAAGAATGCTTCTTGAAATACGTTTACTAGATCTCATTGCTCCTCTTCTACTCCATTCAAGATCCTTGCCCAACTCTAAATAAAGAGCTTGCCATTCCAGTTTTAGAAATTGGAAAGCTTTTTTTAAAGAATTGGCTTCTGTTATTAGATAACACAAACAGCACTGTTTTCTAAAATATTTTTTTGCTAATTGCTTCATGTTCTTTTGAAAAAAAAAAATTCACTAGCTTTTCTTCTCTCCTTCATGTTAAATGGTGTTTTTCAGTCTTTAGTTTAAATATGCTTCCTTACTATAGCATGGATGGTCACGAGCATGCACCTTGGAGTAATTCAGACCTGGGTTCCAGTTCTGGCCAAATTCTTCTTGGTTCTCCTTTCTTACATTCTCTGTCCTCTGATGCATCATCACTGTGTTTGGAATTAACTCCCACTCTACCCCTGCTTTGACATTTCCTTTTCTTTGATTAAAATCCATTCAAATACTTCAATTTTCACAGCAAATTTGCCTTATATATTTGAGAAAAAGAGAAACTACCCATTTCATTAAAAAAAAGATGAGGGAGTTCCCACTGTGGCTCAGCAGTACTGGACCCAACTAGTATCCATGATGATGCGGATTCAAGCCCTGGCCTCGCTCAATGGGTTAAGGATCCAGCTTTGCCCTGAGCTGTGGTGCAGGTCAAAGACACAGCTCAGATCCTACATTGCAGTGTCTGTGGTGTAGGCCAGCAGCTGTAGCTCCGATGTGACCCCTAGCTTGGGAACTTCCATATGCTGCATGTGCAGCCCTAAAAAAAAAAAAAGAAAGAAAAAAAGAAAAACTAAAATAACAACACAGCCCCTCCCAAGTCATCAAACTTTCTTTAAAGTTTGTTTCTACAATCAAATAAAGCATTAAAAAAAAAAAAGAAAAGAGGAGGAGAAAGAAAGAAATGATAAATACAATCAATGTCTACATTTTATAACTTTGGGTTTGAATTCTGGTACAGCCTAGTGATCTCTTACTGACCCAAACCTCCTATAGGTAATTATTACATCTCTGGACAGATTTTTAAGAGTAACTTAAAGTACTCTAGAGGGTGAAGAAAGTTGAGCTAATTCTGAGCAGAAGTTGACCGTTGGCTGAATGGAATGGCATGGGTGAGTATCCCATTCTTCCAAGTGGAATTATTCCTTCAGGCCTGAAAAGTGAGAGGCCATAGATCAGGGAAGTCGCAATTGCTGGGAAGGTGAAGGGAGGGGGAATCCAGGAAAGGAGAGAGCCAGAGATGAGAGGTTCTGAATTCTGTATATAAATTCTGCCTAAACCTTAGACTGACTCCTGAACTATACCTTTGTGGGACACATATAAGGCAGTCCAACTGAGGGTGAAAGAAGAAAACTAATATTTTAGTTGCCACTCAAAAGACAGAATTTCTCATTGGAGAGCAACAAAATCAATTACTTGATAAAATAAGAACAGCAAAAATTACTGTTGGATCATTCATATGTGTAGGACACGATTCAAGATTATTTGATGTACACAGATTTGGGAAAGTATGGGTCAGTGTGAAGAGAAAAGATAATCAACCAAGACCAATCCAAAGAATAACCAGATGTTAGAATTAGCAGACTGAGGAATTTAAAGCAACTGCTATAACTAAGCACAATAAAATAAAGGAAAATATACACATAAGAAATAAAAACTAGAAAACTCAGCAGAGAAATTAACAGTATATCAAAAATCGTATGTAAATTCTATAAATAAAAGCTTTAAACCTAAAATCAAAATATACTGGATAGGCTAACAGGAGCATAGAAATAATAGAGAAAAAATTAGTAACCTTTAATATTGAGCGATATAAGTTATTCAATCTGAGGAACAAAACAAAACAGAGTTCCAGGGACCTGAGGAACAATATAAAAAGGTATGGTATATATGTCATTTTAGTTGCTTCAGAAAGCAATTAAGAGCATTAGAAGAGATCAGAATAAAGACTAGTTTATCTTTCATTTCTTTAAAACATATGATGTTTAAAGGAAAAAAGTGTATTATCTATGGGAGATTTACTATATCAAGATGTAATGAATATTAAAATTATAATGTAAAGGGTAGGGAAAGGGGAGAACGGACCTATATGGCTGAAAATTTCTGCATTTTATATGGAGCAGCACAATATTAACTCTTAGAAGACTGTGGAAAGTTCAAGTGTATAATTCCAAAGCAATCACTAAAAAGTAATGAAAAGAAGCAGAGCTCAAAGCTGACGGGCACGTTCAAACTCTCTTCAAATTTGGATTGTAAAATACTTGAGAATACTTGATCCAATACAATTTAATTATGTTTTCCAATTCTGAATCTGCACATTAGCCTAGAGGGAGACTATGCATCGGAGGAAGGCTTAGGATGAGTGCCATTTACTTTGATTTACAACCAGTGTATTCTTGATGAAGACTTCTATGGTAGGGTTAAAAGAAGTTGTGGTTCAGGATTTTGGTTTTAACTTCTAAAACCAAAACCATCTGCTTTTCCCATGAAAATCTCTTTGCCCTTGTTCCTCTTGTCTCATATTTACTGTGTCTTGGGGAGAGGATTCTGTCTCCCTTTATTCCCATTCATACTCTAGGAGCAAATCTAGAAGCTTCTGGGAGGGAAGTGTATGGCTATCACTGGGAAAATAAACAAACGGGCCCGGAATTCTTGGAACATCCATATGTTGATATTTTTCTCCTTATAAGGATAGGTGAAACAATAAATCGTGACCATTATGTTAAGCAAAATATGAAATCAACATCACAGAGATAACATCTGTATCTTCCTATCTCATTTAGAAATGATAAAAATATGCAAACTATGCAAATTCCTTTTTTTTGTTCAGATTTTTTTTTTTTTTTTTGCAGCTGTGGCAACACTAGATCCTTAACCTACCATGCTGGGCTAGGGATCGAACCTGCGTCCCAGTGCTCCAGAGACACCACTGATCCCTTTGTGCCACAACAGTAACTCCTGTTCAGAATATTTTTGATATATATATGTATCTTTATATATCCATATCCATAGTTACAGTTGGTCCTCTGTATCTACATGTTCTGTATCTGTAGATTCAACTAACCTCAGATCAAACATATTTTTTAAAATTCCAGAAAATTCCAAAGAGAAAAATTTGAATTTGTTGTGCACTGGCAACTATTTGCATAGCACTTACACTGCATTGGGTATTCTAAGTACCCTAGAGGTGATTTAAGGTAGAGTCATCCCTTTGTATCTGTGGGGGATTTGTTCCAGGAGCCCCTGTGGGTACCCAAATCCACAGACGCTTAGGTCCCTTTTATAAAATGGCATCGTTCAGTGAATACAGCTGGCCCCCCATTTCCATGGAAGTGAAACTTGTAGATAATAGAGGGCTGACTGTATGTGGGAGGATGTGCCTAGATTAAATGCAAATACACACAATAAAGAGAAGCATGATAAAATAAGGTATGCTTGTATGCTGCCATTTTAGAAAAGGGACTTGAGCACCTCAGATTTTGGTTTCCTTGTGGTGGTGGGGGGGAGTTCTGGTATCAAATCCCTATGGATACCAAGGGACAATTGTATACACACAGATTAAGGAGAAATATGCCCATTTCTATCCAAAATAAAGCAGGAGAAAGTTTTAATGTGATTCCATCATGGATGGATGTCATAGTTGGATTTTATTAGGAGCCGTTGGAAGTTGTAAGTACATTTGCATCTGGGTTTACAATCTACCCAGAGCATTCTTCCCTCTTAAGGAGTAAGGAAGGTCAGAAACGTCTTCTCCTCTTACGGAGTAGTTCTTTCGTGTTTCCTGTGGAGAATTAATTATAGTCTTGGCATGACCCTTCTATCAGCTTCTCCCTGCTGCTCCTCTCCCTATCCATGAATGAGAAATTCCAGCTTTAGGGCTCAGAAAAATTGAAGCAGCTGAAGTCCGACTAGTATCTCAAATCTGTGCATTATATTAACCAGGGAATAAGTGCACATGAAACCTTTTCAACTGTTTTATTTTGGGGATTTTTGAAAGTGGTTTTAGTTCTATCTGTATTCAGCATCATTTGTGCTATGTCCCTCTCCTCATCTCATGCTTTAAAAAGAAAATCAAGGAATAGTCCAGCCCAGAGAGAGAAATTTCAGCCCCAATACTTTCATGACTTGGCTCTGCCAGGAATTTAATCTTCAACATGAAGAATAAGTTAAGATGTACAGAGAATGATAGTTGCAAAGGTATATTACATGCAGTGAACTTGCAGTTCTGCCCTACTGTTAGCTGCTATAATCTTGAGTAGTTACCCAGCTTCTTCAAGCCTTGGTTTTCTAACCTTTAAAATGGGGTGATGTTAGTATCCATGCCATAGGTTAATTATCATATTACATGAATGAATCAGCACAAAGCCCAGCACATCATAAGCAAGTTATAAATGTTCGTTATTATCGTGTTTCTGTCCACTTGACTTTTTTCATCTGAAGAAATTCTTTTCAGTCTCTTTACAAAGAAACCAAAATCACTGTTCTCTCTCATCCCATCAAAAATCCATTAATAATGCAGATAGACAGGTTCATGTTCTATAGCCAGAGGACCAAATTACCCACAGCCATCTTGTCCAAAAGAGAGGATAAAAGTCAGCAGGTTGAATTTTTTCCAAACTTCGGCTTGTAGCCTAGAGCAGCTTGGATCCTCAGCTGCCTCAGCAGAAACTCAAGTTTAGCTGATTTTTAAAAAATTATAAGCTACTCTCATTGAATAATGAAGAAATGTCAAAAATACATGCTGAAGTGGATGTTTGTGCTACTCTTAATTATAAATGTGCAAGAAAGAAGAGAAAAATGTAAAAATTATCCATAGGTTGATTTCACATTTCCTGATCCTCACGTAAGTGTATGCTATGTGTATACATTTCTTGACAACAAATCGCTTATTTATCATAGGAGATGAACACAGCAGAATTCCAAAATACAGTTAATCTAAAACAGGTATATTTGAGAAAACTTGAAGTTCATTTGCAACCAGGAGCAGAAAGATGACCCACTAAATTATTAATAATTCTTCCATGATATTGACTCCAAAGCGCTCCTTTCATTTTTTAATAGCTTTTATTTCTATTTATTTATTTTTGCTTTTTAGGGCTGCACCTGTGGCATATGGAAGTTCCCAGGCTAGGGGGGTGGAACTGGTGTTCCCTGGCCTACTGCATGAGGCCAGGGATCGAACCCGCATCCTCACAGATACTAGTCAGATTCGTTGCCACTGTGCCACGGTGGGAACTCCTCTCCTTCCATTTTGATTCCAAGTTGATAATTTTCTCATCTTTCCTTCACATTTTTCCTCATGTTCTTTCATTTATTCCTCCTTCAATAACATTTTACTTCCCTCCCCCCCATCAATCATCAGAAGAAAGTATTTGGTTATCTGTTCAACTTATAATAATTCCTTTTTATCTGGAAAGTGGTCTTCCATTTCCTTAATTTACTCAGGAACCGTGATCTTCATGTGCAAACCTACTCTGGTGAAGGTCACTTGGACCTTTTCTTTGGTGGACACTTGATGTAAGATGAACCAATCAGATCATCCTAAAGACTTAGAACTGGGAATAAGATACAGTCTCTGAGGGGTGGATAAATAATAATGTACTGACAGGTTAACAGATTCAAACTCAGGAGCACTAGGAAAGCCAAGGAAACAGAACAGTGGAGAAAGCCAGTTAGTAGAAACGAACAATGACGCTGAAATAAACAGAGAAATAATACGGCCCTGAGTTCCTGACAACCTTTTAGGACACAGTTTCAGTTTCCTTGCTCACCAGCTGCATTCCTGCTCTAGCCACGATATATTCCTTTACTCATTCAATAATTCATTCACGACACATTTTTTGAGGGTCCACCAGACATTGTGCTAAGCATTTTGCATACTTCGTCTCACTGAGTTCCAATTAGAAGTCTAAAGCAAACCCACCAACCCAATAGCGAAACAATGGCCAAGATTTAAACTACTTGGACAACATCTCAGGAAAACTTGGGGAACTGATTCTGGCGATCATGCAATCTTTCAAGTATCACGCAATTGTATTAGGACTACTTTCAGCTAGGTGAAGTGCAAGAAACGTTTCTATTTATAAAACTTTGTGCCATCCTCCCAGATTGCCCTGGCAAGCAGGTGATAATCTCTCGCCATCATTACGACCTACTGAAGGTTTCATAGAGTCACCTGAGAATTTTGATGTGAGAAAGAAAAGTCACAAGGTAGCACAAATATGATTTTTAGTTTTTATTTGTGAAATACAATGACTAGCAATGTAAGCCTAACAGCACCTAATGCCTGCTGCAAAAGAAAAATAAGTCCTCCAGCCTATAGTTTCTTACCATTCTATGTCTGTTTAGCACAATGCTGCAAGTCCACAAATATCAGACTCTAGGTAAAACATATTTTTAGATTACCTGAATGTAAGTAAGATGTGGAGAAATTATAATTTGTTCTCTGAGTAGCCAACTTCACAAGACAAAAGAACGGCCTTGTTTTGCTGGCAGGTGTTTGGGTACTGCCGCTTCTTTTTTCACTGAGGAAGCAGAATCATTTGTGTTGCATCAAGGCATTAAACTCGTGTTGACTTTCTCATACTATATACCAGCCAGCACAACATGGGTTATTGTTAGACGGAAGACGGAAGTAACTCCATCATGTATGTTCCCTGAGTCCATGCTCCTACCACGCACTTAGATTTTTTTAATCTACTGCATGTCTGGCTGTTATCACTGCCTATCAAAACAGCTCAAATCTTACTCTCTCAAAAGGGTTTGTCCATACTGTTGACAAACAGTTCAAATATGTTCCACATCCCCCTCTGTCTTATTCAGAATAAAATTCTAATTCCTTCCTACACCTCTGAGACTGTATCTGATCTTGGCCCAAACCTCTCTCGTCTTAGGTTTTCCCACACTTGTCCTGGGCTTCAAAGTGGTGCTCAGACTTGAATGAGAGAAGATAGCTCTGTTAGTTTGTTAGAGCTGCCATAACCAAGTACCACAAACTAAGAGGTTTCAACCACAGAAATGAGTTTTCTCGTAATTCTGGAGGCTAGAAATCTGAGATGGAGGTTTGGGCAGGGTTTCCTCTGAGGCCTGGCTCCTTGGCTTGCAGTCAGCCATCTCTCTAGGTTTTCCACGGTCTTCCCTGTGTGTGTGTCTGGGTCCTGCCTAGTCGTCTCTTCTTACAAGGACAGTGGTCATATTGGATGAGGGCCCACCCTTATAACCTCGTTTTACCTTCTTTACCTCTTTAAAGACCTTATCTCCAAATACAGTCACATTCTGAGGTTCTGAGGGACAGGACTTCAACATACAAATTTGGGGGCAGGGCATAATTCAACCCATAAAAATACTTATTCTCTAGCCATTGATGAATATGCTGTGGGATGTTTGGACAGGCCATATTAGTCATAAGGTACTTGGGAAGAGGTGACAAATGAAGTAAAATAACTCCTGAGGCTTTGGATGTGACAAGGGCTTTGGGCCCTTCTGCTCTCGGCTGCATAGACTTGAAGGAGATGTTTCATGATTACTTTTTCCGGAAGATGGTCTTTGGGGAGTCAACGTGGGAGGGAGCTTGGCTGAGGAGGACAGACAGTATATAAGATAAGCAGGCTGCTGGGACAGCCCCTCAATCTCTTTAGAAAGTTGGAACTAACTGAAGGGGTCTCAGAAGGAAACTGCCTTGAATGCTGTTCTAATAAGAAAGCGAGCCTTGTGAAAAATGGCCGTGTAAGAAAATCCTTTCCCTTCCATTTATCATAAACTATCCAATGAAATGACTATGCAAATAGCAAGCAACATGATGGATTAGGATAATATTATTAAGGAATTTAGAAACTTTTTTAGGTGGTTCTTGGGCACTGTTTTTGAATAAATAAATGCCACATTGTCTAGCTCAGGCAAAGACCCACAGGGTTTATCATTTTATTGAAAGGAAAATAAAAGATGGAGAAATTAATGTTCTGAGAGATTTAACGAGGATGCCCCAACTACACCAAGAGTAACTCGTTTTTAAGTTAACTATTTCCTCATGTGGAAAAACAATAAACAAAGATAAACCAAAACAATGAATTTTTAAAACAAAACAACTGCAAGATAATGAATTCACCCAAGGCAGTAACTAAAGCGTCCTTATTCAAAGAGAAGGAAACTGTGAGTACTTAACTATTTAAAGCTGGAATCTAGATTATCTATATTGTTCATGGAGGATTTTGAAAAGTTCATTAGGATTGATGCTTTCTCTGAAAAAAACAAAAAGCAGCAGCTGATCAAAGATAATTCCCATATTTTTAGAATGGCTGATCTACACATGTTATGGCAAGTGCTAGAGATGGACTTCCAGATTTCTGTGGACTCTGAGTGTGTCAGATGCTACCATGCAGTTTTCTTCCTTTCATGTGTTGTGACGTTTTGTACTAGCTCGAGCCATGTTTGGATTAAGACATATTTGATGAACGCTATCCCAAAGAGTTAATCCTTTTTAAAGAGTCTTTGCCCCTAACAATTCGCTTAATCCACTGGGAGTATTATTTATGACACGGGCTTCAGGAAGCAGGTAGGTACCTCAGATCTGGAAGCTGGGCTACTGCAAGAGAAGGTTTAGAATTTTGCCTGAAAACCATCAATAGCAAACTCTGGCTCCCAAATATTCATAATAATTCATAATAATTTGCCCTGGGATTTTTTTGCAGAAAAATTAAAAAAATTAAGACTTGTTTATTAATCCCTGTGGGAATTTGATTAATTTTAGATGGTTTTCTAGATTTAAATATATGGGGATGATTTTAAAAACTACTTTTCTGGCCTAATATAAATTCTGAGCTATAAACATAGATAATACAGGTTGTTATAAGATTCTTTTATTAAGACATTTAAATCTACCATTGAGCCTTCCCATTGGTATGTTTGACGGGCTGATGAGTTATGACGGAAGCTACTAGGGCAATTAAAGTCTTCTAGACACAATGTTCTGAGAAATCATTTACTTATAATCAAGGCAACATGAGATTTACTTTTCTAATATTGGACTAACCTGGACAAATATCAACAAAGGTACTTTTCAAGCAATATATGTCTTGGGATAGAAATATACCTCCTGGTTTTCTAATTTTAATAGCAAATTTATGCTTAATTCTAGTCTCTGGGTTATTCATCACAATGCATCCTAGACAAGCAATTAAAATCTGGTCAATAACACATCTTCCAATCAGCACAAGAATGATCTTTGGCAAGTAATTCATCCTCTCTGCTGATCAGTGTCTTTATCTTTCTTATAAAGGATTAGATACGGTTCTAAAAAGGCTTAGTTTTAGTTAGTCTGGCCATAGTCTAAGCACCTCTGCTTTTTTTTTTTTTTTTTGTCTTTTTGCCATTTCTAGGGCCGCTCCCGCGGCATATGGAGGTTCCCAGGCTAGGGGTTGAATCGGAGCTGTAGCCGGAGCTGAGCTGCGTCTGCAACCTACACCACAGCTCATGACAACGCCGGATCCTTAACCCACTGAGCAAGGCCAGGGATCGAACCCACAACCTCATGGTTCCTAGTCGGATTCGTTAACCACTGAGCCACGATGGGAACTCCTAAGCACCTTTGCTTTTAAAGCTTCTCAGGTGATTCTGTCATGCAGTGAAGGTTGAAAACCACCCAACTGGATACTGTTAGCTTTCTAGCTCTACTATTCAACACTTTTTTTTTTTTTTTGTCTTTTTAGGGCTGCCTCTGTGGCATATGGAAGTCCAGGCTAGGGATCGATTCAGAGCTGCAGCTGCTGGCCTATGCCACAGCCACAGCCACACCAAATCCAAGCTTCATTTGCGACCCAACCATAGCTCACTGGAAACGCCAGATCCTTAACCCACTGAACAAAGCCAGGGATTGAACCTACGTCCTCATAGATACTAGTCAGCTTCATTTCTGCTGAGCCACAATGGGAACTCCATCAACAATGGTTCTCATATAATGGTAGCTCATCAATCGTTATTACTGGAGATAAAATTTGCAGAGTTTTGCCATGGTAAGAGTTTGGAAGTGAGGGTAGGAATATCATCCTGTTTTCTGCATGAGAATCCCCAAAGGCTTGCCTGTGACATAGGTAGAGTTAGTGGAGGAATGGAGCAGGATGGAAAAGCTAGATTGAGAGGATGCCATTATTTCCAGGGATTTGGGGAGCCTGAAATGAAAAAATCACCGAAAGAAAGTAGCAGGATCAGTACTGAATGGTAAATGCTGCAATTTCCAGATATGGTGACACTCACCTAGGAGAATCTGCAAATTCTAGAATTTTCCAGAAAAGAAGTAAACTAAACCATCTGAGTATATATATCAATATTCTTGAATTATGAAATCACAGGCCTATAAAAACAAAGGGAAACTAATAGTAGAGTTAGAAAAGAAAGGAAAAGTTCCCCGTCTCTGCCACACTCAACGTGCTGCTCTTTAGAAGTAGCTACTGCTTATATTTTGTTGTGAATCCTAGCAGATGTTTCCTTTGTATAATAACTCTGTGAACTATTCATGAAATCAATCCACTGATCATGTTTTTAAAAATAAGATTCAAATCATTATATTAGAATGCTAATCCGTGACCCTTTCCTCCAGCCCACTCCCCTCATCGCATATATTGAGAGGATATAGAATATATGCTGAACCATGTTGTAGCTTTTTAAAGGCTCTTCAGGATGTTTCGGAACGAATGTACCATAACTTAACAAGCCGGTTCTCATGGTGGACATTTCAATCATCCTTAGTTCTTTGTACCCATGAAATATTGTAGTGAGCATCCTTGTTCATATATGAGTGCTCAGTTGGGCAACTATTTCTGTAGAGTAAGTCTAGTGATGCAAAATTCTTGGGAGAAATGGATTTAGAGCGTAAACTTCCAAACTGTCATTCCAAACTGATAGTATTTAACAAGGCCACCAAGGCTATGTGAAGGTTCTGTTTTGTCACAACGATACTAACCTGGAGAACTATCAATTGGATCTTCATCATTTTGATAGGGGAATTGTTATTTTGCAGCTTTAATTTGCATCTCTTTATTATCAGTATAATGTTTTTTAAATAAGAAAATTTACAGAGAGACTCTCACTCACCTACCAACAAGCAAAAAAAAAAAAAAAACTTACATAAGTTTTCTAGTTAGGTGGTTATGAAAGAAAACAACTGAAAGGATATATTGGAGGAATTAAGCCAGAATGCAGGCATTAATTTGCATTTTCTAATCAGAAATGCATTTATTTCTCTCTTTGTCCTCTGTGGCTCTCCAATTTGAATATTCAGCAGGAGAAAAAGGCTGGCTGAAGAAGGCTGACTGAATACTTAGATTTAACAACAATAGTTAAACATATTCCTTTTCTTATGATTCTGCTCCAGCTTTCTAAGGTGAAATATTTCAAACAAAGTAAATCTTAATTTTGAATTCAGATGGTTCACTGCTGAAATCATTATGAACACAATGGAAAAGGGACACTTTTCAGAATATCTTACCTCTGTAGGTAAACGGGCATTTTCAAAGAACTTTAGCACAATGTGTGCCCCGTGCATCCTTTCCTTCACCTCTTCCCCAGCCTTGCCAGAGCCAAGGTGAATGGCTACCCTGTACCGATGCTGGCTCTCAACATGAACTTCCTGGGCTAGCTGGCAGGCACCATGTTTTCCAAAATGATCTGTCCTGGAACATTTGCTCTCTCGCCAGGCTCTCCTTTTTCCTGTTCTCTTCTCTCTTGTTCTTCCAAGTCTCCCACTATTCTTCTAGCACCCCCCCCCCCGCCCCTCTTACTGCGGGGCGCAACCTTCTTCAACCAGGAGTCACACATTCCTGTCATCAGGGGAGCCTTACCTTCCCCCCCCCTCCCCCATGGCAGCCTCCCTCCCTATCTCGGCTGCAGGCTCTGCGCTATCAGGCTCGTTCCCTTTGTCCTACATTAGTTTATCAAAAATCTGGTCCCTTTAGTCAACCGTGAATGTCCAAGAGCATGCACTTGGAACAGGCCACTGCTCTTGGCGCCAAGCAGAGTGGTATGCATGATGTGTTATGAAACCCTTTTCCGGACAAGTTTAGAATCTCTGGTTCTGCCAGGGCCCTGGACCAGTGAATGGGAACATGTGTGACGAATCAGAAACTCCTTCTTGGGGAATGCTTGGGAGGAGAAATCTGCAGTCTGCTACTGTGACAACCCAAAGCCCCGATGAAGTTCCTTCAGGGATGACCTGAGAGCAAGCCACTTCTTTATGTTTTAAATTTAGAGACTGCTTAAGATTTAGCTAATTCAATCCAGGTTTGATTTTTAAAAGGCCTCAAACAAACTCTGTCTCTATGACTGGTTTTATGTATCATCTCTGTGTGTGAGTTAAATATCTACGGATGCCTGTAAACACAAATAGTCTGATGAGACGGATTAATGCTTTCCTCTATTTTAGACAGCAAATACCACACGACCTTTTGAATGCTCTCTATCTCTATGGACAGGCTGTGCAGGGTCCACTGTCCTGCTGCTAGAAGGGTTTCCACTCTGTCCACGTGAACACTCTCAGTCTAGGTTTTATACCTACATGGCAAGTTCAGCCACCATCAAATTTTCTCCCATCCATTCTTTTTTTCTGGTTATCAGAGGACTAAGAACCCAGATTTAAGCCAGGTGTTTTCTGTATGAGACATATACTTGTACACCTGAGCACTCCTCACACTTCTCAACACTCATGAATTATTCAACTCGATTTTTTCCTCTCTGTGCTACGTACAAGTGTCTCTTTTCTCGCTTCTACCAGAAAGGAGGAAGGACCTTTCTCTTTCTCTTCCTTTTTTCTTTATATCCCTCCCCCCTTTTGTTTTTGCTTTTTTTAGGGCTGCACCTGTGGCATATGGAAGTTCCCAGGTTAGAGGTTAAATTAGAGCTACAGCTGCCAGCCTATGCCATAGCCACAGCAACTCAGCATCTGAGTTGCATCTGCAACCTACACCACAGCTTATGGCAACTCCAGATCCTTAACGCACTGAGCGAGGCTGGGGATGGAACCCACATCCCCATGGATACTAGTCAGATTCATTTCCACTGATCCACAATGGGAAGTCCTAGCTCCCCTATTACTACTTTTTTTAAAAAATAGAATGTTTGTTAGTGTCATTTTTAAACAGTTTGACACATACAGCTACACAAACTTTGTCCTCATGGTTAAAGTCCATCAATCACTTCTATCCATCATTACCCTCTGTCACCTTGTTCATGGAATAAAAACACTCTAAATGTATTGAACACTTCTCTTTGGCCCTCTCTTTAAGCTCCATTCAGAAAGAAAATAATTTTACAGGATTTGGCTTTATTCGTAGTTGCCATTTCAATTTAGTACATATTTGCTGAATTTAACTGGGCCTCCTGTATTTGGTGACTCTATTTGATACCCTATTCCATTACTGTATAATGAACATACAAAGAGGAACTTATACCCATCCTCCTTAAACTTTTCCAAAAGGTTGAAGAAGAAGGAACACTCCCAAAGACATTCTATGATGCCACCATCACCCTAATTCCAAAGCCAGACAAAGACACCACCAAAAAAGAACACTATAGGCCAATATCATTGATGAACATAGATGCAAAAATTCTCAACAAAATTTTAAACAACCAAATCCAACAACATACAAAAAAGATCATACACCACAACCAAGTGGGATTCATCCTGGGTTCACAAGGATGATTCACCATATGCAAATCAATCAATGTCATATACCACATTCACAAAAGAAAAGTCAAAAACCACATGATCACCTCAACAGGTGCAGAAAAAGTATTTGACAAAGTCCAACATCCATTTTTGATCAAAATTCTTACCAAAGTGGGTATAGAGGGAACATACCTTAACAGAATAAAATCCATTTATAACAAATCCACAGCAAAGATAATACTCAATGGAGAAAAGCTGAAAGCCTTCTCACTAAAATCTGGAACAAGACAAGGATACCCACTCTCACCACTGTTATTCAACATAGTATTGGAAGTCTTAGCCACAGACAGACAAAAGAAATAAAAGGCATCCACATAGGAAGAGAAGAGATACTTGTTTGTGCCCTTTAATAAACAAAGAAGAAGGAGAAAAGTTGATCAGGGACCAGTGCTTGAGAAAACTGTAAACTTTGTGAAGCAAACGATTCTATTGGTTCTCTTCCCTGTTGTATCCTCAGATACATCCCCCTGTAAGTGCTTCACAAATGTTTGTCAAATGAACCAAAACATGGTAAATACGGAGCAAACTGTTTCTCATGTATGTATATCTCTCCTTTACCTAGGATCAAGCTATTTTTTTTTTTTTTTGTAAAGGGCCAGATAGTAAATGTTTTAGGCTTTATGGACCTTATGGTCTCTGTTGCACCTGTTCAACTTGACCAGCATGATAGCAGCTGTAGATGACGTATAAACAAATGCGTATGGCTATGTTGCCATTAAATTTTCCAGTCAGTCCTCTACCTCTGCGTGCTCCACATCTGTGGATTCAACCAATCACAGATCAAAAATACTTTAAAAAAAATTCCAGAAGGTTTCAAGAAGCAAACCTTGAATTTGCCACACACCACCAGTTTTTTTTACCAAGTATTTACACTGTGTTTGCAACATTTACATGGAAATTACATTGCATTAGGTACTATTAGTAATTTAGAGATAACAATATATTTGGGAGGATGTGCAGAGATTATATGCAAATATGAATGTAAAATACTGTGAAAATTATCAAAATGTGACAGATATGTGAACACAGGCCAGGGAAAAACAGTGCTGATAGACTTGCTCAGTGTAGGGGTGCCACAAATTAATTTGCAGAAAATGCAGTATCTGCAAAGGGCAATAAGAGAAGCATGATAAAATGACGTACCTTGTACTCTGCCATTTTATATAAGGCACTTGAGCATCCTTGGGTTTGGGTATCCTCAAGGGTTCCTGGAACCAACCCTGGTAGAAACCAAGGGATGACTGTATTAACAAAAACGTGATGGGACTGACGTCTGCCATTGATCCAAGTCCCCTCCTCAAAATATGAATGTGGTGCTGCTCTGTCCTTCCTGTTTCTGGATGGGAGAGTAAAGAGAGCTCTGATGATGAATATAGACCTTGCTTCTCCAACCCCATCTCCACCAACAATGGCAAAGAGAAAACGAGTATCTTCCTTTATATCTACAAATTTGTGGATTAAGATTCTCAGGGAGCCTTAATTTAAGAATTGTTGTTCAAGTGTCACAAATAACCAATAGGAAATAGTGTCAGGGAGTTCCTATTGTGGCTCAGTGATAACGAACCCAACTAATAACCATGAGGATGCAGGTTTGATCCCTGACCCCACTCAGTGGGTTAAAGGATCTGCTGTTGCCGTGAGCTGCAGTGTAGGATGCAGATGTGGTTTGGCTCCTGAGTTGCTGTGGCTGTGGTATAGGCTGGCAGCTGCAGCTCCAATTTGACCTCTTACCTGGGAACTTCCATTTACTGCGGATGTGGCCCTCAAAAGTAAAAAAAAGAAAATAGTGTCAGAAATTAGTTTGTGTTTTTCAGGGACTTTTTCTTGGTGTTAATAAAAAATTAAGTGGAGATGACCTAGTGGGTCAACTGTCCATGACAGCACATCATCTTAATCCTTGCTTCCAAAAAGAACATTTCCTTGGGGGAAAGGGTCAGGGACTCACAAATAGTTTCTCAGAGGTTGGAGGGTGAGTTGTCTAAACATTAACCAGGGACCCTTGGGTTCCCAATAATACATGGCTAGACACCAAAAACCAGAGCCTCTTAAAATGAAAGCTGAAAATGTTTGACCTCTCTCTGGCATGGCCAGGGCAGATTATCCAGAGAGAAGCTCCCCTTGGGTTCCCTTAGATTTCAAAACTAATCAGATTCAGAGGGCTCCTGTGTTTTCCTATTATATAAACGTCTCTTCTTTCACACTGGGGAAGGATCTGTTTTTTCAGAGATAAAATTGTTCACAGCCATATGTTTTTCTCCGTTCTTTAGTCATGGTCTTCTCTCCATGAACTACTGATTCCTTCCTTAAGTGCTGTTCATCTTACATGATGTAGCCCAGATGCCACTTCCTCCACCATCGTGTCCTTCAAGACTCTGCATATGTCTGTCATCACATTCATAGAGCTCTAGGCTAAGCGTCTCTTTGTGGGAGTTCTTTGTATTCCTCTCCTTTTGTTACACCATGCTTTTTACGAGGTTCACCTTCAGTAGAATGAATACAATTTGAAACGAAGGCTTAAAGAGGTTAAATGTGGCCAAAGCTAGAGAAGTAGAAAGTGGCAGATGGAGGATTCTGGCCTGAATGCTTTCCTATTCCCTAAACCACTGCCTCTTCAGATTAACCTACTTTAGAAGTTCAGGAGTGCCTGGCCATCTGTGGCAGACAGTTCAGTAAGAACAACATTCAGTCCTTTCTACTAAGGTTTTCATCTTTCTCCCTGTTTTCACTCTTCCAGCCAAAGCAGCCATCTGCTTCCTTAAAGAGAATCCCCAGGTGGAGCTGATGGAACATACTCCCTGGGTGCTTCTTGTACCTGATGGCTTTTTTGCATGGGACTCTCTTGTGGGAAGACGTTTTCTCCTTGCGCCTCCCCAGCTAACTCATCTCCAAAGGCTTATCCCGAGCATGCAGGTTCAATCCCCAGCCTTGCTCAGTGGGGTAAGGCTCTGGTGTTGCCGTGAGCTATGGTGTAGGTTGCAGACACAGCTCAGATCCTGCGTTGCTGTGGCTGTGGTGTAGGTGGGAAGCTGCAGTTTGAGTCAACTTTTAGACTGGGAACTTCCATGTGCCTCAGATGTGGCCTTAAAAAGCAAAACAAAGCAAAACAAAACAGTATATCCCTGAAATGGTCTAAGCGTTGACTGATATTAATTAACAGAATTTTGGTCTCTTTCCACATCAAGAGAATCCACACAAACAGCCCCTGTTTATTTTGTGACTTGCTGGTTTTCTTAACATTGTTTGGGGGAATAGAATCATGGTCCATTTTACACACACCCCCCCTCGGTGTCATTCATTCTAGAGGACATCAGTGAGTTAGAGGTGCTTGAGAAAGGAGGAGGCTAAGATGGATAACAGCTAGAATTTAGACCAGCACTATGCGAACGAACTTTGTGCAGTGATGGCAAGGGTCCATATTGGTGGTGTCCAATATAACAGTCGCCAGCCCCTTGTGACTATAAAATCCTTTGAAATCTGGTTAGTGTGC
Organism: Phacochoerus africanus; assembly: GCF_016906955.1. Classification (NCBI taxonomy): domain Eukaryota; kingdom Metazoa; phylum Chordata; class Mammalia; order Artiodactyla; family Suidae; genus Phacochoerus; species Phacochoerus africanus. The sequence continues at coordinate 94,816,371 of NC_062550.1, forward strand.
TGGAGGAACTGCTATTTTATGTCATTTAACTTATTTAAAATAATTTAACATTTTAATAGCCACATATGGCTAGTGGATGCTGTATTGGACAAAGCAGATTGGCAGCATCTGCTCTCCTCATTTCAATATAGGGGTTTATAATACTCTTACTCTTGAAAGTTTGCATGATAACAGAGAGAAGATATAAACTTAATTTTTGTTAAAATAGCACTCCATAAATTTCCCACTTGAGAACAACCTTGGCAACTCAGGATGCCTTAAAATCTTGATAAGCTTTTTGAGAGCAGAAAATTACTTAGTTGCTGGAAAAAAAAGAGAGAGAGAGAAAGAGAGAAAATTGCGAGTATAATCCATATATTCCAAATATTTTTCACAAACTTTCAATTTTAAGGAATATTGTCATTATTCCGTAATCCTTCCAAAGTGCTTCAGTGTGGGCATCAGCAACAGGAAGGAGGAACCACCTGTCTACCTTTTATTGCAAAGTGATTCTGAAAAAGGAAGAAAGTGTATCACTAAGCATGGTAGGGCTTACGTTCATATCAACCCACAGAAATATTTGTGTGTGTGTTTGTGGACTCTTATATGAGGCAATCTTATTTTGAAAATAAAATCTTAACATATAGGCCTTTCTTTTATGATTTTGGTTGTTCAATTTTAAGACTTCCCTCCTCTGTTGCCATAGTAAAAGGATATTTTAGAAAAAAGTGAGATAAGCTTTTTACTTCATTTCTCATGACTCACCCACTATCTTATTTTGTCATCTCATGTCCTTCGGCCAGTCTCCAGGGCAAGTGGCATCTGTGATCTAGGAAAGGTAAAGATTGAGGAAATCACCAAGTCTAGTCAAAATGCCTTACCCACTTAAGCTTTATCCTTCTCACTTACGGGGGCAGTGATAATTTCAGACAGTTAACTTTTCTTCCCTTCCTTCCTTCCTTTTTTCTCTCTCTTTTTTTTTTTTTTTTTGCTTTTTAGAGCCGCACCTACATCATGTGGAGGTTCCCAGGCTAGGGGTTGAATCAGTGCTGCAGCTTCTGGCCTATGCCACAGCCACAGCAATGCAGGATCCAAGCCTCAGCTGCGACCTACACCATACACCATAGCTCATGGCAACACCAGATCCTTAACCCACTGAGCAAGGCCAAGGATCAAACCCACAACCCCATGGTTCCTAGTCAGATTTGTTTCCACTGTACCATGACGGGAACTCCTGTTGCTTTTCATTTTATTTTTTCTGCTGCTGTATAAATAAGTCTCCCAAGTCATCCTCAAATGAAATTTATTTCAAAGAGTAGAGGGATATGCATCCCCCCATATTTTCCACACTTGGAGAATGTCTAAGTGAATTTTCAATTTCTTTCATTCAACCCAAAAGTATTTTTAATACTTCTCCTGTGGCACAACAGGTTAAGAATTTGACATTGTTATTGCAGTGGTTTGGTCACTGCTATCGTATAGGTTCAGTCCCTGGCCCAGGAACTTCCGTATGCCACAGGTGCAGCCAAAAAATAAATAAGAATAAATAAATTTCCCAGTCATATCTAATACATTTGATTTATATTTTCCAATTTCTAGGCTGAAATCTAAATACTCTTTTGATTGACGAATATATGTAATAGTTTTCAAAACAGTCTATTTTGGTTTATACACTTTAATGCATATGGAACAAGTGATATATTGTTTATTATGTTTGTAAACATTTAATAATGAAAGTGCTACTTCATTCTATATAATGAATCAGAGGAATTCAATTGCTGTCATTTGGAGATTATATATTTCCTACTTTAACATTTTAGCCAAGCCTGGCATTTAGGTGTTTTATGATTTTATCTATAAATATATATTTAGAATATGATGCTGTTCTGTCACATGTACCATAAATACTTATAACTGAAAGCATTTCACTGTAAGTTCTCTGAAATGTAATACCATGGATGAATATTCCAATATGGGTTAATACAGATGAAGCCAACTTCATGTTGCATAAATTATGAAGACATGTTTTATTCTTTAGGATGTGTTAAGTTAGGACATGCATACTGGGAGCACACTTTTCTCCTTTGCAACTGATTTTCTACATCTCAGATATTATGCATATACGACAATATGTATGTTTGTAAAAATCTGTTGGAGAAAACTCTAGGAGCCAGTAAGCAAATCTACAGCCCATTCTCTAGACTGAAAAAAGGCAAAATGTAAGGCTATCAGTACCAAATAGGTTTTTAATGATTGGCTATTTTATAAACAGGGAAAGTTAAAAGTTAGCGAAGTTCCTTTGTGAAATCTAGTTCCTTCTATATATATATATATATATATATATATATATATATATATTTAACTCTAGGAGCCCAGTGTTATTCGTTCCTTGGAATTGTGTAAAATCAGGAAATACTGTATTGAGTCCACTGGGTAATAGGAATTAAAGTTAGGTAATAAAAACCTTTAGAAATGTTTGAATTCCAGTTCTCAAACAAGACTGCGTACAGAAACCTTGTCCTTTTATTGTAAAGACCCGCCTCCATCTCGGTGAAGTCAAAGATGGGAATTGGGTATGTTTGCTTGGCTAAGCCCAGATCCAGGTGGCATTTACTAGATTATAGCCGCAATGTCCTAAATGGTACTTGAGCATTTGAATGAGTCAGTGTGCCTCTGAAAATACCTCATGCCCAAGTACCAGAGGGGTCGGGCTAAGGAACCATTAGCAATATAACATGATTATAAAAAAAGATAGTCAGACTCTCAACAATCACTCTATAAGCCACGCCAAGATGTCTGGGAGGGATTGGCTCATAGGCTGTGTGCTTGGTGAGGAAGTGAGTGGGCATCAGTCTTAAACTATGAGAAGATGAACCTTATTACTTTCTTTATACAGTAGACACGTACCCTTTTATGCCATGGGTGCCCTCCCACGGTTGGTGATCTAGAGTTTAGCCCAGGAGAGGTCACCCATTGTGTCTCTTGCTTGTTTAGAGGCTGAGGTGCCAGTTATTCAAAGGTCATTATTTTTCGATGAATTTTGATTGGTGTATTTTTTCATTTGCCTATTATCTGAGATGATAGCTCAAAAAAATGCTAAGTCTTACATTCAGTCTTGATGACTCAACATTCTAAATGTTAGGAATGTAATTTGAGAAAACATGGAATATACAATCAGGTTAAAAGAAACCTGACCTTTTTTTAAAATCAAGATGAGATTGCCAGATGAGATAAATGCAAAAATGCAAATACTGTCCTGCTTAGTAAAAGGTTTTAATGCAGGCATGACCAGTTTGACCAAAGCTCTCATTCTAGAAAACTTTCATAAAAGAGGTCTGTCCATCATTATGTGTTTTCCAAAACATCTGTTCCAGGGAACAGTGGCGCAGCGCCTGAGGTCTGTGCTGTACCCAGATAAATTTCACTGATTTATAAATCTCAGATTTTAGAGAGGTCCTAAACTACTCTTTTTTCAAACATATTAATAAACTCTACGAAAGGAGTTGTGAATGGGTATAATTCATCTGGCACTTGTAGGACTTAGTGTATTTTTGAATTTTTTTTGGGGGGGGGTGTTTTGTTTTTTCTTTTTTGGCTGCCTGGAGGTATATGGAGTTTCCAGGCCAGGGATCAGATCTAAGACACAGTTGTGATCTAAGCTGCAGCTGCCCCAACACTGGATCCTTAACCTACTGTGCAGGCCAGGGATCGAACCTGTGTCCCAGTGTTCCCACGATGCCATTGATCCCCTTGTACCACAGCAAAAACTCCAATAATTTCTCAACAACTGACAGAGATATAAATATTATATTTCCTTTTTAGAAACTAAGCTATTAAAGCTACACTCAAAATGTTGCTAAATAGAATATTCTTAAACTGTTTAAAAATATATATACTGGAAGCAAGTTTAAATGTTTCTGTAGTTTTTCCTTTTGAACAAATTTGTTACGTTTTTCCAAAAAAAGCTGAATTGCTCATTCTCAAAAATTAGATGAGAATGGATTTTTAAGAAATCTATAAAAAGCATTAGAGAAAATTATAAAATAGTCTCTTGTCAGCCAATCTAACACTTCACAGCAAACAGCATGGTTTGATTAAACTCGTTTTCATTTGCTCTCTCTGTGTGTATACTTGCATATCAATGATCTTAGTTTTTTTTAAAACATGTTTTCCCTTTATGATGCTTCGTTTAAATGGCAAAAAAAAAAAAAAAAAAACCTAACAATAAGTACCCAGTGACTTCAGAGAGATTAACACTGTACAGTGAGAGGTTGGACACAAAGGAAATAAAAGCTGGAAAAGAAAAGGAAGAAAGGAATGGACCCCGGGATGTGGTGGATGGCGTGGCACTTGTCACTGGGGAAGAAGGTATAGTTCCTATCAAACTGGACAGAGACATTGTTTTAAGATGGCATGTAGTTCACTGGAAATCATTTACTTTCTGTTCTTATGCTCCTACTAGGTTAATTTTTTTGTTTTTGTTTTTTTCAAAGGGGGGAAATATCCCATCCCTTTACAGCCCTCCAAGGGAAAGGCATGGGGGGATTTGCGGCACGAGGACACTAAACAGCCAACTTACGTCCTAAGCACAGATTCCATCCTCCCGTCCTCCCATCTCGCTTCCTGTGGAGAGTACATCCCTCACCCTGCACTGTCTGGCCTGTCATTTCGTTCTGATTGAAAAGCATGTTCAGTTAAGAGATTTTCCTTTTAGACACAGGGAACAATGACTGATTCTGAATGCAGGGGTCCCAATTTGGGGACATTTATTTGCATCATGGATGGGCTTTTCTCAAGTATAGTTGCATGGTTTACTATTCCCAGGAACCTTAGCCAAGTATATATTTGAAAGGCTGTCAGAATTCTTTCTTGGTTTACCAGGACTGTTTTTCATTTTATGCAAAATCACAGATGGATGTTAACATTTCAGTGAATGAGACAGTCCATTGTGTGAAATAATGAGCTGCTAGCATTCATGCTACAACACAATTCCAGGATCAAGTCATTTCATTTTTAATAATAATGATAATAGGCATGATCCCTGTTAAGAGTTATGGGATAGAAGTGAGACAGGCTGGAACCAGGGACCTGGAACCTTTGCTGCGGTGTTTGCACCTGGACAAGTTGTCTCCTGGAGTAACACAACACAAAGAAACCATAAAGGACAAAAATAATGGTGCGCATGTGCAGTGGGGACAAATTATGAACAAGAAGACCAAAAAGATCAAAAACCCAACTGCTACTTATGAGAAGTCCAGAGCAAAACAGGATGCTTTGCACACAGCACCATCAAGGCAGTGGGCAGACACCCAAGTCACCTCTTTGGCTCAACCCCTAGACCTGCCTGTGCCCTCACCCCATGTAAGGGACCAGCTCAACCCTCCCCTCAGGGAATGAGCAAGAAAACCATTACTTGCTTTTGCTTCTTCGTGCTGCAGCAGGGGCCCCAATAAAGCCTTGCCTGGATTTCTTGTTGCTTATCAATTTCTATTGTTCAAGAGTCTAAGAATCCTGGTTGGTAACAGAACTACCGATAAGCAAAGCATGTCAAGTCGTTGAGGCCTCAGTTTCTTGTCTGTACAATGAGGAAAATCATGCCCTCCTAAAACGTTGTCATGACAGGCCCATAGCAGATACTTAATAAATGACAGGCAATCTCATTAGTATTAAGCCTTTACATTGCACAGGACTTCTGTCTCTCTGGGAGAGATACAGATGTGATGGAGTGGAACTCCTTCCCCAGGGAACCAGACCTGCAAAGAAACAAACACTACTGCTCACAGAGTGATTCTCCATTCGGATGGAAATAAATACAGCTCAGCTTCTCTTGGTGAAATAGTCCCGATGATTACCATGCCCTTATTTTTCTCTGTCAAAAGAAGGAAGATTATAGCCCTGGGTCAGTTTGACTTAAACCCAGTTTCTGGTCATCAGGGCCCAAAGCAAAGTACCTTTTAAAAATTAGAATTCTCTAAAAGAAGGCATAGAAAAAGGTAGTATTTTCATACACTATTTTCGTGTACAATTTTAAGCTGTAAAATTATAACAGTATTGACTATTATGCAATTTAATTAATATTTTCTTTTGATTTTGTGTTTATGCCTGGGGATAGTTCTGAGAAAGGAAGTACTTTAAAATGATTTTAAAGGTTGAATGAATAAATAGCCCAACACAAATGATCATCCTTCCTTGGACTTTGATATTTGGAACAAAGTTGAAAAGTTGGATTTTTAATATTATAAGTGATTATAATTTTTCTCCTATTTTCTTTCTTTTCATCATTTCTTTACCCACACTGACAGCATATGGAAGTTCCCGGGCCAGGGATCAAATCTGAGCCAGAGCTGCAACATACACCACAACTTCAGCAATGCAGGATCCTTAACCCTCTGTGCCAGGCTAGGGATTGAACCTACAACACCACAGAGACAACCTGGATCATTAACCCTCTGTGCCACAGCAGGAGCACCCACCTATTTTTTTTCTCTATAATTAACACATTGTGTTAGTCAAATTCCCATCTTCTCAGGTTTTAAAACCGATATCTAATTTCTTTACATTTTTTTTTGGCTGTGCCTGTGACACGCAGAAGTTCACAAGCCAGGGATTAAACTCATGCCACAGTAGTGACTCCCCAAGCCACCAGAGAATACTTGTTTCTTTAAATTTGGGGAAGTTATGTTTTATTGACCCACACATGAAATGAATACTGAAGTTTCCAAAATGAATTGACCGAAATACAAAATAAGTTTCTTGGGCTGGAGCTTAATACTTAAACCACCACCATATGGCTTCCTCGGAAGTCATCAAGTGTTGGATGACTACAGCTAGTGTTCACGAGGGTCACCAGTCACTCCCCAGGTTTCACAGTTTATCGCTATGGATAACTGTCTGTAGTTAGATCTGCTTTTCAAACTTGTCAGGAAAACCTTAAAAGCACCATCTTACCAATTGTCTCATTATTTCCCATTGTGTCTGTTGTGGCAATTAAGTATTAACAAGGGCTCAAGTATATCCAGAAAGGAATAAACAAGACCCTTTTATTAGTCTAAACACGAAGGGAAAATACTCCAAGTTGCTTATGTCGTGCTTCATGACCCACATACACCAGGGATCTGGGCTTAGGGCTGACTCCAAAGCTCACACTGAACTTCGCAGCTTTCAGCTGTTCTTTCTAGAATAACATGGGAAAAAAGTAAGCCAAGAAATAAGGTCTTCACCTGTCTAAGTTTCCGTGTCCTTTTGTCTATATTCTTCATGTTCTTTTCTCCATCAGCCCCACGATCTATCTTTGTAACAGTCCCATTTTGAGCCTTTTAATCTTCCTATCTGGGTCTGACATCCCACTCAGGTGAACAATTTCCCTTTATTCTCCTGGCTGTTGTCTCCCATCTAAGAGAGCACTGATGGGAGGAGAAACATCTTGTAGGTGTCTAGCATTTTACAGCGTGAACTTTGCATTTGCTTTGCCTCCGAGTCACCTGCAAAATGAGCCAGGGTGAGTTCTCCAGGTCCTAGTGGTTGGATTGCTGTAGCCTGCATGCCTGATTTGAAGCCTGTTTCCAGCACCTACTATTGCTGTGAACTTGTCCAGTGGCTTTATCTTTAAAAGCCTCAGTTTTCTCATCTGTGGTATGGACTGAATAATAATTCCTCCTCTAGAGTGTCGTTACTAAAGTTACATGAGATACACACACACACACTCTCACTACTGAAAAAGTAGCTGGCACATACTGAGTGCTCAATGTATATTAGCTATTGTTACTGGCTATTTCTATTAGCCTATAAGTTAAGTTTTTAAAGTGCTTTCCATGTACAATATTTCAATTAATCTTTACAAGGATCCTGGTAGCAGGATGAATATGGAGGCCCAGAAAGCTTCCATTGACTTATTTAATATAAACAGTCGATGATAGATCAAGAACTGAAATCCACATCTAAGTCTCCCAGCCCAGGGTCCTTTCAGCTACACAGGCACAATAATACACTTGCAATACAATTAGTCTTTGACGGCTCATACCCCAGATTTTGCATCTTTAGAAGATTTTCTAGGAGTCTTTGATGTTGATGTAGTAGCTGCTATTATTTAAACTGCATGGTGACGAAGGGTAATCATGATTTCTTTCTGAACAGTTTAGGAGTAACGTCCACATTCACATACAATTAGAGTAAACTTGGATAAAGTCTAAAGTCAAAATATTTTTTATTCTGTCACTCATGCTCTCCTGAGGAGGTAGGTTGGGATGGAAAATGGGTTGTTGCAGAGATAATTTGAAGCTAAGCATGCAAATGAAAGCTGCTGCTTCAGTTGGGCAAAAACATTCCACTCCTAGGAAATTCAGTAACACTAGTGTGAACTGTGAGTGTGTGAGTGTGTGAGTGTGTGTCTGTGTGCATCTTGGTGGGTCTAACTGTACAGAAATGGAGAGAATGGTCCTCCTTTGAAAGCCTCACCAATACATTTCGTTCAAATACATCAACCAGCATTCCCATCTCCACTCTTTATTTGGGGAGAACAAGTTCAAGTGCAGGGCTGACCTACTTGGCCTCTTTACCGATAAAGAAAGTGTGATTAATTTGTGTGCTTACAGGACAGAGGCACAGAAAGTTTTCCGCTCCTTTGTTATCCCTGTGACATCTACTGACCTTCACCTGGCCATTCTCTGGAGCAAAAACGTGCAGAAGAGAATAGCAGTGAGCAGACAGACAAGGAGACAAGGGGGAAAGGTACCGAAAGACAAACTGGGAGGGAAGTGTCTTTATAAAGTATGAAATGCAATGTTTTATTTATTTGATTTTAACAACAAAACAAGGCATTACTTAGAGGAAATAGAATTTGAGTTTGATTGGAGCCAAGCAAGGCAAAACCATCAATAGACTCTCCTGGACTTGTTTCCTTTTAACCAGACTTTTGTTTGATTCCACCAGGAAAAGATGCTATTAACTTTTTTTTTTTTTTTATCTTTTGTCTTTTTTGGGCCAAACCCACGGCATATGGAGGTTCCCAGGCTAGGGGTCTAATCAGAGCTGTAGCTGCCAGCCTACACCACAGCCACAGCAACGCCGGATCCTTAACCCGCTGAATGAGGCCAGGGATCGAACCCTCAACCTCATGCTTCCTCGTCGGATTTGTTTCTGCTGCACCATGACGGGAGCTCCTGAAAAGGTGCTGTTAACCTTTGAATGCATAGTACATGCCAGGTACAATTCTAAACATGTCAACTGCATGATGATTTAATTCTCTTCTTGTAACAATTCGAACAATCCTTTGCTTTGGTTCTTGTTTTACTTGGATAAGGTTTAGAACATTTACATACTTTTCGCAGAGTTGCTAAGTTAAAGAGGCAAAGTCTGCATACATTTCTGCCTGGCTCTGAGACTTGGAATGTGAACCACTGCACTCAGCATCTGTGGAGGATGATGTTCCCGGGATGTGTGATGGTTAATTGCAGGTGTCAGCTTCACTAGGCCACGGTACCTCGATATTGGGTCAAACATCTTTCTAGATAGTTCTGTGAAGAGATGTCTGTGTTTTTAGACGAGATTAACATTTCAATCAGAAGACCCGGAGTAAAGCAGTTACCTTCCATGATGGCAGTGGGCCTTCTCCCATCGGTTAAAGGCCTTAAGAGAACAAAAACTGAAGTCCTGGAAGAAGGAATTCTGCCAGCAGACAGCCTCTGACTTGAACTGCAATGTTGTCTTTTCCCTGGGTCTCCAGCTTGATGGCCCTCTCTGGAGACCTCCGATCTGCAGCCTCCGTAATCATGGGAACCCGTGCCCTAAAATACATCTTTCTGTACATCCACATCCTATTGGTTTTGTTTCTCTGGAGAACCCTGACCCTAATGCAGAATGCTTTCTTTTTGATTCAGGTGAGAGATTGAGCCAGAGCATCTCTGCCTGGGGAGGCTCCGTGGGTCACAGGACCCTGGACTCAGATGGGCATGAAGGGTCTCGGTGAGTTTTCTCAAGGTGTTGTCATGATGGCCAGGAGCAGATGAATCCCCTTTTCTCCAATGCATGACAATACTTCTTATTCCCTGGTTTACTAGCCTAAGATAGGCCACAGTTTTTTCTTTTTTACTATTTAGTAAATACATTCCAGTTTATCTTGGGAATGTATTCAGAAATAAGTTATATACATACATATACACATATGTAGTTTGTCCATCTATTTATCTATCTATCCATCCATCCATCCATCCATTCATTCATCCATCCATCCATCCATCCATTCATCCATCCATCCATCCATCCATCCATCTGCATAGTAAGTACCAGGATAGGTCTTCTATATCCAAAAAGATATCTTTCTCCTTTCAGAAATAACTCTAAGAAACAAATTTGGTGATCCTAACATTTCAGATGAGGAAACCAAGACTCAATGATAATTAATAACTTGCATAGAGGTAAGCAGAGGAGCTAGTATTTCATTCAGATCTGTCTGATTTTTTTTTCTTTCTCTCTTTTTTTTTTTTTTTTTTTTTTTGCTTTTTAAGGCTACAGGTACAGAGGTACAGCATATGGAAGTTCCCAGGCTAGGGCCTGAATTGGAGCTACAGCTGCTGGCCTACACCGTAGCTCACAGGAACACAGGATCCTTAACTCACTGACAGAGGCCAGGGATTGAACACACATCCTCATGAATACTCGTCAGATTCATTTCCGCTGTGCCACAATAGGAACTCCCAGATCTGTCTGATTTCTATCTCCAACTTTTAAACAATTATAATTAATACTCTGTTTTATATATTATGTGTCTCTGAAAATAAGCACAATAATCTAAAGTATGAAAACCAAAGACATATTTGTTTATTTTCAGAGATTAAGATAATTCTTATGATCTTCCTAAGTAAAATCTCTGTTAGAATAATCTTTGGTGACTTACTTTTTTTTAAAAAATTGAGTGAATGGTTGATTTGATTTAGTGCAATAACTATCTAGTACTATTTTATCATAATGATTTTATCTCCATTTCAATCGTATTGAATTTATAACATTTACAATTCACAATATTATTATTTTTATTTATTCACTTTCATTCATTTAATAAAACAATAGGGACAAAATGTGATTAAAAAAACCTCAGAATGGCCATCATTAATAAATCCACAAATAACAAGTGCTGGAGGGGCTGTGGAGAAAAGGGAACCCTCCTGCACTGTTGGTGGGAATGTAAACTGGTACAGCCACTATGGAGAACAGTTTGGAGATACCTTAGAAATCTATACATAGAACTTCCATATGACCCCGCAATCCCACTCTTGGGCATCTATCCGGACAAAACTCTACTTAAAAGAGACACGTGCACCCGCATGTTCATTACTGCACTATTCACAATAGCCAGGACATGGAGACAACCCAAATGTCCATCGACAGACGATTGGATTCGGAAGATGTGGTATATATACACAATGGACTACTACTCAGCCATAAAAAAGAATGACATAATGCCATTTGCAGCAACATGGATGGAGCTAGAGAACCTCATACTGAGTGAAATGAGCCAGAAAGACAAAGACAAATACCATATGATATCACTTATAACTGGAATCTAATATCCAGCACAAATGAACATCTCCTCAGAAAAGAAAATCATGGACTTGGAGAAGAGACTTGTGGCTGCCTGATGGGAGGGGGAGGGAGTGGGAGGGATCGGGAGCTTGGGCTTATCAGACACAACTTAGACTAGATTTACAAGGAGATCCTGCTGAATAGCATTGAGAACTTTGTCTAGATACTCATGTTGCAACAGAAGAAAGGGTGGGGGAAAAATGTAATTGTAATGTGTACATGTAAGGATAACCTGACCCCCTTGCTGTACAGTGGGGAAAAAAAAAAAACACCTCAGCTCTACAAAGATAAGTTCCCAAACTTAAACTGTTGGTGAGTGAAAAAGTACCCCCATTGGAAAATTCAAAATATTTTTTATTTATCAATTGATGTACCTACTTCCAAAAGGGATGTTACTCTATAGTGAATAAAAGTACGATGACCTTTTTTTGAGAGATTAACTTGTGAAAGTTAAGGATTATGTTTGCGTAATACCTCTTTTATTTGTCCTGTTTCCCATCACAAATGACTTTTCAGTCTTTGGTATTTAGCTGGGCCAGCCAGTGGTTCATTACAAAAGTCCTCTAAGAAAAGTTAAAACCAGTTAATGAACAGAAACAACATGTAGAACATTTTTAAAAACTCCTTGATACCTTTCAAATCATGAGTGTATTTTTGTAACTTGTGTTTCACATGCCATTTTGCGAGAAAACCAACGCTGGCCTTATAAGCATCCTACCACTGTAAATGAGACCCCCTTGGGGGAAATTTATGGCTTCTCACAATACCGTCTCTAATATTTAGGCTCCAACTCTGGAAGGCAATATTATCTCTTTATCCTATGAGACTAGCAGGCTGACCAAACCAAGTCTGAAAAATTTAGAGGACGTTTAAAGAAGTCAGACTGTGCTGGGCAGATAACTTTAGTACAAGTCTAAAATAGAATCAGGAACATTGGAGCTGTTCTACTTCTGAACATGGAGACATTCTGCCAAGACATGTGTCATCACTATAATGAGTGCACTGGAGGCTGGGACGAGTGTTGGAAAGTCCCCCAGTGAGGGGGCTGCCAAGAGGTGCTTCTCTGAGACCTTTCCTCCAGGTAACCAGGCTACTATCAAATTTAGCTCACACATGATTCTAAGAAGTAAGAACAGAGAAAATATTCCACACTAGAAAAAATGGTGTAAGTTTCTCTATAGTCTTGGTTTATTTCCAGTAAGTCCTGACTTCTTTTTCCATCATACCCTTCCTTCCAGAGCTAAAAAGAAGTTTAATTTAGAATAGGGCTTGCCATGAGCACCTACACAGATCCAATAATCGGATGATTATTTCAGCTTGGTTAATTAAGTGGATAAGGTTCAAAAACATGGAATCGAGTCAAATATAATGGGGACTTTATATCCACCACATTTTGTAAGTTCAGAGGAACAACTGGAACAAGTGGATTTTAATATTACAGATGCTCTTTGTCATTCTCTGCAAGTTTATCTGAATGGTACAAACTAAATGGATGAGAGTTTTTGAGAGAAGAGGGTGCTCAAGTGATACCAAATGACAAAGTGTATTAAATTACCATGTGGTGTGTGGCACCAGCTCCAGGCCTTCATGAGGGAAATAAGCCTGGCCCACATGTGGTGGTCGTTGGCAGAACTCATGTACACATCTCCTTTCTGCTGAAAAAGAACAGACATCTAAGGGAAACAAACTGAAAAGGACACATCCTCTTTGATATGTCACTGAAAGGGAAAAGTAATGTGATTGTAAGGCAACAGGATGTGGGTGTGTGACTCACAGTGTAAGCGGCCCACATGATGCATGTTGACATCAGCGCTGTGGGGACATTTCCTTGGGTTTCACACCAGCAGCCGTTGAACTGGCTCCTTTGAGCAGCACCACACACGCAGCATCAAGCAAGACTTCGGGGCTCTGTCTCTCCCACGGCCCTGGTGTCCACAGGGTCTTAGGGGAGAGCTGACGTCGCTCAACAACCCTCCCTTCCTCCGTGACCTGCTTTTTCCTCCAACCACTTGCACCGCTGCCATGCTCCTAGCTGCCCGGGAAGAAGAGCGACGGCTGCGAGAGCCCTGCTCACTATCCAGCTCCCTGAGAGAGAAGAGCAGCCGTTGCTTTCCCCGTCCTTGTCCCAACCCGCTTTGTAATGATGGGAAGATGTTGCTCCCCAAAATACAGCTGAGGCTACAAGCCATATGTGTGCTCGCCTCCATCCTGTGGACCTTTCTCTCTCTCTCCCTGATCGGGTTCTTCTGCAGTACAGGTTGTTCTGCCTCTCGTAATTATTGTTTGTGTGCAAACCTCATTCCTCCTCTTTGAAATAGGGAACACGATCTACTCATCTTTTTATTGTCTGCAGCAGCTATAAAAGGCCCTAAAAATAAATGTTTATTAAGTTGAATAAACAGAAGCGTTTGAATAGAAAACAATAGGTGCATTAACGAATCAACAATTTACGGAGTGTCACCTATGTTCTAAGCACTGTCCGAGTTCTAAGTGTCATGAGTGTGAATACTCTAAGTTCTTGCTCTCAATTAAGTCATTTGAGAGAGAGAGAGAGAGAGAGATCCCAGGGTGTAGTGGGATACAGAACAGGAAGGAATGTAGTCAGCCTAGGGCAATCAGTCCAGGCTTCTGGCAGAGGATGAGCTGACTTGGGTCCTGAAGGATGGGTGATATTCAAGAGGCAGAAAAAAGGAAATGGGCATTCCAGACAATATGAGCATTCTTTGCAAAGCCACAGTCATGGAAGTACAATTTTAATTAGGAAACTAAGGACAGTTGAGACTGCAGCACTGAGAGGAACAGGGAAAGAAGGGACAGAGGAGAGGGTATTTACTTTTTATGGCTACATCACAAATGATCACAAACTTGGTGACTTAAAACATCACATGTTTTTTATGTCAAGGTTTCTGTGGATTAACTGAGTCCTCTGCTCAGGCTGAAATTGCAGAGCTGCTTGGGCCTATGATCTCTTGGAGACTGAGGCGCCTCTTCCAGGCTCACAGAATTGTTGGCTGAATTCATTTCTTTGAGGCTGTATGATCCAGAAATTTTTTTTTTTTCTTGCTAGCTATTGACTGAAGACTACTCTAAGCTCCTGGAGGTCACCCTCAGGTCCTTGCCACATGGGTGGTCCATAGGCTCTGTCGCAACATGCCAATTTGTTTCACTTCTGAGGTCATCTGGAGGGCATCCCCCTAACACTTCCTCTGTCTCCTAAAGAACTCACCTGATTAGGTATGGCCCATTCAGGCTATTCTCTCTTTAAATTAGCTCAGAGTCAAGTGGTACATAACTAGAGGTACACCATAATATTCACTATCCCTGCCCCATATTCAAAGGAGGGTATTAGAGCAGGGCATATCTGCAGGGGATTGAAATCTTGTCACTGTTTCAGTATTCTTCCTATCACAGAGGAAGCAGCGGGAATAGTGGAGGAAAAAAACCCAAAAAAACTGGGGTCCAAAACTTGAATCTTCTCTGAGCCCTGCCACGTGTTATCCATCCACAGTTGGGTCCCTTCACAGATATAAATTCTTACACCTATAAAATGGGATGAACCTCATAGAGGTGGTCTCAGTAGTAAATGCAATCATATACCATAAAAAACTCATATACCCCTCTGGATATAGATGCTTGGTGTAAAGGACTTTGAGAGCCGTGCTGAGGAACGCACGCTTTTCTCTCCAGGGCAGAGACTTCCCAGCGAAGTCTCCCGGAAGGGGAGAAACATGATGAGATTTCCTTTTTTTTGCACTGGGCCCTGAGGTTCAGCGATCTGGCCTCAATCCAACACTAAGGACTTGGTAATCATTTCAAGGAGGTTTTTCTTATGGAAGACTTCAAAGATATCCAAAGTAAACAGAGTAGTGGAACGTCTCCCCAAGTGCTGATCTCTGGGCTTCAGCAGCATCAGCACCCTGCCATCCGTCCTTGTTTCATCTATGTCTTTTTCTTCTTCCTGTTCCCCCAAACTTTATTATTTCCTTATACAGGTCTTTTTAAGGTTAGTTTCACCTTTTAATACTAGTATCAAAATGTACTAATATTAACTATATAATTTTGACGAACTGATACACCCAAGAACCCCACACGCCTATCAAGACTTAGTTCCCCCATACCTCTTCCCGTTCAGCCCCTCTCACCTTCCTCAGAGACAGCCACAGCTTCCAATCTTTACCCAAAATTGAGTTTTATCAGTTTTAGAACTTCATGCAAATGGAATCACACAGCATGTACTCTTTTGGGTCCTTTACCCCAGCATAATATTTGTGAGATGCGTTTGTGTGTTGAGTGTATTAGCAGTTCATTTCTTTGTATTGTTGAGTAGTGTTTCACTAGAAGAATATATCACAATTTATTTTTTCATTCTTCACACACCTGGGAGGTTGCCAGTTTAGGGCTATTACAGATAAAGCTGCTACGTACGTTTTTATAGTGCCCATCTGTACATGGACATATACTTTTACTTTCTTGGAGGGTAAACATATAGGAGTGGGATTGCTGAGTCAAAGGACAAGTGTATATTTAAATTTATCAGAAACTGCCAAACTTCTAAAGTGTTTACAGCGTTTTATACTCCCACCAATGATGTATGAGTTACAGTTGGTGATGCCAGTCTTAATTTCAGCCATTCAGATTAGTGCATGCTGTGTCTCATTGTAGTTTTAATTTTGTATTTCTCTGATGACTAATGATCTTGGGTGATCACATTTAGATGTGGAATTGCATTGCTTAAGAGCATCGGCTGAATGGACTCTAGTTCAAATCCTTGCTCTGTTCTTGCCTGGCAAGATTCTTCATTTGACTTTATTTTTTTAAAACTATAGTAGATTTACAATATTGTGTTAATTTCTGGTGTACAGTAAAGTGATTCATATATATATATATATACATATATATATTTCTCCATTATAAGATATTAAGATAGTTCCCTATTTTATATATAGTAGTGTGTATCTGCTAATCCCAAACTCCTAATTTACCCCTCCCCATACTATTCCCCTTTGGTAACCATAAGTTTGTTTTCTATGTTTGTGCATCTGCTTCTGTTTTGTAAATAACTTCACCTGTATCATATATTAGATACCACATATAAGTGATATCATGTTATTCATCTTTGTCTGACTGACTTAGTATGATAATTTATAGGTCCACCCATGTTGCTACAGATGGCATTATTTCATTCTTTTTTATGCCTGAGTAATATTCTATTGTGTATATATACCACATCTTCTTAATCCATTCCTCTGTCAATGGGCATTTAGGCTGCTTCCATGTCTTGGCTATTTAAATAGTGCTGCCTTGAACACTGGGGTGCATGTATCTTTTTGAATTAGAATTTTCTCCAGATTATATGTGCACAGAAAGTTCTTAGCAAAGTACATAACCCAAAAAAGAGCAGTTTTACTATTCAGTAAGACTATTTAATGAACTATGCTTATTGACACCTAAATAGTCAAGCACGTGATTTATTATCATTTCGAAATGGAGAGAATTAAAGGAGGGAATCTCTTGTACACGTAAAGGCAGAAATCCCAAACAGATGGTGTGACCAAGCCTCTCTCCACCCCAAGACGTCCTGGACTTCCCAGATTTAGCTACACATCTCAGCCCATTTCCCCGTAATGAAGAGACATGGCTTTAAAGGCTGCGGCTTTCTTGATGTCTTTTCCCCCGTGTTGTGCAGAAACACACCCGGCCTGGGCCACCCATTTCTCTTTTCTCTTGACTACCTCTACTTCCCTCTTTTCATTATTTTCAGTATACATCATTTGAAAGATTTTTAAAATTGAGGGAAAGGAAGGCAAAAGTGATTCTTGGGAGGAGTATCTATTTTGAAGGTGGGAGTGAGGGAGGTATTACCTTTTGTAAAAAAAAAACAAACAAACAAAAAGGAAGGGCAATCTCTTTCTTTTCAAGTATCTATTTGGTTAAATTCACTAGGCATTCTGGTAGGAAAACATACATCCTCCTGCCTCTACTCACCAGAAGCGTGTGGGATGTATCAGAACACCCAGGATCTTAGAAGAGAGCATGAATAGTTTAAAAAATCTCCCAAGGGAGTTCCCGTCGTGGCTCAGTGGTTAATGAATCCGACTAGGAACCATGGGGTTGTGGGTTCGATCCCTGGCCTTGCTCAGTGGGTTGGGGATCTGGCGTTGCCGTGAGCTGGGGTGTAGGTCACAGACGCGGCTTGGATCCCGGGTTGCTGTGGCTCTGGCATAGGCCAGTGGCTGCAGCTCTGATTCGACTCCTAGCCTGGGAACCTCCTTATGCCGCAGGAGCGGCCCAAGAAATGGCAAAAAGACAAATAAATAAATAAAAAATAAAAAATCTCCCAAGGGATCCAAGTGATCCTGATGTTCCCCTGTCCCCACCTCCTACATTTTATTGAGACTCACTCATTAGAACTGGAAAAGGGCAAATGACAGAGCCAGAAATGGCCCAGAAATGTAATAAGTGGCTGATATAACTAAGACGATAGAAGGCAAGTGGATCTCAAAATAGGCACTAAGCCAGGTGTAGGCAGCTCCTGTGTATTCAAAGGGTTGGAGAGTGTCGACATTATGAAATGCTTCAGAGCAGTGAAGTAGGATGAGGAAGAAAAACAGGTCCCTGGAGCTGGAAGAGGTCACGGACGATGCTTCTGCAAGGTCCATGTGTGTGTACTACTGGGGGTGAGCGGAGAGGATGGATGGAAGCCAAATTTTCTTGGGTTAAAGAGTAAGTGGGGGATAGGTAAGCTCATATTTCTCTCTTAATAAATGGTTGAAAAAACAGAGGAGAGAAAAGAAAAGGGGGGAAAAGATAGCTTATGTAACTGTGGGCAAGTTACTTCTCTGGGCCTCAGTTTTTTCCTTTATAGGGTAGGGTAATAATAGTATGTATCCTACAGGTTTCTGTGAGATTTGAATTAACAGATATAGCAAAAGCTTAAAACAGGTTTGGGAACATGAAAAATACTCAAAAAATGTCAGCTCTTATTAAATTATTGAAATGGAAATAGTGGAACTCTTGTCTTCTTATCCCAACGTCTGAGGGATGATTAAATCTGCCCCTTTCCATTGCTACCACCCGCTGATCCATTTAGGTGCCTCCTCCAAATGCCAGACGCACTGTACCCCTAATTTAATTCCAGTTGCTCCTCAGCTCAGCAGAGCCACAATAAAATTCTTTAAACTTTGAAAAGGTTTTTTTTTCCCCCTTCAAGTTGCTACAAGACTAGGATAACAAAAAACATAACCGGCGGGGGCGTTTCAAGAAATCTGAAAAGAAATGGTATTGGTTCTCACTGACCTTCCTTGCAAAGTAAACTGGAACCAGCCCTCAGCATGTCAAACGTTCCCCTTCTCCCTCCTCTTCATCCCTCCTCTTCCCACTCTCCCTCCTCGTCTTACAAGGTTTCCCTAAAACTATACTTTATTATTACTTTGCAAACCTTTGAGCTTT
This sequence comes from Phacochoerus africanus, assembly GCF_016906955.1. Classification (NCBI taxonomy): domain Eukaryota; kingdom Metazoa; phylum Chordata; class Mammalia; order Artiodactyla; family Suidae; genus Phacochoerus; species Phacochoerus africanus. Next base: position 94,835,376 of record NC_062550.1, read on the forward strand.
GCTTCGTATTCAGCACGCCTTGCCCTTTTCAAACACTGCCTCCATCATCTAGTTTACCCTCTATTTGATGTGGAGTCCTGGGGCGTGAGAGGAGAATAAGCAAACACAGGTGTTATAATGGAAGAAAACAGTGTGGTATCACGAAAGCAACGCTGGTTGCACATCAGGAGGGTTTAAACTCCAGGTACAACACTTACTGGATGGGACCATGACTTTGTTTCTCTATGCTTGAGTTTCTTCATCATTAACTGTTATTAAAATGGCATTAATAACATGACTTATTTCATGGGGTTTCGAGAGAAAGGAATGAAATCACAGGAAAGAACCCCTGGCCCTGTAAGATCTGTGCATACACATCAGCCCCTTTCCTCCCTTAGGCTTCCAAAAGGATGGAATAAGTGTGATTTATATATTAGGGAATAACTTGGCTGCCTCCACCCCAAAGTGGCTCCTGCTTCAGGAAGGAAAAAAAAAAAAAAGCATATTAGTTTTTTTCCTGACAGGAGTCATTGAAGGGGAATAAATCTCTTTCAAATAATGGTGAATGGAGCCTTTGAGACTGCTATAACATCCTGTTGTAAAGTGTGCATTTATATAAATGAAAATAGAGGTTGCCAACGCTGACACGTAAATGAGACATAAAGGAAGCACGTGCTCACCTAGCAATGGAAGTCCGGGTATGGGGGTGTGGGTAAGTCCTAAATGGTAGTCCCCTTGGGTTCATAGATTGTGAATTGTATATGCTGTATAGCTGGAGTGGGAATTTTTCTGTATTTCTTAGAGGGCTGTGGCATGGGATAGTTAACTGGCTTTATTTTGCTTCACTGTGAGTGTACAAAAACCGTAATGTCTATACTAAACAGTGTTTTTGCTGTATCAGCACTGTTGTGGCAACACCCTAGCTCTGACCAGGCTACTGGCCTGCCTCAGATGCGGGGCATCCAGCTCCCATTTGGAAACAGGAGAAGGATGGGCTTTCTCAACAGAACTAAGAGGATTTACCTACTACACCTGCTCCAGCTGGTCCTCTGACCACAACACGAGTCTGCTGGAAGAATCCCTTGCTCACTGTGCCTTTCTAACAGTGGGGTTTTCAAAACGGGGAGTGGCAGGATTGGACATGGCTGACATCAGTCTCCCGAGGCCTTTGTAGCTACTGAGTCTAAAGGGTCATGGTCACATCTGCTGTGGACAAATACCTATGCCAGCCTGCATCGGGAAGCTTAGATTCTAAAGGAACATACCTGCTCCTAGCGTGTCATGCTTTCCTACTCAAGAACCTATCTATAGGATTCATTAACTAGTATCAGTTAATGATTATCTACTTTTGTCATTGTGTTTGGCTGTCTTTGCTTGTTTTTATACTTTTATGGAGTTTTAAGACCTGGGAAAAACACATAAACCTTCTTGCTTCTGAATAAATTTATGATGTGGAAACAAGACGTGTCAGCTTGAATCCACTCAGGTCGATTTTCCCTATCTCCTGAGTCACTTCTTTCAGTTAAGCAAAAGTCATATTGTAAACCATTCTGTCCCCAGTAAACCCAGAATCCTTAGAAGCTAGAGGTATATTCCAGTGAGAAATTGATTAGGCTTGAACGTAGGTGACCAAAGGTGGACAGTTCCTATGGAGATGAATTTTCACCCCATGAAGGAATCCTGAGCTCAAGATGGCAGCTCTGAGTAATTCCATTGGTTGTTTGACATGGGTGTGTAAATACACCACAACTAGGTCACTTATAGCCATGTGAGAATTTGCATTTCAAAATTTGAAAATTTCCCTAGGTGATGGCAATTTTAGGTGTCAAATTGACGGGGCTAAGGGATGCCCAGAGAGCTGGTAAAACATTATTTCCAAGTCAGCAGTTAAGCACTTAAGTTGTAGGGGATTTCTCTGGGTTTTCATCTGTAAACCTTGGCCTCTAAACCCTGCACAGTGTGTGAAACATCAACTTATTTGCCTTCCTTGATACAGATCTGACCACTGTTCATAAAATTTGCCTGTCAGTATAGATAAAGAATATCCTGACATTTAAAAAAAAACACACCTCATTATTTCTAGGTGTTTCTGGAATATATTAGCATATGAATCAGTGGATGGGGTAAAAACCACCTCACCACTGTGATGAGGCATCATTGAGGGAGTGAACAGAGCAAAAGGGCAGAGAAAGGGCCACTTTGCTTGCTCCCTGAGCTGAGACATCCGTCTTCTCCTGTCCTTGGACATTAGTGCTCCTGGTTCTTGGGCCTTTGGAACTGGGTTGGAAGGACACCACCTGCTTTCCTGGGCCTCCAGCTGGCAAAGGGCAAATCATGGGACTTTTCAGCCTCCATAATCACATGAACCAATTCCTCATAATAAATCTCTTTCTGTATATCTCTATACTCCCATTGGTCCTGCTTCTCTGGGGACCCTAATATACCTACGCATGAAAGTTATGCTTCCACTGCACTGAGGCATCAAAACCTGTCTGGCACAAAATCCCTGTGCTTGAATGGAGGTCAGTAGAATGTGCATGATGAACACTAGCTCAGGATATAGAAGCTTCAATGTTCTCATTAGTTTTAAAGTTGTCCTAAATTCAAGAGCCAATTTCTCCTGGTCCAATAATGAAAAACCACGATATTCATCTACACTTGCAGATGACTGCAAGAACTACAGTGGCAAATTTCCCAATATGAGTGACCTTAAGTAGCTTTACACCTTCTCAATTGCAAATTATAAATAAAATTTCTCTAAGGCTAGCTAATTATATATATTTATACATACACATATATACACACACACTTATATGTATATACATATTTATTTATATATACATTTATATATAATGTATATGTATAAAACACATACATGTATAATGTATGTGCTGTATACAAAATATATAAATATGCATATGTATAAAATGAAAGGTGTATAAAATTCTCAAATAACAAAAAGGTTAAGTTCTTTTTTTTTTTTTTCTGTTTTTTGGCCATCTAGTGGCATGTGGAGTTCCTGGACCAGCAATCAGATCCAGGCTGCAGTGGAGCTGCAGTTGTGACATTCACAGCACCTGCAACAATGCTGGATCCTTAACCCACTGTGCCAGATGTGGGGTCGGATCTGCCTCCCAGACCTCCGGAGAGGCTGCCAATCCTATTGTGCCACAGCAGGAACTCCCCAAAAGGTCAAGTTCTAATAATCCTTTATGACAGATTTTGAGGACTCAGAATAGTTAGCCTTTAGTTTCTTAATCTATTGCTTACTATCAATCCATTATGTGCTAGGGTAAGGTAATTACATTGAGCTAATCACAGAAACCACTCATTTCAGTGTTTTTCTTTTCCTTTCCATGCTCACCTCTGCCTCAGGTGATGCCTGGCACAGCCCCCCTGAGCTCCCAGTCCAGAACCAGCACTTACAAAGGGATCCTGTGCTGGGGTGATAGCTGGAATGTTGTAAATCCAGTTACAGAGTGAGTGGGAGGCTGGGTCTAGGCCACCCCCCTTTTCTCCTCAAGTCACCAGCTTCCCTGATAGCTCCAAGGAACCATGGGCAACAGTCTTCCCAGGAGCTGGGGAGAGGAGCTTAGTTCCAGACCCTCTGGGGTACTACCAGTACTTGTGACTCAGAGGCCCTGAACGCCTTGTGTTACAGGAGGACATTTCCAGTGAAGTTTCATGACTTATTTTCTTTTCCTTTTTTTGTGTTTGGTTTATCATTGTTATGCACTTAGAGCAGAAAAGGTGCATCAAGCTGCCTTTCAGTTTCTATGGAAAGGCTGCACTCATCTTCTCCTTTAACTTGGGAGTCAGGTCACTTCTGTCTTCAGGGCCAAGGACCAGTGGTGGAAAGGGGCACATGACTTAACTTTTCCATCTGGCACATTTTGGCTGCATAACCTCAGGAATGGTATTTAACCTCAATTTCATTTTTTTCTCAAACAATAATACCTGCCCACAAGGGTTATTTTGAGTTGTTGATGAAGTAAAGAATTAGAAAGTGCCCAGCCTGGTATTTGGCTTATAGTTAGTCTCATTTCTCTTCACGCCCTGGTTTCCATTCCTTCCTGGCCCTCTTCTTAATTCTGAAAATGTTGAGCAATGGGAAGAAGTCATTCCCACCTCCAAACTTTTGAAGGACGGTTCTGAGGTTGGCTATGATGGTAAAACATTGTGAGGTGTTTCTGTTAGTTTCTGCCATGAATAGTTGATGGTTGTTAACAAGACTAAAAATTAATGGACATTCTAACCACCAACTTGTGGAATGTGGGGAAAATGGCAGCGCTAGGACGGGGATTCCAGTATGGACTCCAGCAGGCATGAGAGTGGGAAATATAAAGCAATGGAGCCAGTGAGAGGCTGGGTCTGGGCCAGCATCCCAACTTCCCCAAGAAAACAGCTTCCTATCAAGTGCAGCCAGAGAGAGCAGTGGTGACAGTTTCCCCATGGGTCAGTGAACCGGTGGAGCGACCCCATTCCAGCCTGTGGATTCATGCAGGGGGCAGTTAGACGGGTCCCAAGACCCAAGGAGATTAAAGCACATCACAGAAACAGGAATAGACCCCACCTGCAGCCACAGCCTTTCTGCCATTCCTGTTTTACAATGGGATTCTCCCTCAACAGGTCATGAGAGTTCTTATTTTCCTCTCAGCTGTTCCCTCCTCCATGGCTAAGATCTGCCACCTGTGACATGATTCGAATTCTACCCAAGAGCACGGGGAGAGAATTTCCTGTCTGTTCTCAAGTAGCTGTTTTGTGTAAGGTAGGACAAGCTAAATTGGTATTTCACATAAGCAGTATGCCCAGTGTTGAGATCCTGGAAAAAATGAATCAAACCCAGACTTCATTGCTTTCTTGTTGTGGGACCTTAGATGAATGTCTCGAACTCTCCAAATCCCATAACATCCTATACTCCCTTCACTGGAGCACTTACTACAATGCACTCTCACTGTGTGGATACTTTGTTTGGCTTCTCTGTTAGACTAAACACATCTTGAGAGAAGATGCTGTGTCTGTAGCAAATGGCACAGTCCCAGCACATAATAGGCATGTAAGAAATAATTCAAATACATGGAGAAATTAGATGAGATCAATTCCTATGCCTTTTATATTATTTTTACTTCTGATAAAGCAACGATTGTGGCATGGAATTAAATGAACATGGACTGCTCTTCATTAGCAGTAGGATGCATAAAGTTGACAGAGAGGAATCTGACACATAACTAAGTACTTCACTGAGACGGGGAAATGCATACAGTTGTATAATTAGAAGAGGGAGGGATCTAGGGAAGTAACTGGTGGTCTTCAGGGATTCATCCTTCTATAGACAGCCTCTTCTATTTATTTTTGGAAATTTCTGAAACATCTCCTTATAGAAGGTTTAATCTTCATAATATAATCCAAGGCAAAGTTAGCTTTGTTTTAAATACTGAAACTATATTTTAAATACTGGAACCGTATCATTTATAGAAAGGTGTGATGTCATCTTAGCCAAGTACAGCTACAATTCCTGATATTTCTGGAAACTTGGCACATTCAGTAAGGTGCTTCCTCTTCACTAGTTATTACATGAAATCTTTTTTTTTTTAATTTTTTTATTACTCAAATGAATTTATCACATCTGTAGTTGTATAATGATCATAACAATCCAATTTCACAGGATTTCCATCCCATAACCCAAGCACACACCCCCACCCCCTAAACTGTCTCCTCCGAGACCATAAGTTTTTCAATGTCTGTGAGTCATACTATATGAAATCTTAATCCCATAAAACAAAGAGCTATTAGATTTCACAGTAGGTTACCACTTAGATTCTGATGCAATATAATGTATCAACTACTGAGAAGAATTGGGTGTAATTTAACTTTGGAATCTAAAATTCAGATACAAAGAGGTATCCTTATAAAGACACGTAGGAAGGAATGGTATCAAAACATATTTTCAGTTTATCATAGTGGTCTTAAAAGCGCATCTCTTAGAGAGGATCAATAGCAAATGCCAAGAGAGAAAAAGGGGGAAAGCTAGTGTTTCTGTTAGAGTCAGAATTATTTTCTTGTGACACTACAAAGCAGGGCTGGGAGCTGACCAGGAAGAACTGAGAGAGGGAGCTAGGAGACCCTATCTATGAAGCTGACAAGCTCCTTTGCTTGCATGATACAATTTAAATACTTTCACTTTATTATTATTATGCTTATTTTTTTATTTTTAGCAGGCTTTGTTCAGTGCCCTAAAACCTGATAATGACTCTTTATTCTTATTCAACAAAAGGCACATTTCCTCACTTGATTCTATTCTTGCCTCTCTCCTGGAGAAATTAATGGAGCAAACAACAGTTTTTATCAAACAATATGCCAATTTTTGGAAGCACAGGCCATCCACCAAACCTGACTGAATAACAAAGACTTTTGTAGAAGAGTTCGCACCGTCATTCTTTTGCTTCCAGGCTGCACAGAATGCTCTGATTGAGGGCAGGACAACTGGACGCTGACGATCACCTGAGAAGGCTATTCAGTGAATGCATATTCCCCTTCCAGTATTCTTAGTCCAGCCCATGGGGAGAGCAGTACTGTGACAAAGCGTCTTTGAAAGAGGATGGTCAACCACGGATATTACCACGCACATATGGCCACACAAGGCTTGAATATATAATGCATTTTCCTGAAAAATAAGTTGGCAGCCATATAGAATTTGCCGTTAATATGTGATGCTATCCAATCTGGAATGCGTGAGGAGTGATTCTGGGTACAATTTTGTTTTGTTTTTTCATGGGTATGGTCCTGTCTGTAACCACTGCAGAACTGGCAGTCAAGAGATGTAGGATAGAGACCGAGCGTTAGCAGCCAGGAGAAGCTTGGTCCATTCTTCACTGACTGCACAGCAGCCACTATTAAAGGCAGGGGAAGCCATTTGTTCATGAATATACATTTGATACATCTAAATGCTTTGTGCCATGAATATTTATCTCTTTCATGGATTGCAGCTGTTGTGTATTAAAAACTATTAACAGGTTGCAAATCGTCCTTTAGAAACCTATGTCTGCTATTTGTGTGCAAAACCATGTCTGGAAATTTATCTTTTCCCTCTCATTCTTTTGCGGGAAAGATAGAATACTACTGGGGCTTACAATGAGGTTGATCCCTTGGTAGACAGAGAAGATAATTTGGTAAAAATGGAAGGCAGCCTTTTTGGGATACACACCCACCCACCCACCCACCAACTTTCCAACTTGTTTATGTAATTTTATAACCAAGGCAGTGTTTTGATGAATGTCCATCATTCATCAAATGATGAATTACCATCAGGTTTTGATCAATGTCCCATTGTGAACAGAGATGAAAATATCGGCTATTAAATAGTGTATAATTTTGTGGGTGAGGGATGTCACAGGATTTCTATCTCTAACGATGGGATTTTTAGGCCTGTGGGTACTCAGAGTCTTCAGGGTGGGATGTGTAGTTTTTCAGACTCTGATGTTTTATACTCCCTCTTATGTTCTATAATCTAGCCCCTTGTTAACTCTTCTACAATCCTCCAATAAACAAGCTCTCTCATACCTCCAAACATTTGTTCATTTCATTCCCATGGTGTGAAATATTTTTCTCTCCAATGATTCTGGACACCCCTCCAGGCTCTGCTCTTAGCCCCTTTTTCTTCACTTCAGGAACCAGCTCAAACATTTGTATCTTGTGATGTCTTCTATGACCTACTCTCATCTTAAGGCATCATTCCCATCCTTTGAACAGTCCTTAAATAGATTCTACCTTAAACAAAACAGTAGGCTACTTAGTGAACAGACAAATGTGTCCCATTAGGTATGAAGTTTTTTTTAGTTATCTGGTGGTATCATTAGCTTGTATCCCTAAAATGATTTGTGTCAAATTTTTATTTAAATTGTGTTCAGTGTGAACATACTGCTTGGGAAAACTCTTACTATGCAGTGGTTCAGATCTCTCCATGTCATGGATTTACTCACTTCCTATTATTTAGGCTAAAGATCTTAAAGCCCTTTTGGAGAATTCATTTGTATGAATCAACCAATTCCATACTACTTTGGGGCTTGCAAATTAAAATAGGTTTAGGCTTATATCTTTCCTTAGCTATTTGGATTTAGTCTCAAAATTTCTTCACTAAATTCCTCAATCAATGTTATTGCTCTTGTCTGGATTTTATCCAAGACTGTTGCCGTCTTTCTAACCATAGAGCTCACTTTTGAATTAGGAAATTTAATTCATGTTTGAGAAAAATTCTTAATGCCAGTCAATTAACTTTAATCAGTAAAATCAAATATATAATCTACTTCTGATATTAAATCTAGAAAGAGCTTCTAATAAGATTTTTATTTTTTAATTTTTTATTTTTTTGATTTTTATTTTTCTATTATAGCTGATTTACAATGTTCTGTCAATTTCTGCTTGCAAATAAGATTTTTAGATATATCTAGATGTATCTAAAATCATATATATATGTTGTATAGATACGGCCTATATTGTATCCTACCAACTTGTTCGCCAAACATATATATATATAGGTCTAGATAAAGATCTATGAACAGGGAGTTCCCATTGTGGCACAGTAGAGGATGAGGGGTTTGATCCATGGCCTCGCTCAGTGGGTTAAGGATCCATCGTTGCCGTGAGCTGTGGTATAGGTTGCAGATTCGGCTCGGATCCCAAGTTGCTATGGCTGTGGCGTGGGCCGGCAGCTGTAGCTCCAATTCAACCCCTAGCCTGGGAACCTCCATATGCCGTGGGTGCGGCCCTAAAAAGAAAAAAAAAAATCTGTGAGCATAGACGTGTCATAAAGATCTCTGTTCCTACTTAGGGACCAATGATTATTTCATTTCTCTAGCCTTTCCTCTTTCATGTGTAGTTTTTAGCTATTTCATTGTTATTAAAATGTTCTTCAGGGGAAATAAGATGAGCTCTTAGCATCAAGTGCAACATGCAGGGCTCTAGGGATATTTGTTAAGTACCTGTTGACAATGCCACTGACAATAAAATTCAAAACAGTTCATTGGTGCTGCACCTGTTAGTAATTTCAGCAAAACTTTGCATTAGACATAGGTTAAAACAACGGGAAGGTTTTCTGTGACTAGGGATGCTCGTCTTATGGATAGAGGGCTTTTCTCTCCCCATTTCTCTCAGCTTGGAATGGATTAACCGAGCAAGGCGAGACCTGGTAAAGGCAGAGCAGGCAGGTGTGTCTGTGGTGACTGGAGCTGTGAGAAGGCGCTCTCTGCTTACGCTGTTCCTTTACATGCACAGGTTAAACCCAGAGTTTATCCTCTGGGCTAAGACAACCCTTCTGTTCTTCCTTGTATGAGTACACACAGGGCTTTGTAGAAACAGAGCGCAGGTGCTCTGACTCAGAGAAGGAAACCTTGCAGCTAATTCTTAAAGGATGTGTAGCAGTCAGCGAAATGGACTGGAGCATTTGGGGAAAAGCCTTCTTCCTTCTGTCTCAGCCAAGACAGGCCAAGTTCAAAGTCCCGAAAGAGTGGCCTGAGATTATAAAATACCTAAGGATTGGAACCCAGAGAAAGAGGAAGCTGAGAGACAAACTTCACCAATTTGACAACTTTATCTGGGGCCACTCTGTGTAGACAGAGACTGGAAACGTCACTGTCTCATTTCAGCGCTTCTCCGTTTGTTTCTCAAAGGTTTTATATTGTTTTCTGTATTTAATTGCAGTGACAAGTTTCGATGTTTATTGATGCTGACAGCGAAGACAAGCACATATAGACACTGAGTCCCTGGAGTACATACACTTCTCTGGCAGAATACTTCCCATTATGTTACTGAATACACCCCATAGAGTCTGAAGATACAGCCTACATCGTATTCTACCAACTGGTTCGCCAAATAATAATACTATGAACAATGTCCACTTTATTTAAAAGTTAAGTCTCATGAGATTCAAACCGATTTTCCAAATCAGATCAGCTCCCCACACACAAAAATATATGGGTCTGCTGTGAGATTTTAAGAGAAAATTTATTCAAGGGAATGTTGTTTATTTTATATCACCTATAGATTACATCTTAAAAGATGTCCTATTTATTTCAAATGTCTTTCCGACATGAAACAAGCCTGTTGCTAATAAACACATGTTTCCTGCCCCACCTGCTTCAGGCTCTTCTCATTTCCCATATCCCTCTTTTTTTCTTTCCCCTTAGAATTTTGTGTCCTCAAAATTTAAAGAGGCCTGTGGCTTTTAAGTTCTACAAGACCTCCAAAATGCTAACTGCATCTTCAATTCCACCATTTATTTCCTTTGCCTAAAAATAAACAGAAAAACAAACACACACTCCCCCACACATACAAATACACATCCACACACCATAAACACATTTCATAGGTTTCCACAGAAGGAAAGAGCTCAAGAGTGAAAAGTGGGGTGTATGTTGGAACTTGGGGTGTGTGTTGATCTATAAATACCATTTCTTTCTTCCCTGCCTGAGTCTGAAACCATCTGACACATGGGAATCACGAGGATCATTGAAATATCCGCTTTACTTGAGACAAAGATCTGGATTGAAGAACGACTTACCTAGGCGGCAAACAGACTTACTAACGCGATACACACCAGAATGGGGCATTTATCAAACTGTTCATCAGGCAAAGGCAGGAAAAGCATAGTGTTCCTGACATGGAAGTAAGGACTGGTATATGTCCCTGTAAATTTTATAGCAAAAAGAAGAACAGACAGCATCTTCCTTGAGGGAAAACTGGCTTCCAAAGAGTGAGAAAAGGGAGGGAAGAGGAGGATTCCCAGTTCCTTCTTTCAGTTTACCTTTCACATAAAGAAGAGAAAGAGAGGGCAGGGGCCAGACAGAGCTCTTTCTCCGGTGGTGGTCCCTCCATGGGGAAACTTAAGGCAGAGAATGAGAAGTATCCCTCATCTTAATGTTGAAAGACTTCTGTTAGCCCCTCTGCCTGACTGAATTTAATTAGGCCACTTTGATTTTATTTAAACCTTTGGCAAGCTTCATGGCCACTCTGAACTATTCTTGGTTTGCTTATGCCTTTCGAAATTATCCTTAAGATAGTTCTGAGGGCCTGGCTCTTGAGAAAGAGGACAGTTTGTTCCACACTTGTTCTGAGCTAAACCAGAATGGAGCCAGATCTGGGTGCTTTCAAAACAGAACCTCTCTATTAGTCACAAAAATTAGAGGCAGTAAAACCTATCAGATCATCTGCTCCCTCCTCATGCCAAGTACAGGGAATACGGGCTGCTTATTCTCTTGAATTTACACTGTTTATCAGAAAAGTAACTAAATCAATCTTCCTCTGAAATGGATACTGAGGGTCCTATTGTGTCAGCAGACACATATTCAGAATGGATCCACAGCACATGAAAAGCATATACTCAGACAAAAGGAATCTGTACTGAGAAGACTTTTTTTTTTCCCCCACAAGTCAATTTAATTCCTTAATCAACTCCTACCTAGCACTCAAATCATACCTCATTTTTCAATGTTCACTTTTATTTTGCTGAAATTATTCTCATCAGAATCATTATTTTCCATGTAAGATTTTCAGTGAAAATGAGTTCTTGCTAATCAAGTTTTTATTCATATCAAAAATGATTGCATCAACAATTGGAAATTTTGTTATATATATAGATATCATTTCTACCCAGACCATTTACTCTAAATCAAATTCTGCAGAGAGAAAATTTTTTTTAAAAAACTTGCTTTTGTCGATAACCAATATGACCACATGCCATATTTATACCATACCATAAAACTTTTGTTTTAATTTGTATACTTATCTTTACCATTGATATTCACTATAAATTGGATAGGAGAAAACAGCTTGTATTTATTTCTTAGCTAACTTATGAGAAAGTGGTACATAATTCACCTCTGTTATTCCAGGATTGGACAACTCTATTGCTAACTCAATTCTACTGTATATTTTTTCATCACTTTGAATATTGCAATTTAAAAAACTCCTTCTCCTGGTGGGGCAGAGAGCATATGGCAGGGCCAAATGTCTGGTTTGGCTCCATATTTATCATTATTTGGGAGTAAAGAGAGGTAGCCATGTTAAAAAGGAAAAACAAAAATCTCTGTTCTCTTTTTCCCCCTTTAATCTTTGTTTTTGTTTGTTTGTTTTTACCCCGCGTCTTTTCAGCCTTATTAAAGCTTCTCAAACTTAGGCTTTTATTCTGCTGTCACAATTCCATCCTCATTGTCCCTTGTTAGGTTCTCCATCCGCCTACTATTGGCCTTATTCTTTCTTTCTTGCATCTTCTGGATATCACTCCCTGTCTTGAACACTCTCCTTGAAAGCATTTAGCTGGACCTCTATAGTCCTACCACCATCTCTTACCTAGAGCTGCTTATCAGAGTCCTCAACGTCATGGTTACAAAGGCTCAGAGAACTTCTTGCCCCTGCCACTTAGCATCCCACTTGGATCCAGTGACCACATGGAAAGTGGCTGTGAACCTTTTTTTCTATGGCTTTAAAAGCAGCACTGAAAATGACCTTCTTATCTGGCCTTGATTTTATGAGGCAGAGGGATGGATGTTACCATCTCAGGAGGACCTTGCCAGATTAAGGAACTTGCAGTCATCATTGTAGATTTATTGGACACTCCCCTGGATGCTTGGACCTGGATTAGAATGATTTCACCCTTTATACCTTAAATTATAGTCTCTGCCTTTTCCTCAGCTGTTTAAAATACTATAGCACTGGTCTAAACTTTCTCGAGCATTTGTTATATTTCTGTTGTTATTGACTACTAAGTGGGTCTGCTTGTTTGCTTGTCTCAAAGCTCAAGGGTTTTCAGAATATTTAGAGTTGTATGACCATCACTATAGCCCAATTTTAGAACATTTACAAAATCCCCCAAAGAAACCCAGCTCATATGCATTAGTGAACTTTTCTTATTCCCAAATTGGGGAACTACTACTATTCAATTTTCTGCCTCCATGGATTTGCCTATTCAGGACATTTCAAATGGAATTATACTTTTGTGACTGGCTCTTTCATTTAGCCTAATATTATAGCATGTGTCGGTACTTTATTTTTTTATTCCTAAGCAATATTCTATTGCCTGAAAATGCCACATTTTGATTATCCATTCACCAGTTGATGGACATTTAGGTTGTTTCCACGTTTTAGTCATAACAAATAATGCTGCTATGAACATTCATGAGTGGGTTTTGTGTTTTAGTTTCTCTTGGATATCGATCTAGTACTGGTACAGACAAGTGCATGGTAACTTCGTGACCACCACTTTGAGGAACTTCCAAACCATTTTCTAAAATGCGTGGACTGTTTTAAATCTTCATGAGTAACGTCTAAGTGTTCCAATTTCTCCCCATCCTCATCCAAATTTATCATCTGTCCTTTGGGCCATTTTAATGTGAGACAAAATGTATCTTGTGGTTTTATTTGCATTTTTAAAACATTTTATTTACTTTTCTATGGCTGTACCCACGGCACATGGAAGTTCCCCAGCCAGGAATTGAATCTGAGCTGCAGCTTTGACCTGTGCAGTGTTGGATCCTTTAACCCACTGCACCCAGCTGGGGATCAAACCCATGCCTCCACAGTGACCTGAGCTACTGCAGTCAGATTCTTAACCCATTGCACCATAGCAGGAATCCCTCACTTGCATTTTTCCTAGTGATGAATGATGTAGAGCATCTTTCCATGTGATTATTTGCCATTCGTATTTTATTTGAAGAAATGTCTGTTTAAATCCTGTGCCCATTTCAAAATCTGGTTATGTCTCAGTCAGTTCAGATTGCTATAACAAGAATACCATAGACTGAGGGGCTTATATATGATAAAAATTTATTTCTCACATTCTGGAAGCTGGGGAGTCTAAGATCAAGGTGCTGGCAGAATTAGTGTTTGGTGAGGACCCATTCCTGGCTTTTGCATGTGTGTGTGTGTGTGTCTTTTTGCTATTTCTTGGGCCGCTCCTGCGGCGTACGGAGGTTCCCACACCAGGGGTCCAATCAGAGCTGTGTCCACCAGCACTCGGGATCCGAGCCGCGTCTGCGACCTACACCACAGCTCATGGCAACGAGGGATCGTTAATCCACTGAACAAGGGCAGGGACCGAACCCGAAACCTCATGGTTCCTAGTCGGATTCGTTAACCACTGCGCCACGACGGGAACTCCCCCCATTCCTGGCTTTTAGGTTGCCTTCTGTGCATCACACTGTGAAGCACAGGAGCCCTCTGGGGTCTCTTTTATGAAGGCCCTAATTCCATTCCCCAAGGCTCTACTCTCATGGCCTAATCACCTAGCAAAAGACCTACCTCCAAATACCATCACATCGGGCATTAAAATTTAACATACGAATTTTGGGGACAGTCAAAAATATTCAGTCTATAGCAGACTGTCTTTTCATTATTGACTTATTAAAAATTATTTTTCTTGGGGAGGGGGTACACTCATGGCATGCAGAAGTTCCCTGACAAGGAATGGAATCCAAGCCATAGAAATAACCTGAACCACTGCTAGGCCACCACCAAGGAACTCCAAAAATTCTTTGTATATTTTGCATATAAAGCCTTAGTCATATATGCTTTCAAATAGTTTCTCTCATCCTGTGGTTGTTTTTTCACACACTAGATAGCATCCTTTTTAACTCTGGTGAGTCCAGTTTCCTGTTTTCTTTTGGTGCTTGTGTTTTTGTTTGTTTGTTTGTTTGTTTTTTGTCATATTGAAGAAACCAATGCCTAACTTAAGATCACAGAGATTCATCCTTAAGTTTTTTTCTAATTTGATAGTTTTCACTTTTCTACGTAGATCTGTAATCTATTTTTAGTTGATATTTTTACATGGTGTAAGGTAAGAATTCAACTTTATTTTTTTGACTGTGGGCATCCAGTTTGTTGAAAAGACTTTCCTTTGCCCATTGAACTGTCTTGGCACTCTTCCTGAAAATCAATTGGGCATAAATGTAAAGATTTTTTTCTAGACTGGTAAATTCAATTCCTTTGATCCATATGTCTCATCTTAATGCCAGCACCACACTGTCTTGATTACTGTGAAGGAGTTTTGAAAACGAGAACTGTAAGTCCTGTAACTGTGGTCTTCTTTTTCAAAGAAGATGTACAGATGGCCAACAAACACATGAAAAAATGCTCAACATCGCTGGTTATAAGAGAAATGCAAATCAAAACTACCATGAGATACCACCTCACACCAGTCAGAATGGCCATCATTAATAAATCCACAAATAACAAGTGCTGCAGGGGTTGTGGAGAAAAGGGAACCCTCCTGCACTGTTGGTGGGAGTGTCAACTGGTACAGCCACTATGGAGAACAGTTTGGAGATACCTTAGAAATCTATCCATAGAACTTCCATATGACCCCACAATCCCGCTCTTGGGCATCTATCCGGACAAAACTCTACTTAAAAGAGACACGTGCACCCGCATGTTCATTGCAGCACTATTCACAATAGCCAGGACATGGAAACAACCCAAATGTCCATCGACAGACGATTGGATTCGGAAGAGGTGGTATATATACACAATGGACTACTACTCAGCCATAAAAAAGAATGACATAATGCCATTTGCAGCAACATGGATGGAGCTAGAGAACCTCATACTGAGTGAAATGAGCCAGAAAGACAAAGACAAATACCATATGATATCACTTATAACTGGAATCTAATATCCAGCACAAATGAACATCTCCTCAGAAAAGAAAATCATGGATTTGGAGAAAAGACTTGTGGCTGCCTGATGGGAGGGGAGGAGTGGGAGGGATGGGGAGTTTGGGCTTATCAGACACAACTTAGACTAGATTTACAAGGAGATCCTGCTGAATAGCATTGAGAACTTTGTCTAGATACTCATGTTGCAACAGAAGAAAGGCTGGGGGAAAAATGTAATTGTAATGTATACATGTAAGGATAACCTGACCCCCTTGCTGTACAGTGGGAAAAAAAAAAAAAAAAGAGATTCAAAACAAACAAACAAACAAACAAACAAAAAAAGATGGTTTGCAAGTTGCCTAAAATGGTTTCCTAGGTACTCAGTTTTCCAAGTCTTGCTGGACACATACTTCATGACTTTAATCACAGAGCAGCAATCTACTTTTTACTTCAACTTCTTGAATCCTGGTAGAGAATATTCTGTGATTCAAAATTATAATGATGGAGTTCCCGCTGTGGCGCAGCAGGTTATGAACCCAACTGGCATCCATGAGGACACGAGTTCCATCCTTGGCCTCCCTCAGTGGGTTAAGGATCCCACGTTACTGTGGCTGTGGCGCAGGCCGGCAGCTGCAGTTCCAATTCAGCCTCTGACCTGGGAACTTCCATATGCAGCAGGTGCGGACCTAAAAAGTAAAAAAAAAAAAAAAAAAAAGGAATAAAATTATAATGCTGATGATCACAAAACAGATATAGATATGGGCCCAAAAGCCAATCAAATAAAATATTGTTCTGCTACATTTTAGCTTAGACTGGCTGTAGAGTGAGACACATTTGTTGTCTGAGGCATTATTCTACTATAAAAATTTAGCAAGCCAATTCCTGTTGTCAAATATGGAATGGCATGTTGAGTAATATGAAAAAAATATGTCTTGATGTATTTCTTCTAACAACTTCAATCAGAGTAACCTTAAATACAGTATACTCTCTTACAGCCTACTCATTTGCTTGAGACGGAAGAGCATATTGGGTAATGTTTGAGTTATGGGTACATAATTCCAAACTTTAGCTGATGGAAACTCACATCCATTCAAGATATGGCTTTTGAATTTTGGACGAATTAGAGAACTATTTGACTTTTGGATCAGAGGATTATGAGTGAAATAGGAGCATATCAATATACTTTAAGACACAGTTCTCAAAATTGAAGCGTCACCCTAAAATTGGTTGTATAGGTTGGGTAATGGTCCCTCAAAGATATTAAATTCTGATCCCTGGAACCTGTGAGTGATCCCTTATATGGAAACAAGGTGTTTGTAAATGTGACTGAATCTTAAAATGGGGAGATTATCCTGGAATATCAGAGTGGGCTCTAAATGCTATTACATATATCCTGATAAGAGGGCAGCAGCAGCAGATTGTCCAACACACAATAACAGGTGGAGACAGACAAGAGAGAGATTTGAAAATGCTGACTTTGAAGACTGGAGTGATGCAGCTGCAAGCCAAGCAATGCCAGCAACCACCAAAAGCTGTAAGGGGCAAGGACCGTATTTCCCTCTAAAGCCTCCAGAGGGAGTGCTGCTCCAAAACACCTTGATATCAGCCCAGTGAAACTGAATTCAGACTTCTGACTTCCACATCTGTGACAGAATACCTGTTTCTGCTGTTTTAAGCCGCCAAGTTTATGGTAATTTGCCATAGCAGCCTCAGCTAACTAATAAAATGGTGATGAAATCAATGCATCCAACCCTTCAAACGGTTTTGGTGTTTGCTGAGATCAGTGGTTGTGTCTTTCACTCTAAGTCTCTTTGGATTATCCCACTGAGTTCTTTAGTTAGAATCACCCACTGCCTTCTCAATTGTTCGTGCGCTATCCATAATTTTGTACTAGCACATATTATTCCAGTTTGTAAAAACCATCCTAAACTTAATAATCTAAAACAACCTCTATTTCATTGAACCCATTAATTCTGTGGGACAGGAATCTGTTAGGGTTCAGAAAGATGGCTTGGTCTGTTCCACAATCCCTAGGGCCTCACTGGGAAAACTGAAATGTCTGAGGAGCTGGAATCATACGGAAACTTATTCAGTCACATAACTGGTGCCTGGCTATAATGATTCAAAAGTTGAGCTCACCTTGCATGGTTGACTAGAGCCCATACATGGAACCTGTCTGTCATCTGGTCTCAAACTCGGGTTCAAGGATGTTGACCTAGGTCTCTTTATATCCCCAATGCCAAGCACTCAGCAAATGTTTGAACTGAAGGCATAAGGGTTGGAGAGATGAAAAGAAGAAACATGAGAAGAAAAAGGAACTTAAAATTGACTAAATGAATCAGCCTTATAATGAATGAGATTTCTTCTGGACATAAAAACAGCTTGGTGTGTGGATCTATCTTGTCTTAACCTACACTTTCTTTCTACTTTGACTTCCTTTTGCATTCAGCCAAGACCAGAATACTCCTCATTTCAATGGCTCTCTGACATTTCCTGCAATTACCATTTTGCTTTCAGCTGCATCCTGGCAAAACTCTGCCCCTGGCCGACCTAACCATTCACCTCTCTGTGTGCTACTCAATTATTGATCATTGCCAGATAAAATTCACACATGCTGCAAGTTTCACAGCGGATGCCTTGTATTAGTTTGGACAGGTCTATAGATTGACTGGGTTTGGCTTCTGACTCTGGTTCTTCTTTCATTTCTCCTCCTGATGCCCAGACTGAAGGGGCATCAACTACTTGAGGCATGTCTTTCTCATGCCAGGGGTTAGGAACTCCCAGTGAGTAGAAATAGGTAATGCTTTTATTATTTAGGATCAAATTGACACACTGTCCTTTTTGCCCACACTCCATTGCCCAAAACAAATCACTAGACTAAGCCAAACATGAAGCAGAGAAATATATTCCTTGCATAGAGGCAAACAATGATACATTATTTTCCAATATTTTAGTAGATCCTCTTGGATCCCTCATCCTTTCTGCATATCTTGAATTCATGCTTCCTAAATTTCCCCCAAATGTCATTTATAACTTCCTTCAAGATCTCACCCTTTTCAGTAACCTACCTTCTTCTGAGCAAAAGAGTTAGCTTCTGACTTTAAAAGATCAGAGAAAATCAGAGATCTTTCAGCAGTGGATCCTGTAAACCAGTCACTTCTCTGCATTCTTCCCTCCCATCTTAATGGACAGCATATCCATTGTTCAGTTTAATGCTACTCCTTCCACTTTTCTGGAGCCCATCCCCTCCGATCTTCCTTGGGTTTGACATCATGAATTATATCCTCTTACCTTATAACTTTAAATTAGTCTTCTCTTCTTGTTAGTAGAAGAACTACAAGACAGTATAAACTATGAAAGCTATCCCAAATTCAGCCATATGATTTTATTATGTGGAAATATTATTTCAATATAGGAAAAAACATAAGAATAACTCAGAATAGGAGTTCCCGTCATGATGCAGTGGAAACGAATCCGACTAGGAACTATGAGATTGCGGGTTCAATCCCTGTCCTTGCTCAGTGGGTTAAGGATCCGGCATTGCCATGAGCTGTGGTGTAGGTTGCAGATGTGGCTCAGATCCTGCGTTGCTGTGTCTCTGGCGTAGGCAAGTGGCTACAGCTCTGATTAGACCCCTAGCCTGGGAACTTCCAAATGCTGCGGGAGCGGCCCTAGAAAAGGCAAAAAGACAAAAAAAAAAAAAATTAAAAAATTAAAAAAATAACTCAGAATAGAATGAAACAGTTGATTAACTGAATCAACCTATGGACACCCATGTGGGAAGACTTAAACTGATAGAGGACATGAAGTCTTTAAATTTTATTTTCTGCGAAGTAGCAATCTTAAGAAGAGACTCAAAGTGGCATCTGTGATAGTTAAAGAATTTTCTTGGATGCCTTCCTTCCTAGACCTCAAGGCAATTGAAATCTCTGGTTGCTAAGCCATGAGCTGAGATGAATTCTTTTTCTATTGCTGAGTAACAAATCATCGTCATACACTGATGGGCCTAAAACAACATATATTTATTATCTCAGTTTCTGTAGGTCTCCATAAGTCTGGATATGGTTTAACTGAGTCTTCCTAGGATTTGCGAAAATTTGGGTCAGCACTTTGATCTCATCTGAGACTCAGGATCATATTTATTGCTCTTACGGGTTGTTGGCAGAGTTCAGTTTCTTGTAGTTGTAGGACTGAAGTCCCTTTTTTTTTTTTTTTTCTGGTTGTGGTTTGGGTACTAAAGGCCAACCTCTCAGTCACTAAAGGCTGCCCCCAAGTCCTTGCCGTGTGGTCCTTTGGAGGGGCAGTTCACACAATGGTTGTTTGCTTCTTTTTTGCTGTAGAGAATCTATCTTGCTGTGAAGCTCTCTTTTAAGGAAAGCCTAGATTCTACTTTAAATGACTCACCTAATTAGATCAGATCCATTGAGGCAAAATTCTCTTTTGATTATCTGAGTTTGGCACCTCAATTATATCTACAAAATTCCTTCTCATTTGCCATATAAAAGATATTGGATTTTGTCTCCAGTTCAATGGAAAATTGTTTTGGAGTTTTAAATAGAAAATGATAGACTCTGATTGCAGTTTGTAAGAATTACTCTGTCTGCATTTTAAAATAATGGTTTGGATAGTCAACTTTATGGGAACTTTGTGGGAACTTTATGGTTTAGACTCTTTATGGTAACTTAGACTAGGGTAATTATAGCATCAAAAGGAAGTGGATATATTTAAGATATTTATCTGTTGAATAGACACAAACTGGCAAATAAAGTGTTTTTACAAGTGACATCCTGCCTTTTGGATCATGAAGCAGCATGGGTAGAGAAGCATACTGAAAAGAAGGACAAAAACACAGTTATGTATGAGACTGCAGTTGCATACAGGGATCTGGACTTAGGAGAGAGACCTAAAAAGGCATACATTTGGGATCTTCTGGTATGGAGATAGTATTTAAAACGGAGAGTAGAAAAGTCCAAGACATTAGAAAATGTAGAATGAGGGGAAAAAAAAGAATGCCTGGGTGAAGCAATGGGGAAGTCTAAAAATTAGAGGTTAAGTAGGGAAGGATAACCCATGAAAAGAATCTGGAGAAGGGTCTAAAGAAATAAGAGGGAAACTAGGAAAGGGGGAATCCTAAATGCCTAGTGAAGAGGTTTTTCAGAGGAAGGCATGTTCTTTTGTGTTGAGTTTTGCAGAGGTCTAAGTGGTCGGAGAGCTATTTATTATTGTTCAGCTACAGACTGGTCATTGTGATCTTAGCAAGGAGAGTTTTAGTAGTATGCTGAGAGAAGAGAGAATGAAATGTGAAAAGAAGCAACTCCAAGTTATTTGGCTACAAAAGGTAGGTAAGAAAAAGTATGGTAATTGGAGAGAGTTACATGTTGTGGGACTTTTTTTTAAGGTTATTAGAATTGCTAGAAATTTGAATGCTAATTAAAAAAAAAGGTAGCAGAAAAAAAAGTGATAATATGAAGAATCCAGCATGAGGGGTTATTACCAAAGAAAGGAAGTCCCTGAAAGAATGGGAGGGAATGGCATCCGCAACACAGGTGGAGAGATGAGTCTAAGAGAGGGAAGGGACATTGATTGTATAGTTATAGGAGGAAGAAAGGTAAAGGATGGATCCAGACACATTTGGTGAGTTTGGTTGTGGGGAAATGAGAAAGTATGTATCTGATAGCCACAACTTATAGAGAGTGAGGATAGAAGCTATTTGCAGAGACTGCAGAAATTGCTAAGTGGTGCTGAGAGCCCTGTTGAAGTTGGTGAACATGAATGTTTAGGTCTGTCAATTATCTTAGTCATATAATTTTTTCTCTTAAAATCCAAACTCCTTGCCATAATGATTCTCAACTGAATGTTTTCTTCAGAATTACATGAAAACTTTCTCCTGATCTTCACCTCAGACCAAATGATTCAAAATGTCTGGGTATGAGGAATGCTATGTGTCCTTACAACTTCCATACATTTTTCTCCTTTGTTTATAATGCACAGAATTACTCTCTTGGCATAACATACAAGGCTTTTCATGACTATGCTGCTTTTGACGTGTGTTCATCTTCACCTCCTACTACTTACTCTTTGTTTTGAACTCCACATGCGAAATCCCATAATAAACTACATATTTCTCATTATTTTATCACCCCTGACCTTGAATGGAGAGCCAAACAGTTCACACATCTTAATTACTCATAGAGAAGTCTTTTTTATTATTATTATTACTCGAATGAATTTACCACATCTGTAGTTGTATAATCTTAACAATCTGATTTCACAGGATTTCCATCCCACTCATAGAGAAGTCTTAATTCTCCATCAGTAGTTACAGAACACAGATCAATTCCTACATTCTTTTCTGCATCTCTCAGAAAAGGGCTAGGGGTCTGGCCAGCATTGTCTAGATGCCTTTATTAAAAGCAGGAGTTCAGAACATAACAATTGTGACAGAAAAACATTGACTCTACTGGGAGCTCTGGTGCAAGTACAAAACCAAATTAAAAAGTCTTTTCCATGTTTTCTGGAAGGGGGGCACCAGTGAAACCAAGACAAGAGAAGAAAATCAAGTTCCACGAAAGCCAAGAGTGCCTGCCATCTTTAAAGGCACAAAGCACCAAGAGTCATGGTGTTTCAGAGATACAGAGAGGACGGAGTTTTAGAACAGAGGGAGACTAATCAAATGGGTCAAATGCTGCAGACAGTCATGTCAGATAAGAACTGAGAATCATTCATTGTCTTTGGAAATACAAAAGCCCTTGGTGACCTTTGTAAAAAGCAGTTCTAGCGGCCACAGGGAACAAAAGCCAGATCACAGCAGGGTGAGGAATAAATTGCTTATTAGGAAGTAGAGACTGCGTGTAGCAGGAAATTCTTTAAGACGTTTGAAAGTAAAGAAGCAGAGTAGAGGGGAGTATGCGGTCACAGAGAAGCATTTTCTAAATTCAAGACTGGGGAGACTTAACTCTCCATATATACATAGACAGGTCTATCAGTTACAGGGCAGGATCCAGGAAAGAAAAAGAAAGAAGAAAAGGAAGAGGGTGAGGAAGAGGATGATAGAGAGCAGAGGAGGAAGAGGGAGGAGGGGGAGGAGGGAGGGTAACTGATGAAACAAGGTTCTTGAGGAGAAACTGGAATTCGTAGGAGAGAACTTTAAATAGAAAGAGGAAATAATCTTTCACCAAGAAAGGGAGAAATGCTGAAAGGATGCAGATGGATGAAATACACAGTAGGCTCTGAGAAGCAAACGTCGAAAGAGCTCTTATTTTCTAGTCTCACTTTGATCAAGTGAAATATAATGCCCATAAGTAAGAGTGAGGGAAGAGACATCAAATCTGGTTGTGAGGAGAAGTGGAATTTTGTAATACAGCATCTGAGGGAAGAGTGAAAGGGGACTAGTGAAGAACACAGGGAAATAGATACCTTGGTAATAACTGACATTGGAGACCATGAATGCAAATTATCTCTGATGATATGATTTTACTCTAGCAGTGCTCAGCGTCAAGAGGTATGCCTATATGTTAAAGATATTTAAATGATATTGTTCTTTTAATTTCAGTGATATATAGTAATATCATCTCATGAGGTAGGGCTTTTTTTCCCCCAAACTATAAATGCCAATCTTCATTCCACCAAAGACACTACTACAAGGATTTATCATGAACCCCACACATGAAATGATCATAAAACGTGTCATTAAAGAAATGTTGCAAATTGTGCTATGGAAACAGATGGCACAGCTCTGCAATATAAGCAGCAATGCCTTCACCAGCTGTTGATTTTGTTTGCAAAATTTAAATCACTTATAATGGCCACTGATGCTGATGCGAAGTGTATCTAATGTGATCCCACGAGTTCTAAGAATGATTAAGTGTCCTAGGTTTAGGAGAGGTTGGGGTAAATAGGTATGCATTAGGTATGTGAAAAACACTATTTGTTGAATGAACTAAGTGAATAAAAAAAATAAAATGAATGCACACAATAAAAAATTGAAAACACGGAGTTCCTGTCGTGGCTCAGTGGTTAACGAATCCGACTAGGAACCATGAGGTTGCGGGTTCGGTCCCTGCCTTTGCTCAGTGGGTTAACGATCCGGCGTTGCCGTGAGCTGTGGTGTAGGTTGCAGACACGGCTCAGATCCTGCATTGCTGTGGCTCTGGCGTAGGCCGGTGGCTGCAGCTCCGATTGGACCCCTAGCCTGGGAACCTCCATATGCTGCGGGAGTGGCCCAAGAAATAGCAAAAAGACAAAAAAAAAATTTGAAAACTATTATCTATATATTTATAAATCTTTCTTATTCATGTAAATCAGGAGTTCTTTGAGGATAGGATTTGTTTAATTGTTTGTTCCTCTCCAAGTGCTAGGCACATAGCAGAGGCTCAATAAATATTTGTTGGTTGATTGGTTAAAATCTGTATTTTACCCTGGAGAGTAGAAAGCTAAGGGATATATCCTCTAACACACAAAGTCAGAATTCACTGAGTACCTGTTGCCTACCTTCACACATGTTGTGTGTCAGGAATTTAATCCTTTGAGTGTGGTTTGAAGAACAATTGCAGGGTATACTGCTCCACTGCCAAGGTTCCATTTGCCACTATGACTAACTACTTATGCTCCAATCTGTTTCTCTTCTGTTCCAGTTATCTACCACCCTGGCACCACTGTGCAGTATTTTTTGCATCTACTGAAGACAGTATGTTATATATAACAAGTGCCTTAAAACAAGTTGCTGTTAACAGTGGACACTTTAAATGGAAATATTTTATAACTAATTTGGGGACATTATTCAGTGTATAAAAAGGTTAATTTCTATTTATGGGAAAATTATGAAAGTCTAAATTAGTTAAAATGGATAAGTAATATATTCAACTAATTCATATAGATTGACCTATTTTTGTTTGGCTATTATAACATGATACAATAATAGATGTAAGAAATCTAAGGATTATCAATTGTTCAAAATGACACATTTGTGAGGAGATACTATTTATAACTAAAATATATATTTTTTTTCTTTCTGAAAAGCCACCAAACAATTTTATGCTGATTAGTACATAGCAAAATATACTTGGAATGAGCTTCAAAAACAAATCTAACTCTAAGTTTTGCCAAAATTAATAGCAAATTATCATTATGAAAAGGAACAGCTCTTTATTTTGAGAAGAGAGTAAATTGAGTTTTGACTACACAATTTCTGCATTTTCCCCCAATGGGGCCATACAATCACTCAGGATATGAATATATCACCATTTGCCTGAAGGGATGCCCTGGGCCCTCAAGCAAGGTAGCAGCCCTGGTATTTGGACTGGATGTCATGAGCCTGTGATTATCTTTTCTTTTTTTCTTTTATTTCCAAGCCCACACCTGTGGCATATAGAAGTTCCTGGGCTATGGTTCAAACTGGAGCCATAACTATCACCTGCACCATAGCAACAGCAATGGCAATGCTGGATCCAAGCTCATTTGTGACCTATGCCACAGCTTAAGGCAACACCAGATCCTCAACCCACTGAGCAAGGCCAGGGATTGAACCCACATCCTCATGGACACTATGTCAAGTTCTTAACCTGCTGAGCCACAATGGGAACTCCATATGATTCTGTCTTTTAAATTACTTCTTGACTCTTTACTGATTCCTTGCAAAAATGACAATGTTTGTTGCTATTGAATACCCAAGGGGGAAAATTGCAACATATGAGGATATCTCCTACAGCCTTCTGGACATAACGTAGAATAACTGGTGCTTCCATAATGGAGTACATGTGATAAATTATAGATATTTCCTGATACTCCTAAGCAATGCCAGTGGAACAGAGATTTACAGCTTCCTTAAAAAGTTTTAGGCTACTTCAGTTATTTTAGGAATCAAATAAATCCCTATAGAACAGGAAAGAAAAAGGAAATTATCTTTTTACATGGTCTCTACTGCTGATCTGTATATTTCAGCCCTCAGATAAGCACAGACATAGTTG